>NC_064828.1:115237419-115542315 GCF_024166365.1 Elephas maximus indicus | reverse complement strand
TCGCTGCTGTCTAGTCAACTCTGACTCATGGCGACTTGAAGTGCAACAGAACGAAACATTGCCCAGTCTTGTGTCATCCTCATAGTTACCAGTATGTCAGAGTCCATGGTTGTGGTCATTGTACCAGTCCATCTCATGAGACTCTTCCTCGCCCTTGCTGCCCTTCTATCTCATTAAACATGATATCCTCCTCTAGCCATTGATCCCTACTGACAGCATGTCCAAAGCAAGTGAGTCAGACAATGTTCTGCTATGATCCATAAGGTTTTCATTGGCTAATTTTCAGAAGAGATCACCAGGCCTTTCTTCCTAGTTTCTTTTAGTCTGGAAGCTCCACTGAAACCTGTCCACCATGGGTGACACTGCTGGTGTTTTAAATACCAGTGGCATAGCTTCCACAATCACAGCAACATGTGAAAGACCAGAGTACAAAAAAATGACAGGTGGGTGGTTGTGATCATTAAGATTGTGTGTCAACATGGCTGGCCATGATTCTCAGTGGTTTGGCAGTTACGATGTGCTTTGACAGTCTTAAAATGATGTGATCACTTCCATGATGACATTTGCTATATGTGATAACCTCCATGATGGGATCTGCTGTGAAGAGCCAATCAGTTGAAAGGAAGTGTCCTTGGGGGTGTGGCCTGCAAGCAATATACGTGGACATTCTGGCAAGGCTCACAGGCTTTTGCTCACTCTGGATCTTGCAGCTGGCTGCTGTTCATCTGACCTCTGGTTCTTGGAACATGAGCTAGCAGCTTACCCACCAGTCTTGGAATTATCAGCCTCCCCAGCTTCTGAGCCAGAGGCTTGTTGTCTGACCTGCTAGTCTTTGGTTTGCCAGCCCCTGTTGTTGTTGTTGTTAGGTGCCGTCGAGTTGGTTCCAACTCATAGTGACCCTATGCACAACAGAATGAAACACTGCCTGGTCCTGCACCACCCTTACAATCCTTGTTATGCTTGAGGTCATTGTTGCAGCCACTGTCAGTCCACCTCGTTGAGGGTCTTCCTCTTTTCTGCTGACCCTGTACTCTGCCAAGCATGATGTCCTTCTCCAGGGACTGATCCCTCCTGACAACATGTCCAAAGTACGTAAGATGCAGTCTCGCCATCCTTGCCTGTAAGGAGCATTCTGGCCGCACTTCATCCAAGACAGATTGGTTCCTTCTTTTGACAGTCCGTGGTATATTCAATATTCTTCACCAACACCACAGTTCAAAGGCATCAATTCTTCTTCAGTCTTCCTTATCCATTGTCCAGCTTTCACATGCATATGATGTGATTGAAAATACCACGGCTTGGGTCAGGCACACCTTAGTCTTCAAGGTGACATCTTTGCTCTTCAACACTTTGAAGAGGTCCTTTGCAGCAGATTTACCCAATGCAATGCGCCTTTTGATTTCTCGACTGCTGCTTCCATGGGTGTTGATTGTGGATCCAAGTAAAATGAAATCCTTGACAACTTCAACCTTTTCTCCATTTATCATGATGTTGCTCATTGGTCCAGTTGTGAGGATTTTTATTGTCTTTATGTTGAGGTGCAATTCAAACTGAAGGCTGTGGTCTTTGATCTTCATTAGTAAGTGCTTCAAGTCCTCTTCACTTTCAGTAAGCAAGGTTGTGTCATCTGCATAACGCAGGTTGTTAATGAGTCTTCCTCCAATCCTGATGCCCCCCTTCTTCATATAGTCCAGCTTCTCGGGTTATTTGTTCAGCATACAGATTAAATAGGTATGGTGAAAGAATACAACCCTGACACACACCCTTCCTGACTTTAAACCAATCAGTATCCCCTTGCTCTGTCCAAACAACTGCCTCTTGATCTATGTAAAGGTTCCTCATGAGCACAATTAAGTGTTCTGGAATTCCTATTCTTCGCAATGTCGTCCATAGTTTGTTATGATCCACACAGTCGAATGCTTTTGCATAGTCAATAAAACACAGGTAAATATCCTTCTGGCACTCTCTTCTTTCAGCCAGGATCCACCTGACATCAGCAATGATATCCCTGGTTCCACGTCCTCTTCTGAAACGGGCCTGAATTTCTGGCAGTTCCCTGCTGATATACTGCTGCAGCCGTTTTTGAATGATCTTTAGCAAAATTTTGCTTGCGTGAAGTCAAGAGAAGCCTCCAGCCTAATCCACAGATTTGGGACTTTACAATTGCCTAAGCCATTTCCTTGATATAAATCTCTTTCTTTCTACATATATATGTATGCTTCACTGATATTGCCTCTCTAGAGAACCCAGTCCAGACAGTTGTGGAGTGGAAGGAATAAAGGTGGCAAAAGTCCACCTGCTCTAGGCTTCCTTGGCCTGACAGTCTCTAAGTAATTTCCCTCATGGTCAAGTGGGTAGAACTTTCACGTGACTCCTGATACAGGTTCCTGCCCCCATCTCCTTGGCATTTGTCTGTAGACCCTCAATGCTGCTTTCTGTGCCAACCTTTGCTGTGCCATGGGAGCAGCTCTGTCCACATGCATGGTAAGTGGAGAAAGTCAGAGAGTACAGGTCTCTGAAGGCAGCCTATGGCCAATGACGAAAAGAGAAGGGGTGGATAAATTTCCTGACTACCTCACCTCTCCGTCAGGGTAATTCTGAGGGATGTTCTATGCCAGTTCCCAGAGTTCCTCAGCAGGATTAATCTCCTGTTGACCACAGTGGAAATTGGCTTAAACCTATTCTTTATTGCCTTCACCTCCTTCCCCTCTTCCTATTAGGGTTACTAGGGAATTTCTTCTCAAGATTCTACTAACTCATTTATCCTTGTTGTGGGTCTTCTTCTGGGGGAACCCACACCATGATACCACCCAACTACAAGAGGGGTGGGAAGTATAGAGGAACACATGAGATATTTGAGGCTCACTGTCTCTGCCACACTCAGCCTGTCCAACAAAATGCTCCCTGCAGACATCGGAGCATAGGGAGGGATGGCTGCCTGTTTGTAGCTTATTTCTAAGTCCACAGAGTTGGAATAGAATTGAAAAGCCTGTGGTTTCAATGCATTGGCTCTGAAAGTTGTATATCTGAATCCTCCACATAACGAGGCTTTGTGATCACACACACCCTCTTTACACTGAAGCTAAGCTTTGATTAATGAAGTGAAACCCATTGTGTGGACAGGAAAAATGACTCAGGGAGAATCATTTCCACCCTGCTGCACACAGTTCATGTGATACTCGATACAACGTTCCAAACATTTCCTATTGAGAGTCCATTTCGTTTCCTTTTTCTTGTCTGTTCATATTACAACTAAGTTCAAAGTTATTCATCTTGGTATTAGAACCTTAATTCCTATCTGCACATAAAAGAACAGGAAGAGCTATACTGCTCAGAGGTTTAAGCTGTTACTTAACCTTGAATCTTCTTGGCTCTTGATTTAATGACTTTCTAACCCTTTTTAAGAGAGAAAAACATTTCTTATTCTAAAATTGATATCCTCTCTCTGCATTTCAACCTGAAGTCCTCTGATGCTTAAAGCATGTGTATGGGCCAGAATCGCCAAGACAGGAGTCAGTTTCATCCGTTCACCTGCTTATTCATGTATCATGCATTCACAGAGCACCTACCTTGTGCTAGACATCACAACGAACAATGAAGAAGCATGTGACTCTTATCTGGAAGAAGTGCACAGCCTATTGAAGACAATATGATATGCACAAATGTAGCTAACACAAGATAAAGAATAGTAATTTACATAAAAAGAACACAGTTACAGGAGTTCATAAGAAGGAAAGTTTCCAGATCATTGGGTATGCAAGTGTCTATGGCATTCAACAGGTATCTATTTATCCATCCATTCATTTAAAGCAATACTGGTCATCCACCATATGCTAGGAAATATGCTAGCTCTAGAGGTACAATGGATAGCTAAAAGCCACCAATGTCTGCTCCCCTGTGATGTCTATAGTCTAGTGGGATGGAAGAGTGGGTAATGGTTGGGTATGTTGAAATTGACCAGATGGTTGAGGTGTGGGGAGGTGAGGGCATTCTA
The DNA here is from genome assembly GCF_024166365.1 of Elephas maximus indicus. Lineage (NCBI taxonomy): Eukaryota > Metazoa > Chordata > Mammalia > Proboscidea > Elephantidae > Elephas > Elephas maximus. Next base: position 115,538,321 of record NC_064828.1, on the reverse strand, counting down.
GGCAGAGGGAGCCACTTGAGTTCACACCATGAAGTGAATCTGTGCAGGAGAATGAAAAAAAGACAATCTGTTCAGTTGGAGAGAAAAGTCTAGGGTCATGCATAAAAGGATAGCAGGCAGAAATCAGGCACCTTAGTCGGATCTTGGGAGGACTTGACTGCTAGTCCAAAAAGCCCAACAATTACATGATAGACCAAAAACAGCCTCTGACATTGTTCCAGTAAAAAGTCATGAGATGAGTTTCAGAGTTGGTAAGGCAAGGAATAGAGAGGTGGAGCCTGGAGCTCTGAATGCAGAGAGGATGCAGACCCAACAACAGAAGTGAAAAATGCCAAGTTCTGATCCAGGGCACAGGCAGTCATCGTGATAATATGGGAGGGATATGCGAGGAGGAGCTATGGAGATAGAAGACAGGGCAATGCTCATCCCTTGGCTGTCGCTGATGAAGTCAAAAGAGAAATGTGGGACAGGCATTGTAGGTGTTCACCAATGTAGTTCTTCTTCTCAGTGCAAAGATACACTCTATTTTCCAGCACGCTTACAACTCAAGAGTGGTCATGTGACTGAGTTCTGGCCAATAGAACAGGAGCAGAATTTCATGCATCACTGACATGCCTAACCCATAATAAACCTCCCCACATGGGAGCCTTGCTCTCACTCACCATCTTCCAACAGAAAAGAGGAACTTCAAAGACCAAGGTGAAGTGGAGCCACCAGGCAGAAGGAGACTGGATCCCTGAATGCCTGCCTGGAGCAAGAATCAACATGCTTTTTCTATGAAGAACCAGAACACTTTTAGGCTTTGGAGTCACAAAGGCTCTATTTAAAGCGCACAACTCTGCCACAGTAATGTGAAAGACGCTGTAGATGATTTGCAGATGAATGGACGTGGCTGTGTTCCATTAAAACTTTATTTAGAGAAGCAGAAAGTTGGCTGGCTGGCTTACATGAGCCACAGTTTGCCAACTGCTGGCCTAAGGCAAAGTGCTCATTTGATTAGGGAGCTGGTGTTGAGTTGACTCCAACTTACGTACAACAGAACAAAATGGTCCTGCGTCATCCTCATGACCACCAGCATGTTCCAGTCCATCATAGGGGCTATTGAGCAAATTCATCTAACCATGGGTCTCCTACACTATTGATGGCCCTCTATCTCACCAGACATGATGTCCTCCTTCAACTATTGATTTCTCCTAATGACATGTCCAAAGTAAAAGAGTCAATGTTTTATCGTGATCCATAAGGTTTTCATTGGCTAATTTAAGTAGATTGCCAGGCCTTTCTTCCTAGTTTGTCTTAGTCTGGAAGCTCTGCTGAAAGCTGTCCACCATGAGTGACCCTGCTGGTATTTGAAATAATAGTGGCATAGCTTCCAGCATCACAATAACACAAACAGCAGCACAGTAAGAGAAATTGACAAGACAAGTGGGGGCTGACCTCAGTAGACTCTGATAAAGAGAGATAAGATATTAACTTATTAAACTTCTATGAAGTGTCATTGTTTGTTATAGCAGTTAAAAAAAAAAATACCGTTGACTTATACAAGAGGAGAAAGAAAGACAATAAAATCTTCCTACGTCCCCCGTGAAAATGAGAGAACCTATGGCATATAAGATGTTAAATACCAATACAGGTTTTAAATAATTCCTTAAAAATGAGTGTGGCTGGGAACTTGTAGGGAAAGACTCCCAAAATGCCCAGACAATTCTGGGAAGACCTATAAATACCACCAGGATCCAGTAGTTCATCACTTAAAAATGGAGTGAATTGACGGCTAAGGGCCTCCTTTCACAACACGGTGTGATAATTGGGGTTTAGACACATTCATTTACTGATGGAAAATTCTGCCATCTGCATTCCAGAATTCAAAAGAAAGAGAGAAGAGAAGCAGTGGATTTGAGCCAGGTGGAGGAGAACTGAGGAAGTCTGTCAGCAAGCTCTCAGGTAACGATATCAGAATTTAAAAATATTCCCCACAATGGGAGAGCAGTTAATGTTGCTGCTTTCCCTTTCCCTGTTTCCACTCCAGGCAAGCAGAATTCACTGTGTGTGTGTGTGTGTCTGCATGCACGGCGCGCGTGCACACCCTGGCACACACTCAGAGCTGTTAGAGGGCGGGGAAAGATGAAAAATCTCTGGAAGCCTTGAAAAGTGGATTTATTTACTTGTGATCCATCCCCAAACAGGGGCCACATTTTTCCCTCTGTTGCAACTTGCAGGCTCCTTGAAGTGTTTTAATAGGCCGGTGAACTGGCAGACAGGTTAATAGACTGCCCCAAACCATCCACAGTGGCATTCTTGCAGGTAGATTTGAAGGGTTTCCTGATTTATTTTGGTTTGAAAGGACAGAAGGAGAGAAGACAGAAGTATCATTCTTGCTGGCAACCGCATTGCCTTCTCTTCTGCCTCCAGTGTGGGGGGATTCCAAAACTCCCCCAAGGCCTGTGGTGAACTTTTCAGGACCAAGCCATCTAAAGTGGTTCAGTTTCTCTGCATCTGTGCCACTTGACTGTGTAATTGACACTCTGGGCCATTTATACTGTGGACCTGAAATAATTTAGAATTGGTCTTGAAAATACTGTGTGAGAGTGGTAAAAGCAAGGGACCAACTCTTGAGTTACTTGAGCCAAAGTCATGGTCTTCAGCTAATGAGCTGGATGACTGGCCACCAATAAGTCACTTCTCTGGGCCTCACTTTCCTCCTGCAGTTGCAGATATTGAGGGTTGGGTCAAATCCATGTTTTCCAGAGTATTTTCTGCAGAATATTAACAGTAAGCTATGTGGAAAAAGGCTTCTGTGATTAATTCAACTAGGGATTATGTTTTAGTCTCAGTAAAAGAGACCAGAAGTGACAGAAGCTTGAACAAGGCAGAAAGTTATTTTTATCTCAAGTAAAAGAAGTCCAGAAGTAAACCAACCTGGGATGGTATGATGAGGAACCCAGGTTCCTTCTCTTTCTTCTCCACCGTCCTTAGCACATGGCTTTCATCTTCAAAATCACTTAGTTCAAGATGATTGCTAGAGCTCCAGCCATCACATCTGTGTTCCAAGCAGCAGGAATGAAGAAGCATGAATCATTGTGGACAAAATGGTGCTTCTTGCAGCCAAATGAGCTCCCTTTAAATAGCTTTTCCTGAAGTCCCTTTCGGCACATCTGTTTTTATATCATGAACCAACAGGTAGTCACATGACCATATCCAGCTTCAAAAGATACAAAATGCAGTGTTTTAGCTATGAACATTGCCAGTGTGAATGAAATCAGGGCTCTATTACCAAGAAAGTTAAAGGTAATGAGTATCCAATGGTAGCTAACAATCTCTGCCATAGTGACCAAAACCCACGAGCACTACCATCGAGTTGATTCTGATTCATAGTGACCCTACAGGACAGAGTAGAACTGCCCCCCGGCGGTTACCAAGGCTGTAAATCTTGGAAGCAGACTGCCACATCTTTCTCCTGCGGAACAGCTGGCAGGTTCAAACAACTGAATTTTTGGTTAGCAGCCCAGATCTTTAACCACTGTGCCATCGGGGCTCCTATAGTGGCTAAGAAACGGTGGACTATACTAGGTTACAGCTGAGTAAATTTCTTTACCATGTTTTTCAGAGATTTGTATGTGCAAATGTACATTGTTAAACTTTCAATATGGGATATATCCAATCTTTATTAGCTTATAGATGCCTTTGCTTTTGTAACATTACATGGAATTAACTGTCTAAGAAATAACTTCAAAGAAAACTGCTCGCGATGATCTCAAGTGTCCTTCATCATGGACAAAGTGTTCCATTTTCTATATCAGGGTCCCTCTCTCTGCAGTCCCTTGAGGGACATCCAGATTCCCACTCTTCCTTTTCTCCTTTCATCCCTTGGGCACTCCTGACCATCTCAAGCATTAGGCTGGAGCCTGCTGTGAGCGTCACCCTCCCTACACTGATGGGACACTTGAGGATCTCTTCTTCTTCATTGTCATGTTTAGTCACCCACTGGTGAGTTTTTACTAAGATGAGATCATGGGGGTGTTAGGCAGCAAAGTCTTGATTTGATTCCCATCAAGTGAGGATGTAATTGGAGGCAATCAGAATGAAGTATCCCATTTTAGGAACAGCCCTTGTACAGCAGAGCTTGGTGACAGTGCAGCCGTGATTTAAAGGGGCAGTCGTGAATCAAAAACAGCAACAAAAAGTGCAGAAAATAAGGAGAGAATTACTCAGCCATGTCCTCTCTCTGTACAAGTGTCTGCATTTGTTCCGTCAGCAACACGAGGTCCATTATGATGTCAACATGCAATTATAAGCTCCAAAGCCTTTAAAAAGGGCATGGCTGCCTCATTCATAAATTCGTAGTGAGTTTTTTCCATGTGCGAAGCTCTGTGTCTTTAGAAGCTTATACTTGAGCAGGAAAGGAGAACATTAAACAAATAAACAAAATCAGAAAAGAGAGTTCCGGAGGTCTTCACAGAGTTGTGAATGGGTTGTACAGAGCCTGGTGGTGAAGCGCATGAGTTCTAGAATAAAGCTTGCCTGGCATCATGTCTTGGCTACATCATTTCCTCTACTTCCCACAAGTTCTTTAACTTTTCCCTGCCTCAGTTTCCTAATCTGTAAAATGGTATAAAGAATATTTTCTGTCTCGTAGACTAGCTTTAGCACTTAAGTTAAATAATGCACCTAGCATTTTACCTGGTATGTAAGCATTTAACACAAATAGTATTATTATTTTTTTTTTCATGATCATTACTATCACTATTAGTAGTATTTGCGTACCACTATAACAATGAAGACACACAAAGGAAAAATAGACAGCTCTATCTTAAGGAGAGAGGCAGAGTTTTAAAAAATAGCTTTATGGGGTAGTAACTTTGGACACGTTATTGGGAGGGGCCAGTCCTTGGAGAAGGGCATCTTGCTGGTAAAGTAGAGGGTCAGCGAAAGAGATGAAGACCCTCAACCAGATGGATTGATACAGTGGCTGCAACAATGAACTCAAACATAGTAATGATTGTGAGGGTGGCGCAGGACCGGGCAGTATTTCTTTCTATTCTCTCATTATGAGTTGGAACCCACGTGATGGCACCTAACAACAACCACCACAACAACTTTGTATTAAGGAGCCCTGGTGGTGCAGGGATTAAGTGCTTGGCTGCTAACTGAAAGGTCAGCAGTTAGAACCCACCAGTCGCTCCATGGGAGAAAGCTATGACAATCTGCTTCCATAAAGATTACATTCAGGGAAACCCTACGGAGCAATTCCACTCCGTCCTATAGGGTCGTGATGGTTAGGAATAGACTCAACAGCAATAGGATTTTGGAACTTTGGCCTGAGTTACAGAAGAAACAAAGGATGTTCTGGGAGATGAAGATACCTCAGTGGTCGTCTAAACCAGCCTGTCAAACAAAATATCAGGTCTGATTCGCGGTTCATGGTGGGTTTCAAATTGGTTGCGTTGCATGCAGCCAGCTCCATCCAGCTCCAGAAGCAGATATATTGCTTTGGCCAGTACTGTCCACATAATCAAATTCGAATGATCCGCTTCCACTTTATGACTGTTCTCACTGGTTCCTATGGGATTTTTATCTGGCATAAGTATGTTTTTACATGTCTGACCTTCTAGTAGGGGACTATATTGCTAAAAAGAGACATAGTGACCAATCATATAGAAATAGTTAGATCTGGGTCAGGAGACTCTCAATGAGGTCAGAATCCAGGAGGGTGGGGAGGAAGAGAGAACTTGGGTGAGGTGGGTGGCTGAGGGCAATATGTGGGCAGGAGCTAGACTGTGCCCATGTTCCCTGCAGTTGGGGTGTCTGGGGAAGCTGTAGTGGGCCAGCTCCAGGAAACCATTCAAAGCCAGACTACAACTGTCCTTAAACACTGGCTAGCCTTGGAAGAGTCATTTTCTTTCTCCAGTCTCTAAAGCCCATTGCTGTCAAGTCGATTCTAGTGCCCTCATTTTAGAATGAAGGTGAGGGCAAACGGCCTCACTAGGCTCCCTTCCAGAGCTCTGACTCCAATTATACATTCTTGAGAGGCAGAAGAGAAGGCGTTTGTCAGAAAAAAGGCTATTTCTTCATCTGTAGATCCACATATGCTACCCAGAAGCTTCTGGGGTTCTTGGAATTTCTTGTAAGAAGTCACCCTGTCCAAAGAACTGTTCCTAAGACCACAGTTTCTTTTAGTCAGCAGTTACATCATCTTTCTAGACACTACCACTCACAGCCTCACTGCAGATGCTTTGTTTGAAAAAACGAAGCCTTCGGGTATCAGGGTCACCAGAGTGATGCGGCATATTAACTTCAGGTCCAGGCCACCTGCCTTTCAGCCCCTCCCTTCCACTCACCGAACAAAGCAGCAAGGCAAGATTAGCTTTGCGTTCTTGAAGGATGTAGCCCCACACTCCTCAGTTTCATTCCCTATGCGCTGAAGTAGATTTAGCAATTCTTCATAACACTCCTGCTCACTAAATGTATACCAGTTACCAGTGGCTGTCGAGTTGACCCCAACTCATGGTGACCCTACATGTTAGAGTAGAACTGTGGTCTGCAGGGTTTTCAATGGCTGATTTTTCCGAAGTAGATCACCAAGTTTTTCTTCCAAGATGTCTCTGGGTGGACTCCAACCTCCAAATTTTGGTTAGCAGCTGAGCTTGTTAACAATTTGCACCACCCAGGGACTCTACAAAATGTATAAAAGCAAAAATCAATGTAGGATTTTTGTGATGAACTTTCTTCTTTTCCTTCTTTTAGTCTCTAAGACTTCTTGAGGTTTTTGAAGTGGCATGTCCTAAGGCCTACGCCTTGTTCCTCTTATTTATGTAATAGGGGTATTAATGGGTAACACTTCTCTGTGAGGCCTGGGGATAATAGAGCTAGGAAGGGGGTATCCAGAAAGTACCAGAGTCACAGAAGATATAAAACTGCACATTGAAAACTCTTCTGTCAAAAGCAGGCTTATTCAGAGGTCTTGAGGCAAATGTCATCTGCATCTTGTCTTCCAGTGTGGGAGCTATGGGTGGTTAAGGAAGGTGTAGTGGTGTTGCTAGATTCCTGGTGTCACACTCAGTGACCATATGACTTAACCAGTCTGGCTTCAAGTGTCAACCTGAAATCTGAGGATGATTGTAATTTCCTCCTGGGATTGCTCTGAGGATTAAATGACACAACAGATGCCTTACACAGAGTAGGGACCAGGGGACTGCTAGTGTCTTCCTTCCTTCTCCTATTCACAGAATAGTTTCATTCACTGATGTCTTTTCCCAAAACGAAATCAACGCATTTATTTCTTGGAACCTTGAAAATTGAATACCAGTAGACAGGCTGAATTTTTTGATCAACAAATCTATGTCAAACATCTATTAAGTTTAGAAAGCTGTCTTAGGTACCAGGGTGAATATAGAATTAGTCCCTAATTCTAAAGGAGCTGAGTTGGTATGCAAATACAGGCTCAAGCAAGAGCGAATGACTGTCTGACATGGGATATGAGAAGTGTGCTTTTTGCCATTTGGGATTCATGGATCAATAGCTGAATGACTGGCATGTCTGTAAGCTCCTCTGGGTTGGGCACCTTCACTTCTTCCTCTTGGCATCCTCCATGCATATAGTCTGTGACACACAGTGGGATATCAGTGACTGCCTCTTAGGTGGCTGGATGGGTAAATGGATGGATATATAGTCTTCTCTCCTTTATTTCTATGGTCAGCTTTAGGTTCAGGGATTCCGTGTTTCAGTAACATGGACAGGCAAAATGGGAGTGGTTACCTCTGCTCCAAGATACCTGGGTCTCAGCTGGAATACTTGAAGGCTAGGGTGGCTCACTTATTTATACGTCTGGAGATTGGTGCTGGCTGTAGGCTGTCAACATGTGGACAACTACTTGCAGACTTTTCCTGTAGCCTGGGCTTTCTCACCACAGGGGGGCTGGGCTCTAAGGTTACACACATGAACAAAGAGAGCCAGACAAGGACCGTGCGTTCTTCACTAACCTAGGGTTGGAGGTCATGAAGTACCACTTCCACTCTGTATTGGTTGAGATAGCAGTCGAGGATGCCACCAAGCTTCAAGTGGAGGGGACATAGACTCCACCTCCTGATGGGAGTGTGTGAGGCCAAAAGCATTGTTGTGACCATTGTTGGATAAATCATCCAAAACTATGAGTGAATAAAAGAATAAATGCTTTTGAGCTGAGGCTCGCTCTAGTGTGTGCAGAGGTGGAAGGATTGGAGAAGATTCTTCAGGAGAGCTGAGGAAGGGATCCCTAGGGAATGGAGTTTGATCAGGATATTGAAGAATTAGCAGAATTTAAAAAGGCAGGAGTGAAGGGTCTCCTAGGAACTTAGGAGCCAAAGGAATAATTCATGGAAAACGCAAGGCCTCATGGGGTCAGTAGACTGGTTTGGCTAGAGAACTGGGATCATGTGGAATAAATGTGGAGGAAGACAAGACGAAGACAGCTTGCAAATGGATGGCCCTGGGCCTTGGGTATTCCATCCAAGGCTCGCCTTACTTGCTTCACACTTGCCATCGACATGCCTTGGAGACAGCAGTCGACATGAATCAGCAAAACACACCTGAGAGCTGATGGGAAGAAAGGAAAGAGGCCTAGAAGGCTTCTTCTTATCATCCTGGGGGACAAGGGAGAAACTACAAAAAAGATGATTACTCTGCCACTTTCATTTAAAATGACAATGAAGCCTTTTGTTTCCTGAAGGAGACAGAAAAGGAAAAAAAAAAAAAAAAGTATGGCTTTTCTTTCACACTGGAGACCAACACAAAGATGGAAAGTGCTCCCTGGGGAGGGAGATATAAGGCCAAGGCATCTGCCCAGTTCTGTCCCCTGAGCTTGGCCAGCAGGCTGGCAAGGGAAGAACTTGTATTTTTCCCTTCAAAGCTAATTGAATGTGCAGATGGGGAGGTACCAAAGTGACTGCATTAAAGTGAAATCTGTCCCCAGGGTCCCTGCCTCTGTCCACACTCTAGCCCAATGCCCTCCAGCCCAGCAGAGTGATAACTTTTTTCTAGCCAGCAAAGCCCATCTTTAGTTATTATTTCTTCGTCTCTTCTCATATCTCCTAGTGGAAACATTCCAGTAGCTGCCGGCTAGAAAATTAGCCATCTGAACTCTGGTTCTCTGTCTGTCTCTCTCCCGTTTCCTTCCTTTCCACGTCTCTCTCTTCTCATCAGATTAGTGAGAAAATTCAGCAGTGAATCTCTTTCAAACTCTTCACTCAGCACAGCCTGGTTAACACATGGAAGGGGCTAAGATTAAACCTTAATTTAACTCTGTCTCTCACCCAGACGTCACCAGACTCCTGGCCCAGTTTAACTTTCAATCATTTCCTAAGAAGTCTGGGGACGTGCCCACGGCTCCCGCATGACCCTCCTAGCCTGGTCAAACGCCTGGTGGTGAAGTCCAAGATGGCATTAGGGAAGAGAAGGAGGGTGAGAAGAAATGAATATTTATTGAGTTCCTGGCATATGCCAGACTCTTCAAATGCATTATCTCATTTGGTAGAAGAGGCCTCAGGAATAAACATGCACTTATCTATTTTTTCAGAGAAAGAAACTGAGGCTCATGGGGCTGTCTATGTTCATGCAAATAGGGATAGGGTCACGAGGCTGGCTTAGAGTGTTCCGTGGGCAAGCACAAAGCCAGTGCTTAGAAGCCCTCACAGTGATTCTTCCAGGCAGGTGTTGCCAATCTCCATTTTCAGGTAGAAAACGAAAGCTCAAAGAAGTTCCATCACTTCTCACCTTCGCAGAATTGGTAACTAGGAGAGTCAGGATTGGAGCTCAACTCTGCCATAGTTTAAAGCGGATACTTGTTCCAGCTGGAATTACAATTCGCTATCTGTGCATCCCAGCCAACCCAGCAAAACCAAACCTCCTCTCTTTGGGCATCCTGGAGTACCTGGTAGTTCTCACAAAGAGGCAGCTGGTCAGAGTGAAAAGAGTGGTATTTTCTTTCTTCCTCTCTCTTGCTCTTGCTTTCTCTCTCTCTCTTCTTCCTTCCTTCTTTTTTTGTTGATAAACTGGGAATAGAAAAATTAAAGGCATCAGGTAAGTGGAGTTGGAAGGCACCCCAACAAGACCTGTCTCCAGAGCTGGCTAGCCCCTGCTTGGAAGGAAAAACACGGTACCCAAAGCATGGAAGAGAGAGAGAGTAGGCCAAGCTAGAAGTTATCATTCAGCATTGGTGAAATTCAGAGAAGCAGAAGAGTGGAGCCAGGGATGGAGCTTATGGCGTTCCGAAACCCAGGAGAGAAGATGGGAGTTCAGCTTCTGTGAACGAACCCACAGGCCCTCCCCAAGTCACACACATAGTGAAGTATTCATTGCAGTGTTGTTTCTACCAGACAAACAAGAACCTCAGTTTAAAAAGAAACAATTCTAAAACTTAAAAAAAAGAAAAACCATCCAGCAAATGATTGAAACTCATCCAGCAAAAAACAGAAAATATCCTAAAGCCTAAAAAAAAAAAAAATTAATCCAGAAAATACGTACATAGTCCATCTTCCACGTGTGAATCATTGGATATATGTATATCACTCCCAAAGGGTTACTGTATAGTCACTAGAAAAAGTTTAAAACAAAATTAGTGACAAAGGAAAATGTTTTTTAGTCCTATTCTCTTCTGCCCAATAAAACAAAGGATACATTTTTTTTTTCCTTAAACAAATTCACCTGTGTAAAAAAAAACAGAATGAATCTGAAGAAACCATGTCAAAATATTCACAGCACATGAATCTAGGGACATAACATTTTTATATATACAAAATCTATGGGTTCAGTTTCTCTGGAGAGCTTTAACTGAAACACAACCTGTGATCTTAAGAGCCATTCTCTTCATATCTTGAAGTGTCTCTTAAAAGAGAACCCCTTAATCTTACAAAGCTTTCCACTGAAGGATAATTAATTTGGGAATTAAAAAATATATATAATTCAGTGCAAAGAAGAAATATATACATATATATAATAAATATATAAATATATATTATACGTGAATGCATATATATATATTCACTCTATCTCCATACTTACGGTTCTGTAGGACCACTTTGACATTTAAGAGAAGCAAAACCACTGTACACGTAATTGAATTTAAACGGTGAAAATAATATTCACTCTCACTATGCATTACAGATACTGTTTTAAAATTATTTCTAATATAAACATATTCTCTCCAGCCCTCATTTTCCCCCTTTCTGCTCCTGCTATCAGGCACAAATTACTTTTAAGTTGGCTGAATAATGAATGAAAATCATCAATGTCGTTAATGACAAAGGGTAATATTGAACTGATGAGACTCTTGTTTGCGAAGACTTCCTTTTTTTTTTTTCTAATGTTCCTCAGCAAGGATCTCAGGCAAAATGATTTATATTCAACTGAGTACCTAATTGAAAGATTATGAACCCGTGGAAATGCAGACTAGCAGGTTTGATATCTCAAGGGAAAAAAATAAATAAATAAAACCACCTTCTCCTAGGGTAATCACACCTACTGGGGTATGGCCAGCTCTTATTCCGAAAAGGAGCTTCTGTGGAGAGTTTACGTGAGCGTCACAAAGATAAGCTCCCAGCTTACTAGCCTCCACGGCTGCGTGTGGGAAGGGTTTGCTTGAGCAGAGGTTAATTTCGCCCTATTCCAGTTGCTCAAGTGCAACGTGCCTTGACATCAATTTCCTGTCAGACACATGTTCCTTGAGATGTGAGGTTCATATATATGATCATCCCCTGAGTGAGGAACACCGTTTACTGAGGTCGAGCTGATCTTAAGGCAGCAGGAAATGTAGGTGTGGGGCGGTGGATAAGGTGCATCTGGGGTCTGAAGAACTGGGTTGAAGTAAGCGCTGGGACACTCCAGGAGACCTAGGTTTGAATCCTATCTGTAGCACTTCCTAGCTCTGTTTCATAATCTGGCAAAATAAGTATCATTACTCCCTGTGGCCCTGGGCTTTAAACAGAAAATAAAACTAAGGCTCAGGATAGTTATATAACCTCTGAAGTGGTCCTATAGGGTCGCTATGAGTCGGAACCGATTCGAGGGCACTGGGTTGGGAAGTGGTTCAATTAACAGAGGCCAAATCAGAAACTAGTAGAAGCTCAGTAAGCAAAAGGTAGACATGCTATTTTACTTCCTTTTCTCTTCCCTCCCACCTGCATTTATTAAGTCATTCCACAAACCCCTGACTGTGTGCCAGGGCACTAAACACAATTACCATGTAGCAGGTCAGAGGTTGGGCCCCAGGATCACAGACATCTGCATTCCAGGACCTCTGCTCCTCAGGCACTTGTTGCTCTTAGTTGCCATCCAGTTGACTTCAACTCCTGGCGACCCCATGTATAACAGAACAAAACGTTACCCAACAGAACAAAACGTTACCCAGTCCCGCACCATCTTCACGATTATTAGTCTGCTTGAGCCTATTGCTGTGGCTGCTGTGTCAGTCTATCTCATTGGGGGTTTCCCTTGTTTTTGCTGACCCTCTACTTCACCAAACATAATGTCCTTTTTTAGCAATTGATCTTTCTACATGTGGTGTCTAAAATAAGCAAGCCAAAGTCTCACCATTCTTGCTTCTAAAGAAATTCTGGTTGTATTTCTTCTGATACTGATGTGGTCATTCTTCAGGAAATCCATGGTATATTCAATATTCTTTGCCAACACCACATCTTGAACTCATCGATTCTTCTTCTTTCTTTTTCATTGCACACCATTCCAACCCATATGCAGAGATTGAGAAAACAATAGCTTGGGTCAGAGGAACCTTGGTCATCAAAGTGACTTCTTTGCTTTTTAACACTTTAAGGAGATCTCTTATTATGAGTCAGAACTGACTCGACGGCAATGGGTTTGGTTTTGATTTTGCACTTAGTCATGATGAACCAGACAACCACCCACGAGAGCACCCCTGAGGACCACAGGAATAAAACTCTGCACGTGAGATGAACAAATGACAACAAGAGTGGACTCTTCTCACCAGGTAGGGTGGACTTCCCTGAAGAAGTGTCATTGGAACTCCAGAAATTGAGGGATGGTTCAGGCAGATGATATCCAAAGTTTATGCCCGATATGTAGGCAGTACCCATGTGCATGTGAGAGCATGGTGGTGTATTCCAGTGTGTGAGCACTTGTGTGCCAAGTCCCAGATGCCAATGGCCAATCCTGGCATGCATGCAGGGAAAGACAAAGGGGTCCACTGACTTGTGATTTAAATGTTTATGTAGGTGAAGGTGACTTCTGGTTTGCCAATAGTGGTAGATTTGGGGTGCCGGCGAGCTCTTCTCCTTCTCGTGGAGGGTGGGCAACCCAATGGTGACAAGAGTCCATGTTCCCTAGAAGTAACTGAAGGCAGGAGGAACCAGCATCCAGGAGGGCCCTATGTGGTGACGTCTGCCAGGGTTCAAATACACAGAACCTGCGTGAATCCCAAAGTATGACAACAATGGTTTGCAACTGCCTCAACTGAAAGAATGAATTGGCTTTCTCTAACCTTCATCTTTGCTTCCCAAGTGTAACAAACTCCAAATATTCACCTTATTCTATTGTAGATTCTGGGAGAAGTGGTGGTTCAGTGGTAGCATTCTCACCTTCCATGCCAGAGACTCGGGTTCAATTCTCAGCCAACACACCTGATGCACAGGCACCACCCGTCCATCGTTGGCGGCTTGTGTGTTGCTAGGAAGCGGAACCGGTTTCAGCAGTTCCCAGACTGAGACAGATGAAGAAGAAAGGCACAGCAATCTCCTCCCCAAAATAAGCCAATGAAAACCCTATGGATCATAGTGATCTCATTCTTAAATGATTATAGAGATGGTTCAGGACCAGGCAGGACCAGGAAAATCATCATAACACAATGTGATAAGTCCTGTACCAGGACTTTGAACAGATATCGTAGGGGTCCTGTCGATGGTGCTGAAATCTAAGCTTGGGGTAGTCAGGGAGGGCTTCAAGGGTGTGGTGCTGATGTTTCCCCAGCTGTTGATAAACAAGCATAACTTCTGTGAATTCATTTATTCAACCCGTCTTTACTGAGTCCTCATGCAGAGGTGGGAGTGGATGTTTCTAGACAATAGGGCCAATAAATATGAGAATACAGAGGATATAAAAGTCATCATCATCACCATATAAGAACCATAAATAAAATGGCAACACCTTTAATCAAATAAATGACACGTCTTGGGTGTTACTACATCCTATATAAAGCGTGCGCATGCGGTAAGGGCATCTCTGTGGCTGGAGCCTTGGGTAGGAGGGAGGAGAATGAGAAGGAAGCAGGGAATGTGAGTGCAGGGCTGCGTGATTGTAACTTGAATAAATAGGCTTGATTGTTAGGCCACTCTGTACGGTACCCCTAGAATTAATCTAAGCAATTCGATTTTTGCCAGGTGGGGTAGTTGAATAGACTAAACAGATGTTTCAGAAACAGCTCATCTGTTGAGTGCCTCAACAGATAGTAGACAGACAGACAGCACATATTTATGTAATTCTCTCCCAGGTTGATGAAGTGCTGTTTACTTAGGTGTGGAGGAGCTGGCCTCTTGAGCCTGCCAGGGACCACGTATGTGATAGGGTTTAATGTGTACCTGGTGTGGCCAGCCCAGGGGACTGGAGCATCCTGGCTCCCTCTCTTTGCAAGGAGCAGTCCTTCACAAATTCAGGAGACTCCAACTCCAATTTTTCTATATCTGCTTCTATCCTTTCTATCACCTGGTCCAAACCACCCACATCCCTTGCTGCAGACTGGTCTCCAGCTTTTCCTCTTGACCTTTTGTAAGGCTAACTCTACTCAGCAGCCTGAGAGCTCTGTAGGAAGTACAGAGGAGATTGCATCAACCATGGTTTAAAACCCTCCCATGGTTTTCCATCATACTTTGAATTCAACGCAAATTCCTTAACCGCTTTACCAAGGCCTACAGAATCCAGAATCTGACCCTTGGAGAGCTCGCTCTCTGCGTCTCTTACATCTCCCCATTGCCCAACAGGCTCAAACCATGCAACCTTCTTTCTGATCCTTGAACCTTCTAAGCTCACGTCCATGTTAGTGCAATTGCACTGTGGGAATCTTGCCCAAATATCTCATCCTGATCTTTTCATGATAGTTTGCTGACCTTCTTCACCCGAGGCTCAGCTCCTCAGGGAGGTCACCAGACCCCTGCGCCCACGGTAGCCACTGGGTCCCTACCCACTTTGTCACCACTTTTTACCGGTAGACATTTTTCTTGAGTATTTATTCCTCTCCTTATTGTGTCTCTCCAGCGAGAATGCAAGCTCCTTGTCTTAGTTACCTAGCGCTGCTATAACATAAATACCTCAAGTGGATGGCTTTAACAAAGGGAAATTTATTCTCTCACAGTCTAGGAGGTTAGAACTCCAAATTCAAGGTGTTAGCTCTAGGGGAAAGCTTTCTCTTTTTGCCGTTTCTGGGGAAAGGTCCTTGTCAACAATCTCCCTCTGGTCTAGGAGCTTCTCAGCACAAGAACCCCAGTCCAAAGGATGTGCTCTGCACCTGGTGCTGCTTTCTTGATGGTATGAGGTCCCCCTGTCTCTCTGCTTGATTCACTCTTTTCTATCTCAAAACAGATTGACTCAAGATTCAACTTAATCTTGTAGATGGAGCTCTGCCTCATTAATATAACTGCCTCAAATCCTGCCTTATTAACATCATAGAGGTAAGATTTACAACACATAGGGAAATCACAACAGGTGGCAAAATGGCAGACAATCACACAATGCTAGAAATCATGACCTAGCCATGTTGACACACATTTTGGGGGGACACAATTCAATCCATGACACTCCTTAACGTGAGTAGCCTTACCTTACCTACCTGTTCAGTCCCTAATGGCCAAATGACCGGCTCCTGAAACAGAGCATAGCAATGCGGGATCCTCAAAAGGATATGTATAGAGGGAACGGGTGCACATTCATTTTGTGAGTGGTAGTACTCCTACTGTGGGTTAGTATGATCTAAGACCATAGGAAGAACTTTAAACTGTCATAATAATGATAATCAAAATTCTAATGAACTAAGTAAAATTTACTGAACACCTTCTACATCAAGTACTAAGGACTTTAGAAGCACCCACTCAATTAAAAACATCACAAGGATTCAATGAAGTACATAATATCAGTATTCCCGTTGTTTAGATGATGAAATGGAAGCTGAGAGATTTTCAGTATCTTTCCCAAGTTAAGAATGATATCTAGAAACTGACAGGTTTGGGATAGACCCCAGGCTAGTCTGACTCTTATCTATTATCTTGTAGTACGCTCATCAATTGTTCTGTCACTTTTTATGAGTTCAGACATATTCAGATATTTCCAGGGAACATTTCCCTGGACTTATAAATGGGTATTTCCTCCCATTACACTGTAGGTTTTGGCTGTTGTTGAAATAATAAATAATTGCATCTCAACATCTTTCTCTTTTTCCCTTTGCTTAAGCAAAGCTCAGGACTTAATTCATTCCTCAATCATAGTCATTTTATGAGCTTAAACTCTTGTTAAATGTGTTTCCCTATTCTTCTAAATGAATTTTAGATTTCTGATTCTGTTTGCACTGTCTTGTTGGAATTTATTCAAAGGCAACCAGTTTGGTTTCTTATAGTAGATTTTATTGTAAGCCTCTCTGGATCACTTTTGGGGAGGTCTGTCTAATTAGAAAAGACTTTTAAGTCAATTAATCTTATCTTACTATAAGGTAACGAACATGAATTATTATCTCCATTTTACACATTAGGAAACAAAGCAAGTTATGGGGCCAGCCTAAAATAAATAAGTTGGTAAATTCTGGAATGGAAGTGCTTTTAAATTCTTCCTATTCTGTGTCCAGTAATTTTTGCATTATATCATGTTGCCTTCTGCATGTGGGGAATTATGTTATTTAAAAAAATATAAATTTTCAGAAAGATGGTTAGAATAAAGAGTAGGTATGGTTTTTTTTTTTTTTTATGGTTTGAGGGTACTATACACCACTAAGAGCAGTGTAGAAGAGTGGGTTTGAAGCTGAGAGGCAATCGCTTAATAACTGACAAAGAAGATGACCGTTTTCAAGGCAGAGAGGTGGTAGATGGCTCTGGGCTTAGGAAGCAATCAATCTTTGAGGGACTCAGGCAGCAAACCTTGGGGGACAGGTTGGCTACAGCTTCTTGAAAAGGCTGGTTTATCTAAATACGGGTTGTGCTTCTAAAGATACCTAGCACAGGACCCTGGAAACTCCCTGAAAAAATAAAATAAGACCAAGTACAGGCACTTTAAAGGGGCAAGTTTCCTGTATCTGCAGGTAGGAGCTAGCAGACATCACCATTTGGCTAAACTGTGACCTCATTTTTTAATTCACAAGATTTTGATGCATGGCTGTTCCTATTACATTAATAATGTTGAATAAAAACAATTTCAATGGCTAATAATAGGACTTGGTCAAATAAGTTCTGATACATTTGTTAAAATTTGATAAAATTCCCATTTATCTCAGCCAACACTGGAAACTCAACTTTCAGGCCATCCATCATTACATGAACTCTTAGTTCCAGACTGCTCCTTACCATCCCTAATCAGTCCCTATTTCCTGTCCGTCTCTGTCCACTAGAACCCTTCAAGCCTATGCTCTGCAATTCACAGCAGGATGTTGCACCAGTCCTCAATTTTCTTTTCAAAGGTTTTCTTTACCTTCTTTCTCTTATTTAAACTTTCAGGTTCTTTTGAAGACATTATTTCCATAGCAGCATTTTCAAGTGGGGGCTGTTTTTCTCCCACCTCCCGTATACCTTAAAGTCTGGAGTCTGCAGGAGTGTGTTCTTTGCTCTTCAGTGCCACTACCACATCATCTACTTTCCTTCCTTCGACACTAAAAATCTTTGAAGTACACATTATTGGATTTTACTATTACCTTCCTTGTTGCTGCCACTTATTAATAACTATTGTTCCCCATTATTTTAGCAACTGACTTTTTTTCTTTTTTTCTTCTCCAGTCATAATTCTTAGTAACATCAACATTCATGTGGCTGACCTATCAAACACCAAGGCCTCTTATTGCTTGCACATTCATACCTTGAAGGCAGGGGTCATTGCTGTCACCTCGGAGCTTGTTGGAGATGCACATTTTTAGATTACACCCAAACCTACGAAATCAGAAACTCTTGGGGGATAAGGCCCAGCACTCTGTGTTCTACCAAGCTCTCCAGGAGATCCTTGTACTTGCTAAAGTCAAAACAACCCTGTAAGGAGCTTATCCTTCATCCTATCTCAGGTGTCTACTCACACATGGTCCAGTCCTTAAGTTGTCATCACCAACAGCTTCACCATCTCTGACACATAATACCTTCAAGCTGCCGGATCACTCCAGTCCTCCCAGTTCAGAAATTCTGCAGCCTCATTGAGACTTCCAGTCCACAGATCCTACCACGTTTTCAAAGTCTTTCATCCATGGTAGTCATTAAAGCCATTTCACAGATTTCTGATTATCCTCCTTTCTATAAGACAATGGAACTGGTCTTCCTACACTTCTCGAAGTTACATGAGGTCTAGTGATTTCTTTGGCAAATAATACGTGAGCGCAAGTGATGTGTGACATTTTCATTGCCTGTACATGTCACTGATTCTCCCTTCTCCTGTAGCGGTGATTGTGGGAGCAGTGGTTGCGATGGGGCCTTCCCCACCCAGGTCCCTAAGTGACCACTGCGTACAAAGGCCATCTCCAAACTGCATAAGAAGTAAACTTGTGTTGTGATAAGCCATGGGAATTTAAGAGTTGTATTTATCACAGCAAAACCAAACCTCTTCTGATTAGTACAGCCTCTCACCATATGTAGACTTCTCTCTCTCTCTCTTTTTTAATTGTGCTTTAGGTGAAATTTTACAGCTTGAATTAATTCCTCATGCAAAAATTTATACACAAATAGTTACATGACATTAGTTGCAATCCCCACAATGTGACAGCACACTCCTTCTTTCCACTCAGGTTTCTTGTATCCATTCAGCCAATTCCTGTCCCTTCCTGCCTTCTCGTCCTGCCTCCGGACAAGAGACACCCATTTGGTCTTGTATATTTGATTGAACTAGGAAGCACATTCCTCATGAATATTATTTTTTATTTTATAGTCCAGTCTAATCTTTGTCAGAAGAGTGGGCTTCAGGAATGGTTTTAGTTCTGTATTAACAGAGTGTCTGGGGGCCATAGTTTTGGGGGTTCCTCCGGTCTCTGTCAGACCATTAAGTCTGGTCTTTTTACATGAATTTGAGTTCTGTCCCGCACTTTTTTCCCACTCCTTCTGGGGCTATCTGTTGTGTTCCCATCAGGGTGGTCATTGGTGGTGGCCAGGCACCATCTAGTTCTTCTGGTCTCAGGCTGATGGAGTCTCTGGTTTATGTGGCCCTTTTGTCTCTTGGGCTGATATTTTCCTTGTCTTTGTTGTTCTTCATTCTCCTTTACTCCAAATGGGTTGGGATCAATTGATGCATCTTAGATGGCCGCTTGCAAGTTTTTAAGACCCCAGACGCCACTCACCAAAGTGGGATGCAGAACATTTTCGTAATAAACTTATGACAATTGACCTAGATGTCCCCTGAAACTATGGCTGAGTTCTCTCTTTAATGAAGATTCCATGACCACACCCATCCCTTGTAAACAGTCTTCATTTCCTTGCCTGCTCTCCAATCATCAGACTTCCTCAAATAACCCTACTACTACCCCAAACCTGGTTACGCCTGACTGTCCACTTTTCTTGGTATCTGAACCCAAGGACCTGATTATGGCTGGAGAATGTTACAAAACTGCACCAACTGGACCCATTTCAGTATGCAACTTCACATCTGAAATAGGCTTTTGGCACTGCTGGACAACTGTCTAAGAAGTCTTGGTGATGCAGTGGTTGAGCACTCAGCTGCTAACCTGAATGTTTATGGTTTGCACCTACCAGCAACTCTGAAGGGACGAAATACATGGTGACCTGCTGTCATAAAAATTGTTGGGTTGTTAGATGCCATTGAGGCGGTTCCCACTCATAGCAACCCTAGGTAAAACAAAACCAGGTCTTTGAACAGTTCTGCCCGATTAAGTCATGACTGAGGAAGTGTCACTGGAACAGACCTGAATTTTTAAAAAAATTACGGTGGACCAGAAAAATAGATGAAAAGGAAAAAATAACAGGTCAGATCACCGCGAGAAACTTGATCTTCCTCTTAGAGAACAAGGGCAGTGTACACGTTACATAGTAATAAAATTACTTGACTTCAGATTTTGAATACAGGCTGAAGCATTGCTAAAGATGGCAACGCTCTCTCAAAATGGTGGCCGACAACGCCACTTTGCATGTGTGTTGCTCTCCTACAGTCCTGCCGATAATCCAGTCTCAAGCCATCAGGCTTCTGAAAGGGCACGCTATGCCTTTTCCAAGTCTAATCATTTCAGGGCTTCCACCTGTCATTTTTTTCGTTCTGGCTACGGGGCCGAATCAGCCAAATTGTAAGACTTCCAGTCTGTTCCAGTTTCACTTCATGGGCCATGACTGAACCAGTATGAACTGGTTCAAAGCCCTGAACAAAATGGAATACTGCCTGGTCCTGGGTCATCCTCACAGTCATTGTTATGCTAGAGCCCATTGTTATAGCCACTGTGTCAATCCATCTCATTGAGGTCTTCCCCTTTTTCACTGACCCTCTATTTTGCCAAGCATGATGTCCTTCTCCAGGGAGTAGTTCCTCTTGATAGCATGTCCAAAGTAAGTGGGAAAAAGTCTCACCATCCTTCTAAGGAGCATTTTAGCTGTGCTTCTTTCAAGAGAGATTTGTTTGTTCTTCTGGCAGTCCATGGTATATTCAATATTCTTTTTTTTTCTTTGTTTTTTTTTTGATTGTGCTTTTGATGAAGGTTTACAGAACAAATTAGTTTCTCATTAAACAATACACATCTTGTTTTGTGACTTTGGTTACCAACCCCGCAATATGTCAACACGTCCCCTTCTCGAACTTGGGCTCCTCATTTCCATTCATTCAGCTTTCCGGTCACCTCCTGCCTTCTTGTCCTTGCCCCAGGGCTGGTGTGCGCATTTAGTCACATACACTTGGTTGAGCTACGTTTATTATTGTGCATTTTATGGGCTTGTCTAATTTTTGGTGACAGGGTGAACCTCAGGAGCGACTTTAGTACTGAGTTAAAAGAGTGTCCTGGGGGTCATATTCTTGGGATTTCTACAGTCTCTGCCAGACCAGTAAGTCTAGTCTTTTATTGTGAGTTAGAATTTTGTTCTTCATTTTTCTCCATCTCTGTTTGGGACCCTCCACTGTGATCTCTATCAGAGTAGTCAGTGGTGGTAGCTGAGCACCATCTCATTGTGCTGGACTCAGTCTGGTAGAGGCTGTGGTACTTGTGGTCCATTAGTTCCTTGAGCTAATCTTTCTCTTGTGTCTTTGGTTTTCTTCATTCTCTCTTGCTCCAGAGAGGGTGATACCAGTGGAGTATCTTAAGATGGCTGCTCACAAGCCTTTAAGACCCCAGATGCCACTCACCAAAGGAGGATGTAGAACATTTTCATTATAAACTATGTTATGCCAATTGAGCTAGATGTCCCCTGAAACCATTGTTCCCAGCCCTCAGCCCAGTAATTTGGTTCCTTAGGGAGTTTAGATGTGTTCCTGAAGTTTCCATTACCTTGCCCTGGTCAAGTTGTGCTGACTTTCCCAGCATTGTGTACTGCCTTACCCTTCACCAAAGTTGCCATTTATCTATTATCTAACTGGTGTTTTTCCCTCCCCACCCCTCCCCTCCGACATAACCATCAAAGATTGTTTCTTTCTGTATATAAACCTTTTCATGAGTTTTTATAGTAGCAGTCTCATACAGTATTTTTTCCTTTGTGATTGACTTATTTCACTCAGTCAGCATAATGCCCTCAGGATTCATTCATGTGCTGAGATGTTTCCAGGTTCATCATTGTTTTTTATTGTTGTGTGTATTCCATTGTGTATAGGTACCACAGTTTATTTATCCATTCATCTGTTGATGTGCACTTGTTTCCACCTTTTTACTGTTGTGAATAATGCTGCAATGAACATGGATGTGCATGTATCTATTCTTGTGATGGCTCTTATTTCTCTAGGAATATTCCTAGGAGTGGGATTGTTGGATGGTTTGGTATTTCTATTTCTAGCTTTTTAAGGAAGTGCCATATTGTTTTCCAAAATGGTTGCACCATTTGCATTCCCATCAGCAGTGCATAAGAGTTCCAATCTTCCTGCAGCCTCTCCAATGTTTGTTATTTTCTGGTTTTTTTTTGTTTTTTTTTTTTTAATTTGTGCCAGTAATGTCAGAGTGAGATGATATCTCTTTGTGGATTTGATCTGCATTTTTCTAATGGCTAGTGGTCTCCAGAGAGCATTTTTTCATGTGTCTGTTAGCTGGCTGAACGTCTTCTTTGGTGAAGTGTCTGTTCTTATTCTTTGCCCATTTTTTAATTGAGTTATTTGTCTATATTCAATATTCTTCACCAACACCATAGTTCAAATGCATCAGTTCTTCTCTGGTCTTCCCTATTCATTGTCGAGCATTCACATGCATATAAGGTGATTGAAAATACCATGGCTTGGGTTAGGTACACCTTAGTCCTCAAAGTGATATCTTTGCTTTTTAACTAGTTAAAGAGTTCTTTTGCAGCAGATTTGCTGCAAGATCTATTCTGAAGTACAGTGCTGTCAGTGACAGGATAATACCCATACGCCTACAAGGAAGACCAGTTAATATGAATATTATTCAAATTTATGCACCAACCACTAATGCCAAAGATGAAGAAACTGAAGATTTTTACCAACTTCTGCAGTCTGAAATTGATCAAACATGCAATCAAGATGCATTGATAATTCTGGTGATTGGAATGCAAAAATTGGAAACAAACAAGGAGGATTAGTAGTTGGAAGGTACGGCTTTGGTGATAGAAACAACAGAGATTGCATAATAGAATTTGCAAGACCGATGACTTATTCATAGAAAATACCTTTTTTCAATTTTTTTTTTTTTTTTTAAACAATGGCTATATACATGGACATGGCTGAATGGAACACATACGAACCAAATTGACTATGTCTGTGGAAAGAGATGATAGAGAAGTCCATAAAGATTACAGTCTAGGAAACACTATGGGGCAGTCTACTTTGTCATATGAGGTTGCTATGTGTCACAATTGACTTGACAGCTCACAACAGCAATGCCACATAACTGTCTTAGTGTTCCCTAGAGAAACAGAACAAGTGATATATATGTGTGCGTGTGTGTGCGTGCATGTGTGTAGGCATGCAAACATACACACACACATGCTCACACACACACACACACACACACACGTATATAGGCACACAGAGAGGGATTTACTTTAAGGGATTACCTCACGCAATTGTGGGGTCTGGCAAGTCCAAGATTTACAAGCCTGGAGACAGGCTGGAGACTCCTGCAGACTTGCTTCCTAAAGTTCCTGGATCAGGAGAAGAGAAGGAATCTGGTGGTGTAGTGGTTAAGAGCTATGGCTGTTAACCAAAAGGACAGCAGTTCGAATCTGCCAGGAGCTCCTTGGAAACTCTATGGGGCAGTTCTACTCTGTCTTATGGAGTCACTATGAGTCAGAATCAACTTGACAGCAGTGGGTTGGGTGCAGAAGAGAAGAGTGAAGAGTAAATGTGTTCTGGCAAAATGTCTGTTTATAGTCTGGACCCAGAACACACCACAGGGAAACTTCTTTCTTACCCTTAAAGCCTTCAAATAATTGATTGAGGCCTGCCCAATTACGGGCAACTGATTTAATCATATACTACTTTATAACAGCAACTATCGTATTACTGGATCCCTGGTGGTGCAATGGATAAGCATTCGGCTGCTAACCAAAAGGTCAGCAGTTCGAATCCACCAGCCACTCCTTGAAAACCCTATGGGACAGTTCTACTCTGTCCTATAGGGTCATTATGAGTCAGAATCAACTCGATAGCAACGGGTATTTTTTTACATACTCATGCACACGGGTGGATGGAAGGCAGGTCCTCCAGGTGCATACAAGCTCCTCTGCTACCCAGGACCCCGCCGACCACTGATCCGTGTGCTGCATGCTTAACAACCAACATTTACAAGCAAATTGCAAGCATCTTGATTCCTTGCCAAGGAAAGAAACAGTGCTATGGAGGAGCATCCAATTCTGCAGAAATTAAGTTCTGGCTAAAAAACAAACTTAACAATTTACATGACAAAACAGAACACTTAACTTCTGAGTCCACAACACCTGCATTGTCAGATTTGCCCGGAAACACCAGAGAGACCCTTTGCT
This sequence comes from Elephas maximus indicus, assembly GCF_024166365.1. Classification (NCBI taxonomy): domain Eukaryota; kingdom Metazoa; phylum Chordata; class Mammalia; order Proboscidea; family Elephantidae; genus Elephas; species Elephas maximus. The sequence continues at coordinate 115,514,025 of NC_064828.1, read as the reverse complement.
TGATATCCACCACCCTGTAGGTGATGCGCAAACAGCCGAGCAGCCGCCACCAGAGGCTGTCTCCAGCCTCCAGGTCTCGGGGTGGGAAAGCCACTGTCAGCGCTGAAAGCACCGTACTGGTTTACTGGGTGTCTATGCTACTGTGGCCATTGGTGGTGGTTTGGCATTTGTTTTCTGCCACCCTTACCCATCAAGATTAACAGAAAAATAAACAAGTGAGTGAAATAAAAATCCTGTGCCCTGGTTCCAGCCCAGGCACCCTAATGCTAACGATGCCATACAGCACAGCCGTGTTTCCTCGGGACCATTTTCCAGATGCAGGTTGGCGGTGGCCAGCGGTATGCATCTTTTTAAAGCTTTGGAATCAGTGTGCCAAATTGCCCTCCAGAAAAGCAGAAACAGCTTATCCTCTCCAAAGCCTTGTAAGAGAGGGCACAGTGCCCGATAGCCTTACCTGCAGTGTACCTCATTCTTCACCGGCTTTCCAATCTTAACACCAGGGTGCCCTCTCCAATGCAGGGGAGGGGGCAGCGGAGCAGGCCGGTGCCCTCTCTCCCACTTTTGCAGGTGCTAAAACCCTTCCTGATACCCCTGCCTCCACCTTCGAGTAGGGGGAGGAAGGTAGCCCACCTCGCCTCTTCCCCTGCCTTGCCAGGGTGCTGAGAGCCTTGCGAAACCACAGTGGGATTCTGCTGTCTTGGAATGAGGTCTGGGAGGCATACTCTTGCCCCAGGAGCCCTGATCTACCACCTTCTCCACTTCTAATGCCATCTCCTCTCAGCATCCTCCACAATAATGGACACATTTTCAGCTTTCTCAGGTCGGGCAACTTATCAAAGAGAACTCGGTGGCCTCATGCAGAGCTGCCAGTGATTCTTCGCGGCTCTCTGCACAAGTACCTCATGTGGGGGCTCGTGGTTCATTTTCATGGATCACGGACTCACCAGTCTCGGGAAATGAAGTTACTCTCCAGCACGCGCAAGGCTCTGCTGAGCTGTGCAAACTTTCTCAGGCAAACAGGGCTTCTTCTTTTATTCCCCTCCAAATTTTATTATTATTTGCGGGGAGATGAGGATGGCAAACACAATTCATTGCCACTGGAATTTACAAGGCTCAATAAATCTGCCACGTTATCATGAGCTGTGGGAAAAAGAAGGAGGTGGAGCCACGTGCATCTAACATACACTACCTGGTGCCCGTCCGTTGGTTAATCTCACCACTGTTCTCGCTAGCACGTTGTTCATAATAATAGTAATAGCGTCCACCCATGGAGCACCGACTGCATTGAGTGCCAGGCACTTGACTAGGGGTTGTATAACTACTGCTTCATATCATCTTCAAAGCCTTGGTAAACGTTATTGTTGTTAGCTGCCCTCAGGTTGCCCCCCCACTCACGGTGGCCCCATGCACAAGCGGCCAACATGGTGCTGATCCTGTGCCAACCCCATGACTGGCTGTTGATCCTGCTGCTGTGACCCACAGGGTTTTCCTTGGCTGGTTTTTGGAAGAAGATCACCAGGCCTTTCTTCCTGGTCCATCCTAGTCTGGAAGCCCCATTGGAACCTGCTCAGTGTCATAGCAACAAGCAAGCCTCCACAGACGGACATGTGTGGCTGTACGTGAGGTGCATTGGCCAGGGATTGAACCTGGATTTCTCTTGCATGGGAGGTGAGGATTCTACCGCTGCACCACCACTGCCTCTGCTATTAGACATGAGAATCTGCATTTTACAGATGAAGAAACTGAGACTCAGAAACGATGAGCTGCACGCTCTGTCTACGTGCTCGCTGTTCGAAGTGGAGTGAAAGGAGCAGCCATGTGAGGAGCTGGTGGACGTTTGTGAGACACGCAGCATCTCAGGGGCCCCACCCCAGACTGGAGACTCATCATATGTGTTTGTGCATGACCACAGGCTGCTTTATATGCATGCTAGAGTCGTGAAACAGTGTTCTCAGTCCCTCAGGTGACCAAGGGAGCACCTGGCACTTGAACCCTGGGCTCATGGAACTCTAAAGTTCGGCTTTCTTTCCAGTCCATAGGGCTGCTTCTCATGCAGTAGAAAAATAGAGAATAGAATTCTCTACCTTCTAGATGGGACCTATTATTGTTCAACTATACTACCATTATCTTGCTGGGGGGGTTGTAAATTGTTTATTCTATCAGTAGGAATATAGCTACCAATGTAGCACTATCTCTGCTGTAATGGGACACAAAAATAAAGGTGTTTTCATGACTAGAGAATGCCTGCCTGTCGCATGTTAGCCTGTGACACTAAAGGATTGTTCACCTATCATTAAGATAGGAACGCTTTATCTGGTACTATTTTGCCTGTAGCAGAAATCATATTAAATGTGAGCACTATTATGCCGTCCATCCTTTGAGTTGCTTTCCAATCCACTGTAATATAATATAAATGATGAAAAATAAATCCAAGGCTATTTGTCAAGCAACCTCCCCACCTTCACTCCCCTGCCCTCGCTCAGTGTTGTTGGAACTACATCCGGAAAGCCGTGCGCCACTTGAATCTTCTTCAATGTCTGTGCCTGGCTCAATGTGGTATTTGTAGCACCAAGTTAGAGCGAGCATTTGGAAAATCTTTATTGTTTATATATAAAAAGTCATTTTCTCCTTAATGACACACTTATGCACATGCCATGTGAGTCAACCTGGACAGTCTACGATGTTTCCGATCTCCCAGTATACGTGCTTCCCTGCCTCACACACACACAAACACACACTTGCTTGTACATGGCTCCACTCCAGTTTTACTGGGTTTAATAGAGATGTTTTCACAGTGAATCCTGCTTTGCCTTTTTGTCTGCCTGTTTTATTTATTTTCAACTTTTAATGCATTAGTGTTCACTTATAAAAACACCAGAAAGCAATCTCTCTTCTTTAATAATGAATACACTCAGCAAGGAAATGTTGGTGCCTTAGTCTCTGTATTCTCTAATAACTATGAAAGAAGGTAGGAAATAAGTACTCTTTTATTGCACATGTACTAGATGAATTGATACAATAGATCCATAGATATATACAGACAGATGATGGATAGGTATAGACGCATACCTATATATGTATATATATGTGCGTGTGCATATGTGTGTATATATATGTATATATATATATACTTCCGTACAGTTGTTGTCAAGTCAACAAACCACCCTATAATATTGGTATTACGAAGCCCACTTTGCATTTGCTAATAAGATGCAAGTTAAAATCCTGTAATACAATTTTTTTTTGTATTTATATATCAAGAGCTCTCAGGAAATTAGTATTCTCCCATGTCATGTGAAATAGTCTTTATTGCAGCCAAACTGTGCATCTGCATTCATTCCTTCATTCATTCATTCAGTTGCTTATTTATTTCCTGTCTTCCTTCTTTCCTTTCCCCCAATCTTCCTCCTTTGCGTGTTGATTTTTTTATATCATACCAAGATGTAAATAAATCATGGCTTCCTGTACATTTTTATTCATTATGAATACAAATGATCTCTTTGAGCTTTTTGAGATTCTTAAAATGGAAAAAAAAAAGCGTAAGGAGAGATTATATATGGAGAATATCACTTTGAATTTGAGTTATTGTAATTGCCTTCTTGCCAGTACCATTTCTTGTTGATTATGAAATTATAGAATGTGTGTTGGCTGCAAGAGCTCTTTGAGCATACAGGGATGACAAGAAGCATTTGAACAGAAAAACTCTACCTGCAAGCAGGTTTAGACAATGTTTACCGGATGATCTCTTGGAATATGAAGCAATAGGGGTTTCATTCTACATGAGAAGAAAAGTCAATGGGAGATCAATAGCAAGAGGATGGACTAGCTACTCTCATTGCTGTTACCTTGAAGAGGGGCAACATCACTGGTGGACCAGAATTTCTAAGAATCCTAGCTGCTCTGAAGCTGGGGACACTGGTGTGCGGGCAAATGTTTAACAACTTAAGCTCCAGGGGAAAAAAACATTATTGATGTGCAGCATTTGCCAATTTCTGTGGTGTAAACACTTTCTCTATGGCTAATGTTGAGCTACTGATAGGTAGCAGTCCTGATGGCACAGTGGCTAAAAGCTCGGCTGCTAACCACAAGGTCAGCAGTTTGAATCTACCAGCCGCTCCTTGGAAACACTCTGGGGCAGTTCTACCCTGTCTTATGGGGTTGCTATGAGTCAGAGTTGAGTCAATGGCAAGGGGTTTTTGTTTTTCACACGATGACACGGAATGCAGCCTTGTAAGAGATGCGCAACAAGTGGCTCTCATGGGTCGGTGTGCACCAACTCCAGCACACCAATGGTTTGGGTCTCTTTATTCCACTTTAACAGAGAAGCACCTGTATTGGGTTGAGTCCTCCAGGAAGGAGACACCAAAACTGGATTTGAAGTGTGAGATATTTATCAGGAAAATGTCCATGAAGGATAAAGAGGAGAGTGAATGGGAGTGGGTGGGGAGAATCTTCAAGCTGAGATGCAGGTCTGACTCCTGTGAAAGGAGAATGTCAAGGCGGGGGGTGTGGGCTGGAGGAGCCCCAGCCTGCAGTTCAGCTCTGAGGAAGTCCAGGCCAGTCTGACTGGGAGCCCATATCGAAGTTTCCCTGGTGGTGAAGTCCCACTAGATGCAGAAACAGCCTGGCTCTAGTACCTCGACTGGCTGGGAACAGTCTAGGGAGAGGAGGCTCGGTGAGCACCCTGGCTGATTCCTGACCTAGAAGGTGAAGCTATTGAAGACTGTCAGGTAATCAATCACACTCCTCGCAGCAAGTTCTCTCTTGTGAGGAGATCCTTGTAGCCACAACCGGGGCTGAAGCCAGAAGATATCAAAGGGCAAGGGCTGTAGTGCTGTGTTCATGGTGAAGACCATGATTTCCTGTACCAGAACCTCCTGGGCTATGTCTGAAAAATTCAGATTTCTGGGACTCCCTGACCTGCTATGTCAGACTGTCTGGGGACAGCGTGGTCTGAGATTCTATGTTTTAGTTGAGCTTGCTAGGTGACTGTTTTGCTACCAAAGCCTAACAGAACAGCGACTGGCTTTGGAGTCAGATCTCAGCATGTTATTTGGAAAAAAGAAAGTAAATAAATAAGTTACTTTGATTCTCTACTTTCAATTTCTTTATCGGTAAAATGGATAAAATAATAAAATGATTTGGATTGTAGTTTTCATTTTAATATTTTCTTTCTTTCCTATAATAACTAGATTATAGGACTATTTGTCTACTAGGTCAATCATTGTTCCTGACAATAGAACTATGTCACCATCTTCTGTTATCAAGATACATTCAGTTCATTCAGAATTGCAGTAGTCATCAAGACACAGGGTCTTAAAGCCCATGAATTTCTCCTGGAAGGTATTGTCCTGAGAAACCCAGCCTTGCGTTAAAAACAAAATAAAGATTTCAGAAAGGTTGTCTTGTAAGATACACTTGTATAGTGGGAAGGATATGGTCTTCGGAGCCAAATGAAGCAAATTATTTAAACTTTCTGAGTTTTAGCTTCTGTTAAAAACAAAACAACGAAAAAGCCTGTTGCCACTGATTTGATTCCAAATACCAGCAACCCTATGGGACAGAGTAGAACCACCCCTTTGGGTTCCCAAGGCTGTAGGTAATTTTTACAGAAGCATACCACCGGGTCTTTCTTCCACAAAGTACCTGGGTGAACTTGAACTGCTGACCTGTCAGTTAGCAGCCAAGTGCTTAATCATTGTGCCAGGTTTAGCTTACCCCTCTGTAGAATTGCTTAATTGTCTCTTTCATGATAAAGAATGAGAAGAAGTCATGATATATCTATACAGGTGCATTCTAGTGAAAAGGACATTTGATCATGTTGTTGTGATAATCTCATTTCTCAGATTCTACCCTGAGGAAATAGTGTAGAATGTTGACAACTTTTATACCAGGTATTTGTTACAGGAGTGCTTGTTATTGAAAAAAATAATTGCAAACAATTTAATGACCTAATAATAAAAGGAGAAATAATTAACTTAGCCATGGTTCTTTTCTGTCAGTAATTCTCAACTCTGACTATCCTTCAGAGTCACCTGGAGCTTAAAAAATACTGATTTCATGTTGAATTGGTCTGGGGTGATGCCCAGGCTTCGGAGTTTTGTAAAACTCACCTTGTGATTCTAAAGTGCAGCATCTTAAATATGATATTGTGTTTTATAATCATGAAAATAATACTAGTAAGGGTTTATGATAATTCTAAAACACTTATGGAAGCTAAAGTAGCAAGGAAAACATGCAATGTAAACAAATATACATAAGCAAAAAATCAGAAGGCAATGTGATAAAAGGTGATCTGTAGTTCCATCACCCGTCAGTCCGTTGTAGTGTGCTGACTTGCATGTTGCTGTGATGCCGGAAGCTATGCAACCAGTATTTCAAATACCAACAGGGTCACCCATGGTGAACAGCTTTTGGTGGAGCTTCCAGATGAAGACAAACTAGAAGGAAGGGCCTAGCAATCTACTTCAGAAAATTAGCCAATGAAAATCTCACGGATTACAACAGAATGTTGTCTGATATAAACATCAAGAAAGATCAATCACCAGAAAAGAATATCATATTTGCTAGAAAGACAAACAAACAAACAAAAAACCATTGCTGTTGAGTCGATTCAAACTCACAGTGGCCCTATCGGACAGAGTAGGGCTGCATCACAGGGTTTCCAAGGAACAGCTGGTGGATTCGAACTGCCGACTTTTTGGTTAGCCACCAATCACTTGACCACTGTGCCACCAGGGCTCTATGGGGAACCCTCAATGAGATGGATTGACACAATAGCCGCGACAATGGACTCAACGTCCCGACGGTCGTGAAGATAACACAGGGCCAGGTAACCTTTCTTTCTGTTGCACCAGGCTTTGCCACGAGTTGGAGCCACCTTGACCCTAGATAGCAATTAGCAACGACAGCAATCTGTGGTTGTTTCTGAGCAACAAGATGGCTGTTTTTTGTTTTGTTTTTCTTCTTACTTTTCTGAACTTTGAAAACCTTCTTCCATGAGCATGTGTAACTGCAATAATGATTATAATAAAAAAAAATGTGCATAGAGTATGATCAGCCATGAATAGATAATTCCATTCCATTTAAGAAAAGAAAACAAAACAAAAAAAAAACCAGTTTGGAACCCTACCCTTCCAGGCCTCTGCCACCCTGGTACCAGTCGTTCTCCCTCATTTGAAAGCTCCTGTAGAACAGAGACCATGCCTTTTTCATTGCTCTGTCTCCAGCCCCTAGTACAGGGCTTGGCATACAGTAGGCACTCAATAACTATTTGTTAAATGAATGAACAAAATGCCTACCTGGCATTTACATGGTATTTTGTGGCTTACGTTGCACTCACTACCATTTCATAACTGAGAGACGACAGACACTGTGGGTCTTAACTTCCGAGGGTATCGTTCGTAGCTGCGGGGCCCTGGTACAACGAGGCCGCCTGGTCACTCGGTCGGTTCGACAGCGCTTTTTAACACGTCCACAGTGAGTGGTTTTCGCATTGGATTGCAGGGTCATCGCCTTCACGGTCCCCCTATCTTTGACTGCACTTCCCTCCTGGTGGCTCAGCCTGGTTTTTATGACCCTTCCACATGTAATAAAGCATCGAAACAACGTTTTCACGTCATAGTCAATGAATTCAGAGACTGCCACCGTTCACCCCTCCTCTGTGTATGGTTTAAGGCTCCCTCTTTCATTCCACAAGGCTGAAGTGAGTCAGCTGATAAATATCTGTCCTGTGCCAGGGAGTGTGATGGATCATTTCCTTCCAACATCCACTCGCCCCTCGTAACTTACCAAGCTGCAGAAAGAGCATTCCAAGACTTGAGTTTTTTTTTTCCCTGAATTCTACCAAATTCCCCAGCATCGAGATACCTGCCTGTCACTCTTCAACCAACCCCTGTGTGATTAAACTTCCCATCAGAAGACACACTCCTTGTGGCATAGAATGCCTGTGGACCATGGCCATGTCCCATAACTGGTACATATTAGTCTGAAAGAAGACAGATGAATTAAAACAGGCAGCGCTGAATGTAGAATGAGTGTGGAAAGAAAGGCAGCCCTAAGCAAGACACAGGGGACCTGGTTTCTGAAGTCAACAGTGCCACTTACGATGTGTGTATCCATTAACAAACCTCAGAGTATCCCTAAGTCTCAGTTTTTTTCATCTCTGAAATGAACAGAGAGAACTTAATAGAGGTTTTTGCCTTTGGTGTTTGAGTTGGTCTTAGAACCACAGATGCCACATAGTGATCCACCTCATTGACTCTTTGTTTTAGCCATGGTTCACTGGGTGCCTGTCATGTGGCAGGGACTCCTGTAGTCATTAGGGCACTGTCACCTCCACTCTAGGAACCTGGGGATCAGGATTGAGCATTGCACTTCAGAGTGTCCTCCTTGACCCTCCTCTAGCTTTGTGCCTCCCTTCAAGGCCAGGACATCTTGGGTTCAAAGGGACCAGCCCATCCAAGCCCACCTCCCCATTCCATGTCACCCTTCTTCTATCCAAGTCCGCAGAATTCTTTGCCAAAAGCCCTGATCCTAATTCCACAGCCTGCATGGGACTCTTCCCTGGCTAAAACTCTTTCATGATACTTTGTTATGGAAGCTCTAGGAAGATAATACACAGGTAGAAATATAGGTGTAAGTACAGGTATAGGTATAGGTATACGTACATAGATATAGATACAGATCTTGATAGAGATGCTGTCTTAGTCATCTAGTGCTGTTATAACAGGGTTACCACAAGTGAGTGGCTTTAACAAAGAGAAATTTATTCTCTCACAGTCTAGGAGGCTAGAAGTCTGAATTTAGGGTGCTAGTTCCAGGAGAAGAGTTTCTTTCTCTTCCTGCTCTGGGGGGTAGGCCCTTGTCATCGATCTTCCCCTGGTCTAGGAGCTTCTCAGCACAGGGATCCCAGGTCGTGTTCCTTATGTTTATCTGCCAGAATAATTTTCAGGTGTACCTGGGTTTTTGGTGGGTTTTGGTACCTAATTACCAGGTTAAATAGATAGACGTAGGGATAGTGATAGAAATAGGGATCAAGAGAAGTTGTTACGGATTGAATGGTGTCCTCTAAAACAATATGTTGAAGTCCCAACCCCCTGACACTGGTGAAAATGATCTTATTTGGAAATAGGGTCTTTAACAACGTTATCAGTGAAATTAACGTGAGGTCATACTGGAGTAGGGTGGGTCCTAGCCTGAGTGACGTTCTTATAAAAAGAAAAGAAACGCAGACACAGAAGGAAGAATAGCATGTGAAGATGGAGGCAGACACTGGAGTGATGCTGCCACAAGCCACGGAATGCCTGGGGCTTCCCGTAAGCTGAAAGAGGCAAGGAAAGATCTTCTCCTAGAAACTTCAGAGAGAGCATGACACTGTCTACTCCTTAAAGTCAGAAGTCCAGCCTCCAGACTGTGACAATGCACTGATTTTGCTTTAAACCACTTACTTGGTGATACTTTGTTATGGAAGCCCTAGGAAGCTAGTGCATAGGTATACATACAGGAAAGAGTACAGTTATAGGTGTGGGTAGATGGCCGTAGACGATACAGATTTGGATAAAACTAGCTTCTCAAGACATCAATAACAACAGGATCAAGCGATGTTTCTCAAAATCCAGTTGTGTCCAAGGGAACGAAGGTGGTATAGACAGGGACCTTGCCTTCATTATGGCACCCCAAGTCCTGAGGTTTCCTCTTCATGGCTCCACAGGTGGCCTCCACTCCAGCAGTTTCTCATGAGTGAATTCATTGCTTCACCTGCTTGTTTTAGAATTCTGTTTTTCATGGTTTTCCAAAAGGGCTATAAATTCCACAGAGGAAATTTGTCATTAGCAGTCTCATTCAAATGTTTTTCTTTGTATTTGGGGGGGGGGGGCTAGAGTTTAATAAAATTTGTAAAATGAATAAGGCACAGTACAAAGAAGATGGGCTTGCAAGGCAAGAGAAGGCAGAGTTGCCTGTGGCATGCCATGTTGTGATCACGATGGAGGTGGAACTTGCCTTTCAACTGTGTCTATGAAGTGAGAAAGCCGGTTCCAAGCGGGAACACTGCAGAGAACGGTCCCATCAGGGCCTCCCTCCCCAGCCTGGCAGCCTCATTGTTCGGCACCGGGGCAGTGTTAACCTGCTATATTATTAACATGTTACATTAGCCTTAATATCCCAGCTAGCATGCATCCCACAGATTACTTCCCTGAAAGAGAACAGCACCTTTCCACCCGCCTTCAATATTTCGCAGAATAAAATTAAGTCACTAAGTACTAGCTGCAAACCAGCTTTTACAATTATGAAGGCTCTGAATAGCCACCTGCCTTGAAGGTGACTCAAAGGGGGAATGACAATTGAATAAAATATTGATCGATGTGTATTTATATCTCCGCATATATAACACTTTAATAGATCAGAAATTGGCTGTAGTTTTTGTTTTTTTTTTTTTAAAGCACTCAAATTAAGGGCTTATTTTGTATATACTGTGAGAGACAGGAGAAACAGCTTTTCACACCTCCTCCTCTCTTCCCAGGGGGCTCAGGGAGCAGGCAAGGGCTCATTTTAAACATATATGCCCATATGGAGGAAGGAGACAGCATCCTACTCCAAGGAGCTGTGTGGTCTTAGGCAAGGGACAACCTGTTTCTCCTTGGTCCTGTGGGACTTGAGAACTGAACTGCCCACCCCAAAACGCAGCTCAATCGGATCACTGAGGACTGAAACACCACTCCCCACAGACACAGCTTACTTGCTGCATTAATATGACTTCACTTTCCTACAACAAGGGGCAGCAGTGGGTCGGCGGTAGAATCCTCACCTCCCACTCAGAAGACCCAGGTTCAATTCCCAGCCAGTGCACCTCATGTCCAGCCATCATCCATCTGTCAGTGGAGGCTTCTGTGTTGCTATAACTCTGAACTGGTTTTAGCAGAATTTCCAGGCTCAGACAGACTAGGAACAAAGGCTTGGTGATCTACATCTGAAAAATTATCCATTGAGCACAGTTCTATTTTCCAACAAGTCAACTCCAGGCAGTGGGTTGAGGGCAGTAGTGGTTCAGTGGTAATTCTCACCCTCCATGGAGGAGATCAGGGTTTGAGTCCTGGCTAACGCACCTCATGGGTAGCCACCATCCATCAGTCAGTGGAGGCCTACATGTTACTATAATGTTGGATAGGTTTCAATGGGGTTTCCAGACTAAGATGGACTAGGAAGAAAAAACCGGCAATCTAATTCTGAATATCAGCCAATGAAAACCTTATGGATCACAACGGTCCAGCCCTCAACCGAGCATAGAGATGGCACAGGACTGGGCAGTGCCTCTTTCCATTATGCATGGGGTCACCATGAGCTAGAGGCAATCACTCCTCTACTGCTTCCTTAGGGTGACGCTATGTCCGGAGACAAAAGGGCTGATTGTTCATTACAGGGACTTTCCAAAAGACCCATCAATCCTTCTTCAAGGTAAAACATCAACAGACAATTTGAGCCCTAGGATTCTTTTAATCCCTTACCTCAAAAACTCTTCACTTGCCAATTCCCATCAATTCTAGACTGTTGCATCTTGATCCTTAGCCAGTCCCAATCAAGCTGCCACACTGAAAGCCCTCCCTTAAACCAGCTTTCGCATTGTGAATGAATTCCAAACTTGCCTCTGCACCTCAGGGACACTGACCGAGCTCTGTGGAAGTTTTTCCTTACTGTGAGAGGCAACAAACTTAGCTTAGTCTTATCAATAGGATGTGCCCACGGTATACAGGGAGGCAACATTCCGGGAAACAAAGGCTGTATCAAATGCCGCAACAGGTGTGCAAAGACTCTGCAAAATGGAAAGGTGATTCTAAGAAGAAGGGTGGGTGAGATGGTTCTGCATTTGTGGCTCCTTAATTTATGTATCTAAGATATAATATAGACATTTTAGATCTAGTATCAATATTGATTAAAATGTAAGCTATTCTAATTGCGTCATTTCCTATTTTAATTAATAGGTAAGTATTCTAGGCTATGTTATGTAATATAGTAAACACTATAACCTATTATTGTATTAACACGTAATGGTATATCTAACAAAATATGACACAGTATGACATAATGCAATATTAGACAAGATAATGACAATTGCTATCCCAGCAGCCTTTGCAAACAAGCTCTCTGATGCTCAGGACCACTGTCTAGCGTCACACAGCTCCTGAGGGCCAGTGAGGGGATGAGTTTCTGTTGTTTTAAGTCCCAAAGTCTGTGGTACTTTGTTATAGAAGCCCTAGGAAGCTAATACACAGGCATAGGTATAGGTAGGTACGGATGAAACAGAAGGCATAGGTGTACATAGATACAGATGATACAGAAGGCATAGGTGTAGATACATACAGATAATACGGAAGGCATAGGTGTACATAGGTACAGATGATACAGGAGGCATAGGTGTAGACAGGTACGGGTGATACAGAAGGCACAGGTGTAGACAGGTACAGGTGACACAGAAGGCACAGGTGTAGACAGGTACAGGTGACACAGAAGGCATAGGTGTAGACAGGTACAGGTGACACAGAAGGTATAGGTGTAGACAGGTACAGGTGACACAGAAGGCACAGGTGTAGACAGGTACAGATGACACAGAAGGCACAGGTGTAGACAGATACAGATGATACAGAAGGCATAGGTGTAGACAGGTACAGGTGACACAGAAGGCATAGGTGTAGACAGGTACAGGTGACACAGAAGGCACAGGTGTAGACAGGTACAGATGATACAGAAGGCACAGGTGTAGACAGGTACAAGTGACACAGAAGGCATAGGTGTAGACAGGTACAGATGACACAGAAGGCATAGGTGTACATAGGCATAGATGATAAAGGTATATAGATATAAAAAAAAAAAAGTTGCCACCAAGTCCACTCAAGGTGACCCCATATGTGTCAGAGTAGAACTGAGCTCCATAAGGTTTTCAATGGCTGACTTCTCAGAAGTAGATTGCCAGGCCTTTCTTCTGAGGCACCTCTGGGTAGACACAAAACTCCAACATTTTGGTGAGCAGCTAAATGTGTTAACCATTTGCACCTTCCAGGGACTGTTACAGATTAGATATAGATACAATTGGCATCTTAACAACCAGACACTTGGTCCTTAATCTAAGTCCTTTCCGACTGGCTATGGTGCTCTGATCTTTGCCCCTCCCAGCCAGGGGCTCCTGTGTAACTGGTGATTTCACACCCCTGCCTGAGTCTAGTGTGCTGTTGACATTAGTGCTCCCAGTGGGTGTCTCCCTGCAGTGGTCTGGGTGTAGGATGCCCCTCAGGCTAGTGCCGAATGTGGGCACAGGGGTTTTTACCTGCCTAGAGCCTTGACGTGAAGCAGATGGGATTTCAGACAGCAAAACTGTAATAAACCACGGCGAAGAGACCTGAGGGTTTGGATCAAGTTTCTGCACAAACAGTGATTAACTGAATGCCTCCCCTGGAATGTGGGCTTGGCACACAGTGAAAGGCACCTGAGCGAATCCATCTGCATGCTTGGGAAGTGTTTGTAATTCTCATTTTCACTGAAAGGAATATTTTCTAAGCAGCCAACTCCACTTTCTTTTCCCTCCTCTCTCTTTTCTTCTTGGTTGACAATGAGATGTGGTGAACAGAACGGAGGTTTTGGGGCCAGACTATCCCTGACTGACATGGGGCTAGGCAAGTGACTTTAACCTCCTAAACTTTGGCTTCTGAGTCAGTAGGTCTGGTGTGGGGATGAGGGCAAGATTCGTATTTCTAACAAATTCTCAGGTGACACTGATGCTGCTGAACGGGGGCCACACGTTGATAACCACTGAACTGGAAAAGTAGGGTTATTTATTTTCACTGTTGAAGTGAGTTAGGATCAGGGGCTGAGATAAAGCCCAGGGAAGGCAGAAAAAAATGCTTATTTGTAATTCTTATTCCTTCCCTGTATGTGTATATATTTGTGCCATGTGACTTTTCAATACCACCCAAGAGTGATATTTTCCTGCCTCGCTGATATTGGGGTGGGCGTGTGTCTTGCTTGGGCCAATGGAAAATGGTAGAACTTCTGAACTAAGACCATAACAGGCATGGTCTGTTTTTGTTGACATTCTCAGAATCCTACCATTTGCCATGAGAGGACAACGGCCCAGGTAGCTTCAGTCCATGGTGTAGACTGAACCCAATTCTCGGTCTAGTGCAAACCCATTGGACCAAATTCCTAAATCCAAGTTTCTTGGCCAAGCTCACCTCTGATCAGCCAAATGTGCAGACGACCAGAAGACCCATGAGCGTGAGAATGTTTGTTGTTGTAAGCCACTGAGTTTTGGATAGTTCGTTACACAGCATTAACGCAGCACTTGCTGACTAGTGCACAGTAGCATGTTAGCATGACACATGAGATCACCTTTCTGTCCAGTAAGGCAAGGGAACCTGTCATTTTTTAAGCACCTACCATATGCCAGCACTTTGCTTGTCACCTTATGTCTAGGGATGCCTTGTTTCAAACATTTTAATGTTTCTCTCAACCTAAAACCAAACCCGTCACCGTCAAGTAGATTCTGACTCATAGTGACCCTATAGAACAGAGGAGAACTGCCCCACAGGGTTTCCAAGGAGTGGCTGGTGCATTTGAACTGCTGATCTTTTGGATGGCATTCAAGCCCTTAACCATTGTTCCAGCAGGGCTCCTCTCTAAATCTGGCATCCTTAAAAAAAGTGTTTCCCAGTCTTTGCAGCTTGTATTTATCTAAGTTTCATTCTTTACCAATGTTCCGCAAATCCTCATCCTGGCATGTCTCAGGTAGCCCCCACAAGTCTGTCTGATATGTGTCTCTGCTGACTGTGGTTAATTATTCTGGCTTTAGAGGTCACAGACACTCCTATTACAATCCCCTAACCCTGGTGGCGTAGTGGTTAAGAGCTATGGTTGCTAACCAACAGATCGGCATTTGGAATTCACCAGGCACTTTTTGGAAACTCTATAGGACAGTTCTACTCTGTCCCATAGGGTCACCATGAGTTGAAACTGACTCCACGGTGATGGGTTTTTAACTGCCTGCTGTCCCCTGTGGCATTGCTTTCTCCCAGAGCACAACTGGTAACAAAGAGAGAAATAAAACATGAAATTTGAACTTTAGGATGTGGGAACGAGGCAACTTATATTCTTGCATCTCATTTTAGAAAGAAAAAAAAGGGGAGTCTTCTTTTCTTCTTAAGAATAGGCAGGATTGACATAAAAAAGTACTTCAAGAGCTGAACTCTCTCACTGAACACAAAAGCAGCAAAATCCTGTATATCTTTAAATGTTTTATGTGTCCCAGTCATATATAATTTATTATGTTGTGAAGCTGAGTCCTTCTTTGAATGAAAATTTTACTGTCAGAGCCTGGGGTACTTTAGTTTGATGATTGAAAACTCCCAATGCACTCGTAGCAAATAGCACGTTGTTATGACAGCATGTTTGTCCAAGAGGTCAGATTTTGGCACAGTAGGGAGTTTTCCTCAGTAAAATTATTTTAAAGAGAAATATGTCTCTCAGCTACTTCTTCTTGCAGAAAGTGCAGGTGCAGTTTCAAATAGCACCGGATGTCCATCTTTCGAGAAAGCTCGGGGCAGCAGCAACACTCACTCATCTTGTGCTTTGGGGCTGGGACTGCAAAGATGTAGTCTGAACCTTATCTTTGTCCCATTATCTGTGCCTCATAGTTTTCAGCCATAGCTTAAAGTTAATGACGCTGACTTCCACAGGTTTATTTGGGAAGATTAAGTGAGATGGTAGTTTGTAGAAGTGCTTAGTCCACAATGACTGTCACTTCACCTCCTTCCGCAGGCTCTCCTTGGGTGGAACTGGAATCAGCCAATATAAGCAATGTCCAATATAAAGAAAGGGTCTGGTGAGATCCTAGCCATAGATTTAGGAAAATCCAGACAATATCACAAAGATTCAGCAGCAATAGCAAATGCACCAAAGAGAACTAGTAAGAAAATATCACTTGCAAAGGTTTGATGAAGACAGTGTGTGCATTGAGAAAGCACTCTCTAGTGCCCTCAACTCAAACCCTTCCTCCTTCCCTTCGAGCCAATAGGCTTTCACCAGTTAATCCATCCTTCCAACCACCCACCCACCCATCCATCCATCCATCCATCCATCCATCCATCCATCCATCCATCCATCCATCCATCCATCCATCCATCCATCCAACCACCCACCCACCCACCCACCCACCCACCCACCCACCCACCCATCCATCCATCCATCCATCCATCCATCCATCCATCCATCCATCCATCCATCCATCCATCCATCCATCCATCCATCCATCCATCCATCCATCCATCCATCCATCCATCCATCCATCCATCCATCCATCCATCCATCCATCCATCCATCCATCCATCCATCCATCCATCCATCCATCCATCCATCCATCCATCCATCCATCCATCCATCCATCCATCCATCCATCCATCCATCCATCTATTCTAAAGCAGTGAAGGAGACCTGAATTCCTGACAGATAGTAAGCCAAGCTGCAATCATGAAGATTTAACTTAAAGAGCACAACCTCAAAATATTTACAGATTAGTTGGAAGGCAAATCAGGTAAAGCCACATTTTCAATGCAGTGTGCTCAGCGTTACAAGGGAAGGGGTGCTGGGTGCTAAACAAGCACTGAGCAGTGACACTCTTTCAACCTGGGGAAACCTGAAAGGCCCTCCTTAGTACCTGGGCTGAGTATTATTTGATTATCAGCTGCGGGACATGAAGAAGGGTTTTCAAAACAGAGGGGACAAGGAATACCAGGGCTGAGGCAAAGGGCTTGTCCTGAGAATAACAGAGCTTCACCAACCTGGCATTCAGGAGGGCTGTGGGCAGAAGTGGTACTCCAAGAGGCTGGAAAGGTAAACGGGGGCAAGCTCAGAGACCTGGGTCCCATGAGGATGTGAGTAATCACAGACCCAGCACAGCAGTGTAAGGTGCCCACCTCTGTCAGAAACCAAAGCAGGAAGACATTGTCAGCTTTGGTGTTTGCATTGCATTCCGACTCTCCACCTAGGAAGCAAAAATGGAGGCCACAAAATCATGCCTATTAAGGTTTCAAAGTTCTGCTTCCCGTTGCTTCCTCCCTGAGCTAGAGGCTTCCAACTACAGAAGTCTGTGGATTTCACTGGGGAAGGACTCTCTCGAAACCCAGGTGTACACTGATGGGTTCCAAGTTAGTATTTCATTCCCTTCAAGATGATCCTAAGTGGAGGTTTTCTCCAGAGGATGCTAAGCCCATCTTTGAGATCTGTGGAAACAGAGTAAGACCATGAGCCAGATTCCTGTGAAATTTGCATGAAGGGGACCTCTGTTGAAATGGCAAGCCACCTTCTCCACACACTGTGATCAGCGCCTCCCACCTCCCAGGGAAGCAGAGTGGATGCCCTCTTGCCATCTTGCCACCTATGTCCGCCCACACTTAGTCTCTGCTGAACTTATTAAGTTGGTTATTAAGTCAACATGTCCCTTCCTGTTCGAACACAAATTCTCTGGGTGCCGCAGGATTCTGTGCCTGTCCTCTTACCTGTCACTGCAGCTGCCTTTTAGTGATGCTTAAAGAAATTTTTACTGTCAGTCATATCACCCATTCACTTTGTTCCTTGGCACTGACACGCTTGTTGTGTTTCTCCCACCACTGCCACGACTCCTGTGAATTAGCATTCGCCAAATTTATACGCTCTCATTAGTCTGAATAAATTTAAAAGCTGCTGCTCCTGAGCTTTAAAAATGTAACCAGGCTTTTCCTTGGATATAATTGAGGCATCTTTAGAAAAGTAAATTACAGCCTGACTCCCAAGCAGACACATTATGAGTTTAGAGTCGAAGGGTCCCTTCGTGGTACCCTTTGAGCTATAAATATCTGGGGGAGGGGGGAGATAAGATAATAAATCCCCTGATCGATTTTTCCTTCTGTTTACTTTGCATCTCCTTCCCTGCACACCCAGAAACACACACACTGATGCCCAGAAACGGCTGCTTGCACAGAACGGGATCTCTGACTGCACTCACTTGAGCTATTTTCAGTCAGCAAGGTGAAAAGAGGTTTCCCAAACCACTTTCCACCGGCCACATGTATTGGAGCTATGTGGAGGCATTTGGAAAAATGCAATTTCCCATGCCTCTCCTCAGTCTGCCTGAGTCAGAAACCCCACAGGTGGGGCCTGGGAATCTGCATTTATTATAGGCGACAGGTCAGATTCTGATGCTCCCAAAATTTGCAAGTTCTGCTCTTACAATGGGTTAAATACAAACTCCGGAGTCATATCCACCTAGGAGATAATCCAAACTCCACCACTGGCTCACACGATGAAGCTGAGTAAGTAGTTAACACCCAAGGAGAGGGGCGATACTTAAAGGATAGCAGTATCATGTTTTGTTTTTGTTTGTTTGTTTGTTTTGTTTAGTTTTTATCTGGAGGTGATTATGCTGAGGGAAGTAAGTCAATCACAAAGGGAGAAATACTGTATAATCTCACTTTCAAGAAAAGACAAGAACACGTATATCTATACAGAGACCAACTATCATTGGTGGTTACTAGGGGTGGTAGGGGAGAAGGGGAGTCATTCTCTAGACAACACTTTTATTTTTTTTGTTTAATTTTTATTTTTTTAAAATAATTTTTATTGTGCTTTAAGTGAAAGTTTACAAATCAAGTCAGTCTGTCACATATAAGCTTATATACACCTTACTCCATACTTCCACTTACTCTCCCCCAAGTCAGCCGCTCCCTCCTTCCAGTCTCTCCTTTTGTGACAGTTTTGCCAGTTTCTAACCCTCTCTACCCTCCTATCTCCCCTCCAGACAGGAGATGCCATCACAGTCTCAAGTGTCCACCTGATACGAGTAGTTCATTCTTCATCAGCAGCTCTCTCCAACCCATTGTCCAGTCCCTTCCATGTCTAATGAGTTGTCTTCGGAAATGGTTCCTGTCCGGGGCCAACAGAAGATTTGGAGACCATGACTGCCGGGATTCTTCTAGTCTCAGTCAGACCATTAAGTCTGGTCTTTTTATGAGAATTTGAGGTTTGCATCCCACTGTTCTCCTGCTCCCTCAGAGGTTCTCTGTTGTGCTCCCTGTCAGGGCAGTCATCGGTTGTGGCTGGGCACCATCTAGTTCTTCTGGTCTCAGGATGATGTAAGTCTCTGGTTCATGTGGCCCTGTCTCTTGGGCTCATAGTTATCGTGTAACTTTGGTATTCTTCATTCTCCTTTGATCCAGGTGGGTTGAGACCGATTGAGGCATCTTAGATGGCTGCCTGTTAGCATTTAAGACCCCAGATGCTACATTTCAAAGTGGGAAACACTTATATTTTTGGTGACAAGAAAAGTAATACCAAATGTGGGCAAAATGTGTGCAAATTAAATGACGGTAAATGATGCCACTAGGTTGTACACACACACAAAAAAAGGATGTTTTTGTAATGGTATAAAACAAAAAGACCAGTTGCCGTTGAGTCAATTCTGACTCACAGAGACCCTATAGGACGGAGTAAAACTTCCCCATAGGGTTTCCAAGGAGCAGCTAGTGGATTCCAACTGCTGACCTTTTGGTTAGCAGTCAAACACTTAACCACTGTGCCATCAGGGCTCCATATACACTTTTGCAACAATGAGAACCACAAAATATATGTGGGTATATTAAAAGAGAGAGACATTACAAGTAAATCTCTTTGTAAGCAATCAACATGCAATCAAGTATAGCTGTTGTGATAATAACTCAGGTCAACATCTCATTGATTAGGGTCAATCAGGTTGTTGGGTTTTGAAATCACCTGCTTTGCCCACTTGGCAAGAACACTTGGCAGCAGAATATTCATTCAAGGAATATTATGGCCATACTTACTCAGTGAGAGTCACAGTTGTAATTGCTGGGAACATGGCATTGAACACATCAGATTAGAGCCCATGCCCTCTTGTATGTAAATCAAATAAGTGAACTAAGTAAGCTAAAGTAAATAAGCTATGTATGTACAATACATGGCATTTTAGATGGTGATAGGCCGGTGGGGAGCCGCTGGGTGATGCAAATGGTTAACACTCTTGGTTGCTAACAGAATGGTTGAAGGTTCAAGTTCACCTAAAGACACCTTGGAAGAAAGTCTTGATGATCTACTTCCAAACAATCAGCCATTGAAAGCTCTGTGGAACAGGTGGGGTCACCATGAGTCAGAATCAACTTGACGGCAACTGGTCTTTGGTTTTCTATAGTCCTGTGGAGAGAACTAAAACAAGGAAGTGTATTTAGGAATTCCAGAGAGGGGGTGTGGAGGCTGCATTTTAAACATGGAGAGGTGACACTTGAGCAGAGACTAGAAGAAGAAAAGGATGGGAGCCAGAACTATCTGGAAAAAAGTGTGTAGCACTCTTGAAGGCAAGAAGGCCTGGGGAGACAGGTCAGAGGCTTGTTTCTGCAAAAGGTAGACACAAAGGGAAGGAGCCCAGGGTGTCTGTGTCCTGGGAGCACGTATAGGTGGAACCATTTGCCAAAGACTCCAGTGTCCCTGGATAAGGTCTTTGGGCAGAGTTGTTGAGGATCTGTGTCCTTTCTCATGGAGCTGGGATGACAGGTCTTTGGGATTTTTAGGACCTTCCTCCTGTCCTCACCTCTGCTGCTCAGGCTCAAGAGGCCAGTGTGTGGAACAGGGACATAAGCACTGGGCTTTGCAGACAGACATACTGAGTTTCACTCCCATTTCCACCACTAGCTGCATGGCTTTGGACAAACCAGTTCGTACCCCAGGGCTTCCATTCCCTCATCCTTCAAACAATAACACTCCTTGGCTTAGACCCTGGAGCCTAGTGCGAGCTCAGTTAATGAGGGGCCAGGGAAGCCTCTGACTGCAGGTTGGGCCCTGTCAAAGCTGGAGCTATCCGCGAGGGACTTACTTCGCTCTCAAGAAACTGAATGCTTCCTCTCAGGAAATTGGCCTTAAATTTAGTAACTGCACAGCTCTTCCCAGGGCAAGAAGAAATTTCATTCCAACTCATGACTGCTTCAGATGGGCTCTTATTCCATCTCTGCCACTTGCTTGTGACCTTAGACACATCATGTAACCTCTTGAAGCATCCATTTCCCATTTGTAATTTGGAGATAATAATAGTACTTACCTTGTGGAGACATGAGAATTAAATGAGATAAGGTATATGAAATGCTAGGTATTGTGTTTAACATACAGTATCCATCCATTCATACATCCATCCATTCATCTATTCACCTGTGATGGGTAAGATTGTGTGTCAACTTGGCTGGGCCATGATTCTCAGTGTTTATATGTAATTACCCCCATGATGGGATCTACTGTGAGCAACCAATCAATTGGAAAGGAGTTGCCTTGGGTGTGTGGCCTGTATCCAAATATAAGCAGATGTTCTGGTTTTTCCCAGTACTGGATTCTGCAGCTGTCTCCTGTTCATCTGACCTCTGGTTCTTGGGACTTGAGCTAGCAGCTTACTGCCAATCTTGGGATTTGTCAATCTTCATAGCTTGTGAGCAAAAGCCCTGCTCTCCAACATGCTGATCCTGGGTTTGCCAGCCCCTGCAGCTATGTGAATCAAGAGAAGTCTCTATCCTAATTCACAGGCTTGGGACATTCCAGCCTGAACAATAACGTGAGCCATTTCCTTGATATAAGTCTCTATATATATACTTAAACTCTTTACTTTTGTTTGTCTAGAAAACCCAGCCTAAGACACCATTCAACCATCCATCCATCCATCCATCCATCCATCCATCCATCCATCCATCCATCCATCCATCCATCCATCCATCCATCCATCCATCCATCCATCCATCCATCCACCTTTCCAATGTATATATGTTGAACTAGGCAATTTTTGAAAGGAGGAAAGCAATTTAGAAAACAAACAAATAAAAACCAGATAATTTCTGAAAATGACAACTTCTATGATCAAACACAGACAAACACAGACAGAGGATAATATGCAACTGAGACTTGAGGCCCTGAGGAAAAAATTTATGAGAGTTTTATGCAGGAGCCATAATTGACTCTTGCTTGTGAATAAGGAGGACAGGCTGCTCTATGACATATTTGCTTAATATGAAAAAAATAACCTCAATCTCATTCTCTATGTTCTTGGACGAGACACTTTGCCTCTCTGGTCTCAGTTTTTCTCAGCTTCAAAACAGAAGATCCTCTCTGGATGGTCAACAGAATGTAATGATAGACTCTCCCCCACCCCCATTGTCACTCCTCTCTGCAGATGATTCTCTTCCAGACTTGTCTATACATGTGGCTCCAAACACACCTCTGGGATCATTTCTTTCTGGCAAAATATGTTCAGCAAAATCATGACCCCAAAAGTTGTCCACATCTTAGTCTCCACAATCTGTGAATATGCCACCTTTTATGGCAAAAGGGACTTTGCAGATGTGGTCATATTAAGGATCTTGAAATGGGGAGATTGTACTGCATTATCCAGATGGGCCCAAGGTAATTGCAAGGGTCTTTATAAGAGGAAGGCAAGAAGGATCAGAGTCAGAGAAGGAGAGGTGATGATGGAAGTATAAAGAATAGATGTGAAGATGTTACACTGATCTCTTTGAAGATGGAACGTGGCCACAAGCCAAGGAATGTGGAGACCTCTAAAAGCTGAAAAGTTCAAGGAAATGGATTGTTTCGTAGAGCTCCCAGAAGAAACACAGTCCCACAGATACTCTGATTTTTGCTCAGCCAGAACTATTTTGAACATTTGACCTCCATAACTGTACAATAACAAATTTGTATTGTTTTAAGCCACTAAATCCATGATCATTTGTCACAGCAGCAAGAATAAATTAATGTACAGAAAGTTTTAGAAGAACTCACGTATATTCACAGAATGAGAACCTACTGCGTGACAAGCACTGTGCTAGGTATTTTTGTGTATTATGTAGTTTCTTCCTCAAAGCCACTCTATGAGATATACGTGGCCCTTCTCATTTTCCAGACTTTTTCCCATCGTTGTCAAGTTGACTCCAGCTTATGGCAACCTCATGTGAACTGTGCTCTATAGATTTTTTAATGGCTGATTTTTGGGAAGTACGTCACAAAAGGCCTCTTTAAAGTGTTGGAAAGCAAAGCTGTCACTTTGAGGACTACAGTGTGCCTGACCCAAGCAATAACGTTTTCAGTCACCTCATATGCATGAGAAAGCTGGACGATGAATAAAGAAGATCGAAGAAGAATTGATGCCCTTGAATTATGGTGTTGGTGAAGAATATTGAATATACCATGGACTGTCAGAAGAATGAAAAATCTGTCTTGGAAAAAGTACAGCCCTAATGCTCCTTAGAAGCAAGGATGGCAAGACTCACGTACTTTGTTATCAGGAGGGACAAACCACTGGAGAAGGACATCATGCTTGGCAAAGTAAAGGGCCAGTGGAAAAAAAAAAAAGGAAGACTTTCAAGGAGATGGATTAATACAGTGGCTGCAACAATGGGCTCAAGCATAGCAATGATTGTGAGGATGGCACAGGACTGGGCAGTGTTTCATTCTGCAGAACTGACTCAACAGCACCTAACGACGACAACAGATCACCAGACCTTTCTTCCCAGATGCCTCTACATAGACTCTAACTTCCAACCACTTGGTTAGCAGTCAGCAATGTTAATCTTTTGCACCACCCAGGAACTCTCCTTATTTTAGCAATAAGAAACCTGGTGTTCAGAGAGTTTAATTATCTAGCAAAATTCACGCAGCAAACACATGGAGGAGAGATACTGGAATTCTGGCATAACATACTCTTACCCAATGAATCTTCACCTCATCATGCTGCCTGACTGCCCGATTCAGTATTGTGATCACCCAGCTGTCTGCCCGTATCTGTGCTTGCTTACCACCCCCTTCTCAGTACTCGTACCCAGGTCCTTGCTCTGTTCATGAAGCAATCTGTGGCCTTGTACCTTGTACTCCAGGGACCAGTCCCCAGAGAAGGACATCATGCTTGCTAAAGTAGAGGGTTAGTGAAAAAGAAGACCCTCAATGAGGTGGATTGACATAGTGGCTACAACAATGAGCTTAAGCATAACAATGATTGTGAAGATGGTACAGGACTGGGCAGTGTTTCATTCTGCTGTACACAGGGTCTCTATGAGTTGGAACCAACTCAATGGCACTTAATGACAACAACCATAGCTCAGGAAATGGAATTCTGAGTCCAGCTGCCATCTTGTCTTAATACCCAGCTTCTAGGTTCTCCACACCTCAGTCTCCAGATTCTTTGAACCCAAACGATACCCATTGCTAAGTCCTGGACTCCCAAGTTCTGACTGTTCACCAGCAAGACTCTTACTCCTCTGCCCTTCTGTCTCCAGAGACTGTGAATCACCTGCCTACTTGGACTTCCTCTGCCTTAGTCATCTAGTGCTGCTGTAACAGAAATACCGCAAGTGGATGGCTTTAACAAAGAGAAATTTATTCTTTCACAGTCTAGTAGGCTAGAAGTCCAAATTCAGGGCATCAGCTCCAGAGGAAGGCATTCTCTCTCTGCTGGCTCTGGAGGAAGGTCTTTCTCATCAATCTTTCCCTGGACTAGGAGTTTCTCCTCGCAGGAACCCAGGGTCCAAAGAACACCCTCTTCCTGGCACTGCTTTCTTGGTGGTATGAGGTCCCCCTGTCTCTTTGATTGCCTCTCTTTTATATTCCAAAAGAAATCAGCTCAAAACAGACTCTAATTCTGTAATTGAGTCCTGCCTCATCCAACACAACTGCTGCCCATCCCCCTTCATTAACATCATCAAGGCAGGATTTACAGCACATTGGAAAATCACATCAGATGACAAAATGGTGGACAATCACACAATACTGGGAATCATGGCCTAGCCAAATCGATACACATATTTTGGGGGGACACAATTCAATCCATGACATCCTCCCAGCTGAGACACTTCTAATGAACTGCTCCATTCCAGGAGGTTTGTTGAGTGTCAGGTATCAAGTCCCGAGGACTCCAGCATGGTCCCATCAATACCTCCTGAGATGCAGGATCTTCCATAGTTAAAAGCTGGGGCTTCAGAGACAGAGAAACCTCACCAGGTTCTTACGGGGATTAAAAGAGATAATCAACTTAAAATCAAAGAAAAGGAGCCCTGGTGGCAAGACGGTTAAGCATTTGGCTGTTAATCGGAAGGTTGGTGGTTTGAACCCATTCAGTAGCTCTGCAGGAGAAAATACCTAGAGATTGGTTCTCATAAAGATTACAGCCAAGAAAACCCTCTGGAACAGTTTTACTCTGTCACATGCGGCCGCTATGAGTCAAAAATTGACTCAAGAGCACCTGACAACAACAGTGTCCAGAAGATAAATAAGCTTTCATTATTTTTGAAATATACATTTCTATCCTGCTTTTTCTGAGTGTTCTAAAATGCTATGTTCTTTTGATATATGAAAGTTATCTTTTGAGGGTCAATGTCTACTATTGAAATCATCACTATAGAATGAGAACTAAAAGGACATTCTAACTGCACGCCTAGGTCTTATAATTTACTATGATTATGTTGACTTTCTCAGTAGTTAGAAAACTAGATGAAATCACTAACCCTTGAACACTCATGTGAAAATTACCTGTGTGTACTTGAGCAAGTGACCTCCTATTTCTGGTCCTCAGTTTTCTTCAAATGTAAAAGGGAAGAGCTGAATGAACTAATACTGGAGATTCTTTTCCAACTAGTGATGTCAGCTTCCCAAGGAATAGCTGGGCTTCTTTAGACTGAATTATCCAATGGTTCCTCTGAATTTAAAGTCGCAACATTCACATCTGAAAAAGACAAAAAAAAAAACTAAGAGATAAATTAGTTTTAATAAAAACATGTTTAACAGAACTTTACTACCCATGTTGAAATAGACCATTTTATAGAGAAGAGACTTTCCTTTGTTTGGCTGGGACAAATCTTTTAGAGAAATAGAGGCCTCTTCCAAGGACAGGGGCCTCATTTTAAAGCAAGAGAAACAGACTAATGCAGAGGCAAATTGAGAGTCCTTGTTACAATTATTTGACATTGGCAATGAGGGAGAGCACAGCAGATGCTGGGACCACTCAGGTCAGACCCTCGCTGGGACACTCAGAGCCCCAGGACCAAATGGAAAAGACTGTTAGAGAAAATGTTTCATTTCAAGGGGAATGAGCAATAGGTGATTTTCTCTTGATGGAATAAAAGTGGGAAATACGAATATCAAGAAAGAAAGTAGATGAAGGGAAGGCTTTTCCCAGCCACCCCTGGAGAGTTGGGAATGAGGAACAACCAGTATTCATTTCAACAATATAGGAAGTGGATTTGTTTTCCAGGGCTGCAAAACAAAATACCACAAACTGAGTGGATTATAACAACAGAAATTGTTTCACAGTTCTGGAGGCTAGAAGTCCAAATCAACGTGTTAGCCAGGCCAGGTTCCGGCTAGTCTGTAAGGGAAGATCCCTTCTTGCATCTCCCAGCTTCTGGTAGTCCCAGGGGTTCCTAAACTTGAAGACGTGCCTTCACACAGCAGTCTTCCTCTGTTTCTCTGTCTTTTTCCTTTTTCTTTTTTTAAATAAGGACATCAGTCATATAGGATTAGGGCTCACTCTACTCCAGTATGACCTCACATTCACCTGACTGATAATATCTTCAAGGGCCCTATTTCCAAACAAGGCCATGTCTACAGGTACAGGAGTGAGTACCTCAATACATATTTTTTTCTTTTTTGAGACACAAATCCATAACAGGAAGTAAGAAAGAGAAAGAGGCTTTCTACACTGATAAGTGGTCCAGCCTGGCTCTCACACTTGCCAGTCTTGTGGCCCTGGCAAGCCACAAAGCCTCAGCACCTCCATTTTCTCAAATCTGCAAGTACGCAGAACCCAGCTATCCCAGAAAGAATTGTTTTGAGTTGAAGAACAACTTAAAGAAAAGCTTTGTAAAGTTTCTAATGTTGACTAGGATAAATTCACTGCCATTAATTTTTTCTTGTTGCCTTGTATACTACAGGAGAATGAACCTCCAAAAATAAAACTAAAGTATGTCACAGTATGGACATTTGATCTACTAGAATATTTTATGTGCCCTAAAAACAAAATCTGACTGTCTTGAGACTTTTCTATGAGACAATCATGTATTTATGATGCTCAAATTTTGTTTAATCATTTATTCATTTTTACATGATTTTTCAATAAGTGACAATATAATAAATATATGTTGAAATATACATAAAACTAGAATGTTATGACTAGCAGGAAAATATGAAAAACTACAGCAACAATGATTGTCTCAGTTGACCTTTAAATTTGTTCTAGAACTTTCTGGTTCACCTAGGCGAAGTGGAGGCAGGATCATTTATGGAATACTTATTGTTAGAAAAGAGGGGTTAGTTCAGTCACCTGGGAGCAATTAACATAACCTCTAGCTATGGATCTTAAACAGTTTTCATGAAGGGTTTTATATAATTATATACCTTTTTTAATTTGAGATATATCACAAAATACAATACATAGGATATTACACCAGGTGCATTATCAATCCTAGCTCTACTGTCAACTACTTTTATGACAAGTAAACACCATTCACTTTTGCTTTCTAAACTGCAGCTCCTTTACCATGTTCAAAAGACTAGGGGTAATATTCATTAAATGATTAGCATAGTCTCTGGTACTTTGTAAATTCTCAGTGTACAATTGCTTTTTCTTACTATTATCATTACTTGGAACTCCAGGGAGAACCAACTAATGGAATAGAAAATAACCCCAAAAGAATAATTCCAGTGAATGTGCACCCAGTGTCGTGGCAGGCGGAAGACCAGAAGAATGTCTTGGCTAAAATGCAACCACATCTTGGGTCATTTAGAGATCAACACAACAAAAATAAGCATAATTTTAGTATTTTACTAGGCTTGATAGAACATAAGGAAAATCTTCAAGAGGAAAAGGAAAAACAAAACAAAACACAAACAAAAATACTGAGCTGAAACTAAAATAAGGAACTTGAGCAACAGCAAGTCTGTGTTTGGGAAAACAATCTCGGGACCCTGGTAAGGAGCAGCAGGTCACGCTTGGACCTATACATTAGGCTCTGAACCTTCCAAGGAGCCTAAGATGGTACTAGATCTACAGCATCCTGTAGCCCTCGGCAAAAACAAATGACAATTCTCTTGAGATCATATGCTAAATGTAGACCCTAAGGATTCTTACAAATTAAATTCAGTAGAATATGAATAAGCTTGTAATAAAAAGTGAATTGCTAAACACACAGGAACACAAACCACTGTGAGTTGTTTGTTGTTATTGTTGATCTAAGGTGCCGTATAGTTGGTTCCAACTCATAGCGACCCTATGCACAACAGAACGAAACACTGGCCAGTCCTGTACCATCCTTACAATCCTTGTTATGCTCGAGCCCATTGTTATAGCCACTGTGTCAATCCACCTCATTGACAATCTTCTTTTCTGCTGACCCTGTACTTTACCAAGCATGATTTCCTTCTCCAGGGACTGATCCCTCTTGGCAACATGTCCAAAGTATGTTAGACACAGTCTCATATCCTTGCTTCCAAGGAGCATTCTGGTTTTACTTTTTCCAAGACAGGTTTGTTTGTTCTTTTGGCAGTCCATGGTACATTCAATATTCTTTGCCGACACCATAATTCAAAGGCGTCAATTCTTTTTCAATCTTCCTTATTCATTGTCCAGCTTTCACACGCATCTGATGCGATTGAAAATACCATGGCTTTGGTCAGACGCACCTTAGTCCTCAAGGTGACATCTTTGCTTTTCAACACTTTAAAGAGGTCCTTTGCAGGAGATTTGCCCAATGCAATATGTCTTTTGATTTCTTAGACTGCTGCCTCCATGGGGTGTTGATTGTGGATCCAAGTAAAATGAAATCCTTAACAACTTCAATCTTTTCTCCATTTATCATGATGTTGTTTATTGGTCCAGTTCTGAGGATTTTTGTTTTCTCTATGTCAAGGTGTAATCTGTACTAAAGGCTTCGGTCTTTGATCTTCATTAGTAAGTGCTTCAAGTCCTCTTCACTTTCAGCAAATAAGGTTGTGTCATCTGCATAACACAGGTTGTTAACTAGTCTCCCTCCAGTCCTGACGCCCTGTTCTTCTTCATATAGTCCAGCTTCTTGGATTATTTGCTCAGCATAAAGATTGAATAGGTACTGTGAAAGGATATAACCATCACACACACCTTTCCTGAGTTCAAACCACTCAGTATCCCTGTGTTCTGTCTAAAAAACTGCCTCTTAATGTATGTACAGGTTCCTCATGAGAATAATTAAGTGTTCTGGAATTCCCATTTTTTGCAATGTTATCCATAATTTGTTATGCTCCACATAGTCGAATGCCTCTGTATAGTCAATAAAACACAGGTAAACATCCTTCTGTATTCTCTGCTTTCAGCCAGGATCCATCTGACATCAGCAATGATATTCCTGCTTCCATGTCCTCCTCTGAATCTGGCCTGAATTTCTGGAAGTTCCCTGTCAATATACTGCTGCAGCTGATTTTGAATGATCTTCAAAATTTTGCTTGCGTGTGATATTAATGATATTGTTCTGTAATTTCTGCATTTGGTTCAATCACTTTTCTTGGGAATAGGAATAAATATGGATCCCTTCCAGTCAGTTGACTAGGAAGCTGTCTTCCATATTTCTTGGCATAGACGAGTGAGCACCTCCAGCACTGCACTGGTTTGTTGAAACATCTTAATTGATTCTTCGTCAATCCCTGGATCCTTGTTTTTCGCCAAAGCCTTCCGTGCAATTTGGAATTGTTCCTTCGGTACCATTGGTTCCTGATCATATGCTACCCCTTGAAATGGTTGAACATCAACTAATTCTTTCTGATATAATGACTCTTTGTATTTCTTCCATCTTCTTTCAATGCTTCTTGCATCATTTAATATTTTCCCCATAGAATCCTTTACTATTGCAACTCAAGTCTTGAATTTTTTCTTCAGTTCTTTCAGCTTGAGAAACACCGGGGGTGTTCTTCCCTTTTCTTTGCACATGTCATTATAACGTGCATTATAACATAACGTAACGTAACGTAACGTAACACTTTGTCTTCCCAGCAGCCCTTTGAAATCTTCTGTTCAGTTATTTTACTTCACCATTTCTTCTTTTTGCTTTAGCTGCTTGACATTTGAGAGCAAGTTTCAGAGTCTCCTCTGACTTCCATCTTGGTCTTTTCTTTCTTTCCTGTCTTTTCAGTGACCTCTTGCTTTCTTCATATATAATGTCCTTGATGTCATTCCACAACTTGTTTGTAAGTTTGTCATACTGTGGCGGCTTGTGTGTTGCTGTGATGCTGGAAGCTATGCCACCGGTATTCAGATACCAGCAGGGTCACCCACGGAGGCCAGATTTCAGCTAAGCTTCCAGGCTAAGACAGAATAGGAAGAAGGACCCAGCAGTCTACTTCTGAAAACGATTAACCAGTGAAAACCTTATGAATAGCAGCGGAACATTGTCTGATATAGTGCCGGAAGATGAGCCCCCTAGGTTGGAAGGCACTCAAAAGATGACTGTAGAAGAGCTGCCTCCTCAAAGTAGAGTTGACCTTAATGATGTGGATGGAGTAAAGCTTTGGGGACCTTCCTCTGCTGATGTGGCATGGATCAAAATGAGAAGGAACAGCTGCAAACAATTATTAATAATCAGACCATGGAATGTACAATGTATGAATCTAAGAAAAGTGGAAATCATCAAAAATGAAATGGAAAACATAAACATTGATATCCAAGGCATTGGTGAACTGAAATGGACTGGTATTGGCCTTTTTGAATTGGACAATCAGATAATCTACTATTCCAGGAATGGCAACTTGAAGAGGAATGGTGATGCATTCATTTCCAAAAAGAACATTTCAAGATCTACCCTGAAGTACAATGCTGTCAGTTATAGGATAATATCCATATGCCTACAAGGAAAACCAGTTAATATGACTATTATTCAAATTTACCTACCAACCACTAAGGCCGAAGATGAAAAAATTGAAGATTTTTATCAGCTTCTGCAGTCTGAAATTGATCAAACATGCAATCAGGATGCATTGATAATTACTAGTAATTGGAATGTGAAAGTTGGAAACAGAGAAGGATCAGTAGTTGGAAAATATGGCCTTGGTGATAGAAACAATACCGGAGATGGGATGATAGAATTTTGCAAGACCAACAACTTCTTCACTGCAAATACCTTTTTTCACCAACATAGACAATGACTATACACCGGGACATCACCAGATGGAATACAGAGGAATCAAATCAACTACGTCTATGGAAAAAAGATGATTGAAAAGCTCAATATCATCAGTCAGAACAAGGCCGGGGCTAACTTTGGAACAGAGCAGCAATTGCTCATATGCAAGTTCAAGCTGAAACTGAAGAAAATCAGAGCAAGTCCACTGAAGTCAAGACATGACCGTGAGTGAGGGTCATCAAAACAACCGATTACAGCCCACAAAAACTTCAGTGATTTGAAATATCAGATCTCCAGATAGGCAGGCAGGCAGGCAGATTGATAGAAATGAGACGCAAACATATACAGCTATAGATATAAAATAAATACATGAGATATATAACAAATTAAAAGATGAAATCCAAAAAGTAGAAAAGAACTAAAGATGATCGAAAATATCCAAGCAAATTTGAAAAAAAAAAAATGATTTAGACCTTATGAAATAAAATTACCGAAATTTAAAACACAATGAATGAGTTAAACCTTAAATAAGACTCAGATTAATTGAAAATTGGTGATCACAAAGATAAATTTAAAAAATTTTTTCAGAATATTTGAAAGAGAGTCAAGGTAATAGAAAATGTAAAAAGCAGTTAAAAGATACTATGGAATAGAATACAAGAGTCCAAGGAACAATTTAAAATTGCTCTTACGCAAAGAAAAAACCTTTGCCGTAAAGTCGATTCTAACTCATAGTGACCCAATTGGGTAGAGTAAAACTGCCACATATGGCTTCGAAGAGGTGGCTAGGGGATTTGAGCTGCTGACCTTTTGATCGGCAGCCAAGCTCTTAACCATGCACCACCAAGGATATCATAGCTGATGTCAGATGGATCCTGGCTGAAAGCAGAGAATACCAGAAAGATATTTACCTGTGTTGACTACCCTAAGGCATTCAGCCGTGTGGTTCATAGCAAATTACGGATAACATTGCGAAGAACGGGAATGCCAGAACACTTAATTATGCTCAGGAGGAACATGTTCGTGGATCAAGAGGTGACAGTTTTTCAGACAAAACAAGGAGACACTACATGTTTTAAAGCCACGGTTGTATCCTTTCACCATACTTATTCAATCTGTATGCTGAGGAAATTATTTGAGAAGCTGGGCTTTATGAAAAAGAATAGGGCATCAGGATTTGAGGAAGAATCATTAACAGCCTTCCTTACGCGTATGATGCAAACTTCTTTGCTGAAAGTGAAGAGGACTTGAAGCACTTACTGATGAAGATTCAAGACCACAGCATTCAGTAAGGATTACACCTCAACATAAAAAAAAAAAAAAAAAAAAAATCTTCACAACTGGGCAAATAAGCAACATCAAGATAAATGGAGAAAAGATTGAATTTGCCAAGGATTTCTTTTTTACTTGGATCCACAATTAACAGTCATGGAAGCAGCAGTCAAGAAATCAAATGACAGACTGCATTGGACAAATCTGCTGCAAAGGACCTCTTTAAAGTACTGAAAAGCAAAGACGTCACCTTGAAGACTAAGGTGCTCCTGACCCAAGTCATGGTGTTTTCAGTGATGTCATATGCACGTGAAATCTGGACCATGAATAAAGGAAGACTGAAGAAAAACTGGCTCCTTCGAATTGTGGTGTTGGTGAAGAAAATTGAATATACCATGGACGGCCAAAAGAACAAACTAATCTGTCTTGGGAGAAGTACAACCAGAATGCTTCTTGGAAGCAAGGATGGCAAGACCGCATCTCACATACTTTGACATGTTGTCAGGAGGGATCAGTCCCTGGAGAACATCGTGCTTGGTAAAGTAGAGGGTCAGTGAAAAAGACAAAGACCCTCAGTGAGATGGAATGACACAGTGGCTGCAACAATGGGCTCAAGCATAGCAACAATTGTGAGGATTGAGCAGAACCAGGCTGTGTTTTGTTCTGTTGTGCATGGGGTCGCTTGTGTCGGAGCCAACGAGACGGCACCTAATGACAACTACTCTACCAAGCATGATGTCATTTCCCAGGGATTGTCCCTCCTGAGAACATGTCCAAAGTATGTGAAACGCAGTCTTGCCATCCTTGCTTCTAAGGAAAGTTCTGGTTGTACTTTTCCCAAAACGGATTAGTTTGTTCTTTTGGCAGTCCACGATATATTCAATATTGATCACCAACATCACAATTCGAAGGCGTCAATTCTTTTTCAGTCTTCCTTGCTCATAGTCCACCTTTCGCATGCATATGAAGCTACTGAAAACACTATGGCTTGGGGCAGGTACACCTTAGTCTTCAATGTGACATCTTTGCTTTTTAACACTTCAAAGAGATCTCTTGTAGCAGATTTGCCCAGTGCAACATGTCGTTTGATTTCTTAACTGCTGCTTTCATGGGTGTTGATTGTGGATCCAAGTAAAATGAGATCCTTGACAACTTCAATCTTTTCTCCATTTATCATGATGTTGCTTATTTGCCCAGTTGTGAGGATTTTTGTTTTCTTTTTGTTGAAGTGTAATCCTCACTGAAGGCTGTGATCTTTGGTCTTCAGCAGTAAGTGCTTCAAGTCCTCTTCACTTTCAGCAAGCAAGGTTGTTAATGAGCCTTCCTCCAACCCTGATGCCCCGTTGTTATTTGTATAGTCCAGCTTCTCAAACTATTTGCTCAGCATACAGATTGAGTAAGTATGGTGAAATGACACAACCGTGATGCACACCTTTCCTGACTAAAAAACACTCAGTCTCCCTTTGTTCTGTTCAAATGACTGCCTCTTCATCCATGTACAGATTTCTCATGAGCACAATTAGGTGTTCTGGAATTCCCATTCTCTGCAATGTTATCCATAATTTGTTATGATGCACACAGTTGAACGCCTTAGCACAGTCATTAAAACACAGGTAAACGTCTTTCTGGTATTCTCTGCTTTCAGCCAGGATTCATCTGACTTCAGCAGTGATATCCTTGGCTCCACATTCTCTTCTAAATCTGGCTTGAATTTCTGGCAGATCCCTATCGATATACCGCTGCATCCACTTTTGAATTATCTTCAGCAAAATTTTGCTGATATTGTTGGTTAATTTCCGAATTGGGTTGGATCACCTTTCTTGGGAATAGGCATAAATATGGATCTCTTGCAGTTGGTTGGGCAGGTAGCTGTCTTCTAAATTTCTTTGCATAGATGGGTGAGGATGTCCAGTGCTGCCTCCATTTGTTGAAACATCTCAGTTGATATTCTGTCAATTCCTGTAGCCTTGTTTTTTGCCAATGCCGTCATTGCAACTTGGAATTCTTCCTTCAATACCATTGGTTCCTAATCATATGTTACCTCCTGAAATGGCTGAATGTTGAGCAATTGTTTTGGTGTAGTGACTCTGTGTATTTCTTCCATCTTCTGATGCTTCCTGTGTTGTTTAATATTTTCCCCATAGAATTCTTCAGTATCACAACTTGAGGCTTGGATTTTTTCTTCAGTTCTTTCAGCTTTAGAAATGCTGAGTGTGTTCTTCCCCTTTTGTTTTCTATCTCTAGTTCTTTGCACATGTCATCATAATACTTTACTTTGTCTTCTCCAGCCACCATTTTAAATCTTCTGTTCAGCCCCTTTGCTTCATCATTTTTTCCTTTTGCTTTAGTTACTCGATGCTCAAGAGCAACTTTCAGAGTCTCTTTAGGTCTTTTCTTTCTCTTCTGTCTTTTTAATGGCCTCTTGCTTTCTTCATCTATGATGTCCTTGATATCATTCCAGAACTCATCTGGTCTTCAGTCATTAGTGTTCAACACATCAAATCTACTCTCAGATGGTCTCTAAATTCAGGTGGAATAAACTCAAGGTTGTACTTTTACCCTTGTGGATTTGTTCTAATTTTCTTCAGTTTTAACTTGAACTTACATAAGAGTAATTGATGGCCTGATCTGCAGTCAGTTCCTGGCCTTGTTCTGACTGATGATATTGAGCTTTCCCATCATCTCTTTCCACAGATGTAGTCAATTTGATTCCTGTGTTTTCTAACTGGTGAGGACCATGTGTATAGTCACCATTTACGTTGATGAAAAAGCTATTTGCCATGAAGAAGTTTTTCGTCTTGCAAAATTCAGTCATGTGATCTCCAGCATTGTTTCTATCATCAAGGCTGTATTTTCAAACTACTGGTGCTTCTTCTTTTCCAGCTTTTGAATTACAATTACCTGCAATTATCAGCGCATCCTGATTTCATATTTAATCAATTTCATTCTTAAGAAGTTGGTAAAAATCTTCAGTTTCTTCATCTTTGGCCTTAGTGGTTAGTGTGTAAGTTTGAATAATATATTATTACACACTAACTTCCTCATAGGGGTATGGATATTATCCTATCACTGACAGTGTTGTTCTTCAGAATAGATCTTGAAATGTTCCTTTTGATGATGAATGCAACACCATTCTTCTTCAAGTTGTCATTCTTGGCACAGTAGATCCTATGATTGTCTTATTTAAAATGACCAATACCAGTGCATTTCAGCTCACTAATACTTAAGATATCTAAGTTTATGCATTCCATTCCAATTTTGACAATTTCCAATTGCCCTAGGTTCATAATTTGTACATTCCAGGTTCTGATTATTAATTGATATTTGCAGCTGTTTCTTCTCATTTTGAGCTGTGCCACATCAGCAAATGAAGGTCCCAAAAGCTTGACTCCATCCACATCATTAAGATCAACTCTACTTTGAGGAGGCAGCTCTTCCCCAGTTGCCTTTTTAGTGCCTTCCGGATCTCAGCTTAAACCCATCTGCCACGGGTGACCCTCCTGGTACTTGAATACTAGTGGCATAGCTTGCAACATCACAGCAACACACAAGCCCCCACAGTACGACAAACTGACAGACACGTGCAGGAGGTAGATGAGAGAGTCAGGGAGAAAGAGGAAGACCCTCAAGGGGATGGATTGACACTGTAGTTGCAACAATTGGCTCAAGCATAACAATTATTATGATGATGGTGCAGGACCAGGTAGTGTTTTGTTCTGTTGTGCACAGTTTCAATCTGAGTTGTAAACAACTCGATGGCACCTAACAACAATAACAACAACTTATGCAAAGTCCCGTAAGAAGAAATAGGGATAATGGAGGAAATATAGTCATTAAATAAAACTATCACTGAGGCTTTTTTGGCACTAATTAGAGACCTATATCCAAAGATAAAGAAAGTGCAATGTATATGAAGCAAAAATAAAAGAAAAAAATAAATAACATGAACAAAAAGAAAGAATTTTAAAACTAGGTGCACTGTTGTAAAACTGTAGAACCTGACATAAGATCCTAAAAGCAGCCAGAGGAAAGGGTAGGAGGGTGCAGAATCTAATGTTGAGAACACACTTTCCAAAAGAAATAACAAAAGCAAGAAAACAGTGGAATAACATCTTCCAAGTTTTGAGAGATAGTAACTTTCAAGCAAAAACTATACCCAGTAAAACTGTTAGTAAAATGAAAGTGAAATAAAGATTCTTCAGATAAATAGAAATTGAACAAACACAATGATCATTCTAAAGGAAATTTTAAAGGGTTCTCTTTGGGTATGTGGAAAATCATTTTAAAAGGAAAATTTATATTTTTGGAGGGGGAGATGATTAAGATGAATATCTTTAAACATTATTAAGTATGCCTGACAATAAAATACAAGTATAAGCATTGAAAATAAAGAAGTAACATTTATAAATTCCAAACCAATACAGAAAAAAAAAATTAAAATAATAACAAAAATTCCAGAGTCAATTTTCATACCCTACTCCACCTAAGAGCCCTGGTAATGCAGTGGTTAAAGGGCTCAGCTCCTAACCAAAAGGTCAGTGGTTCAAACCCACCAGCCTCTCTGTGGGAGAAGGATGTGGCAGTCTGCTTCTGTAAAGATTATAGCCTTGGAAACCCTATGGGGCAGTTCTGCTCTCTCCTACAGGGTTGCTATGAGTGAGAATCAACTTGATGGCAATGTTCTGTTTATTTTTGGTTTACCCCATCTAAAAAATAAAATTCTAGTAAGGAAAATAAAGATTCATAGAAATAGCATTCTTATTAAATGCATTAAGTAAGAGGTACAAAGTAAGATATAAGGAAGAAGTCTAATCATAACAAGAATCACAAAAAATATAAATGGACTAAACTCAGTCAGTTAAAAGTCATTGATTGTAAGATTGGGTTAAAAAAAAAAAAGAATATCAGTATATATTTACAAAGTTGTACCTAACAATGACATAGAAAACTGGAAAATAAAATATAGTAAAAGATACAACAGACAAATACTAACCATACTGAGAGCAGACAAGTAGAACTTAAGACGAAAGGATTATTACAAATATAGTTCCTACATAATAACTGTTGTCAATTCATCAATAAGATATAATTATTCTAAATTTGATTTTAATGTTGAATATTTTTCAAAATATGTAAAGCAAACATAGATATAACTGGAACCCTGGTGGTGCAGTGGTTAAGAGCTCAGGCTTCTAACCAAAAGGTCAGCAGTTCAAATCCATCAGTTGCTCCTTGGAAATCCTATGGGGCAGTTCTGTACTGTCCTGTAGGGTTGCTGTGAGTCAGAATAGGCCTGACAGCAATGGGTTTATTTATATAACCACAGGGAAGAACTGACAGGCCCAGCTTTATAGTAAGGTATTTAAAACAATTACAGAAAACTCAGTTAAAATCATAGTCACTCAGCAAATATTTAATGAACACCAATATCCTAAATGTTTATGATCATTTCTTAGTAACATTGGATTGGAGCTAATGGAATGATTAAAATTCTGTCCAAAGTAGGCCATTCTGTGAAAGACTAGGGTATGTGATTTGGCGATGCAGGCTTCCAGGATAAGGCTAGATGCAAAAAGTGAGTTAGAGATGGCTAGAGTTGTAGATACAATGTATCTTTCTTAAATAAATCTTGACCACAATTTTGGTGGGAACTGGGCAGCAAGACACTGTATGATGCTTTACTGAGGGGCATGCAGAAAGCATCTAGAGCTTTAAATAAAGAAAAGAACTTTCTGTTATAAAAACCTGTTGAGCAGCAGTGAAGCTGCCTTTTGATGGCACACTTGAGAGTTCTAAGAGGGACTCTGTTTTGGATGGAAGACCCATGTGCCCTGCATTAAGAGGCAAAGTTCTCAGCAAACCAGTGCTCTCTTCAAAATAATGGACTTTGCCTCATCAGCAACAAGGCCATGCTTTCCAGACTCGGGAAAAAAAAAAAAAAAAAAGGTTCCTGCATAAATGACATGGTTATAAAGAGAATTTGACTTTCAATCTGGTGACCTGAATTCCAGTACTCATCCCAGCTTTTAGAAACTTTGTGAAGATTTTTGTCTTAAGCAAGTCAATAAACCTCATTTGTTGCTGTTGTTGTGCATCACTGAGTTGATTCCAACTCCTAATGACCCTGTGTGACAGAGTAGAACTGCCCCATAGGGTTTTCTAGGCTGTAATCCTTACAGGAGCAGTTTGTCAAGTCTTTTCTCTATCTGAGCAGCCGGGGAGTTCGAATTGCCCACATTTTGGTTAGCAGATGAGCATGTACTCATT
Source organism: Elephas maximus indicus (assembly GCF_024166365.1). Classification (NCBI taxonomy): domain Eukaryota; kingdom Metazoa; phylum Chordata; class Mammalia; order Proboscidea; family Elephantidae; genus Elephas; species Elephas maximus. The sequence continues at coordinate 115,475,293 of NC_064828.1, read as the reverse complement.
GTGTCACCAAGGTTCATTCTCATTTATTGTTGTTAGGTGCCTTTGAGTCAGTTCTGACTCAAAGCAACCCTAAGTACAACAGAACAAAACAGTGCCAGGCCCTGTTCCAACTCCACTCTGTATTTGAGGCCATTGTTGCGGATACTGTGTCAATCCATCTCATCTAGGGTCTTCCTCTTTTTTTATGTTGCGTCTTCTATGATTATGAAACCCATTCACAATACGAGTTTTATAATCCTTACCTATGTCCCAATGTTGCTTACCTATGTTTCAAATACCAAATGAGATAGCTGATAACAAATTTCATTGGAAACTCCAAAATCAGAATACAAATGGAAAGATTTGCCATCCTCGTAATTAAGAAAGATGTGCACACAAATGAACCTGACCTTATTTGTAGAACATATTCTAAGGAAAAAGTGGAAAATAAGGTTATAGTAAAATCTCAGCAGAGGAAGGAGCACTTCGAATGCCAGCAGGATAGGTCAGATTCGCCTTGTGAGAAAGCATGCAGCCTTCGTGGAAGTGTGTGGGCCGGGAGTAGGATGCTGGAATCTCTGCGGTTTCAACAGTGAATTGTGCTGTTGTTAGTTGCCATCAAATTGGCTCCCATTCATGGTGACCCCATGTAAACAGAAGGAAACATTGCCTGGTCCTGAACCATCTTCACCATTGTTGGTGTGTTCCAACCAGCACATTGTTTTGGCTACTGTGTACTTTTGAGTGCCTCCAACCTAGGGGGCTCATCTTCCAGCACCATATCAGACAATATTCTGTTGCTATCCGTAGGATTTTTATTGGCTAATTTTTGGAAGTAGGTCATCAGACCTTTTCACCTAGTCAGTCTTAGTCTGTAAGCTCCACTAAAACTTGTCCACCATGGGTGACCCTGCTGGTATTTAAAATAACAGTGACATAGTTTCCAGCATCATAGCAACATGCAAGCCACCACAGTAGGACAAACCAAAAGATTGGTAGAGGTAATGAATCATTGCTGTTATTTTTAGGTGCTGTCCAGTCAGTTCTGACTCATAGTGACTTCGTGTACAACCAAAGGAAACCCTACCCATTCCTGTGTGGTCATCATGATCATTGTTATACTTGACCCCCTTGTTGTAGCCACTGCATCAAGCCATTTCATAGAGGGTCTTCCCGTCTTTAACTGACCCTCTACTTTAATAAGAATGATGTCCTTCTCCAGGGACTGATCCCTCCTGAAAACATGTCCAAACTATGTAAGATGAAGTCTGTCATCCTCTCTTCTAAGAAGCATTCTGGCTGTACTTCTTCCAAGATAGATTTGTTCATTTTTTTGGCAATCCATGGTATATTCAACATTCTTCCCCAACACCATAACTCAAAGATGTCAATTCTTCTTTGATTTTCCTTATTCATTGTCCAGCTTTCGCATGCACATGAGGTGATTGAAAATACCATGGCTTGGGTCAGGCCCACCTTAGTCCTTAAAGTGAGACCTTTGCTTTTTAACACTTTAAAGTGGTCTTTTGCCTCAGATTTGGCTAGTGCAATGTCTTGTTTGATTTCTTCACTGCTGCTTCCATGGGTGTTGATTGCGGACCCAATTAAAATGAAATCTTTGACAACTTTAATTTTTTCTCTGTTTATCATGATGTTGCTTATTTGTCCAGGTATGAGGATTTTTGTTTTCTTTGAAGTGTAATCCATACTTAAGGCTGTAGTCTTTGATCTTCATCAGTAAGTGCTTCAAGTCCTCTTCACTGTCAGCAATGAATTTTAGTGGAAGTTTATTACTTTGTCAACTCAGAATAGCAGTTCCCTGAGAAATGCTCCTTCAAACCACAGTGTTCTATTAAAGTTCCCCCAACAATGTGACTTTATACAGAGTGGTTTTATGACTAAAGTCAAGCCAATCAGAATGCTTCCCTGAGATTTTTGTTTGTTTGTTTGGTAATTTATCTGAAATATGTGTTAACCTTCCTCTTTATTAACAGTAATATGATACCCAAGTATGTAAGGGCCAGCTCTCTGCTCTCTCTTGTTAGCCCTCTGCCTTCCTGTCACCCTCCGTTATGCAAGAGTGGAGCTGACATGATAGCTTAGCCCTCCTGCTGTATCTTCTACGATACTCTAACCCTAAACTCTAATACTAACCCTAAAACCAAAAACCAAACCCACTGCTGTCGAGTCGATTCTGACTCATAACGACACTATAAGACAGAGTAGAACTGCCCCGTGGAGTTTTCAAGGAGTGCCTGGTGGATTCAGAACTGCCAACCTTTTGGCTAGCAGCCATAGCACTTAACCACTACACCACCAGGGTTTCCAACCCTTCGCTATGCATTATTCCAGCTGTCTCCCATGCCTTATCTCAGTCACTCTTCACAAACAACGCATGGTGCAGACGCTATTGGACATAATGTAAAAGTAAAGAGTTGGATGGATTTGCCCAAGTTGACCCAGCTAATAAGCAGTACTGTTACTTTTTCCACACATCTTGTTGCATACTACTTGTATGTGTATTGGCCTGTGTCTTAACCCAGGAATGTAGGTTGTAGCTCTGACCAGTGCCCCAGCTTGGAAACAGTTTGAATTCCAGTGGTTTCCCACTCATGTCCGGGCTTGGAAACATTTGTGTCACATGACTTTAAACATCATTAGTGGGGAAAAACAAAGCTTGAAAAGCCCGGAAAGACATTCTCCCCATCTGACGATGTAGGTGCTTTGAACTCTTATTTTTTTACTTTGGTAGTTAGATATCGAGGGAAAAGTCTTCCCGTGTGCCACAGAATCAGTACTGAACAAAAATATATATACAAAAAAACATGTACATATTTCCTGTGCAAGACAAGGCACTGAAAAGCATATAGATGAAAAATAAACCACTAAATAACCAAGGAGGATAGAGTAAATCCTGTTTCTCAATGTATCTTTGAACCAGGATTGCTCCTCTTGTCACTACGATGGAAGACATTTCTGCCCTCATTTGTCTCAGTGCTACATGTCCAGATGCTGCCAGCTGTGGACACCTGTCCACAGCAGTATTTTAGAGGCTTCGGAATTTTCGGTGTGATTAGTGCATTGATCAGACGTATATGTTACTTAATAACAAGGGTGCCTGTGGGATTTTGGGGGGGAAAAAAATCCAAAACTGAAGCCACACTGGAAATATTAAACACAGATACAGTAGTAAAACATTCAGCCAAAATAGCAGTAAAATGGACCCCCAACGGGCCTCCCGAGGAGTTAAAAAGAGCAGCTTCGTTCTGCCAGGGTGTTCAGACTGGAAGAAATCAGCTGTGTGTCGCAGAGAAGTAGGAAGCCCGGTATATCTTTATTTAAGACTTGTAGAATGCCAAGTCAGGGGAGTGTGCAGGCGAAGTACATATTGTTTTTGAAGCTGAAACATGAATATGGTTGTAATTTTAATGTTTTTTGCTGGAAAAAAGGTCACCTCTGGCGAGGTCGGGGTGTTCTTAAGGTCATTTCACATCGAGAGAGCTGTCTCCCTTTGACATTTCATCTCACAGAGGCCCAGCTCTTCTGACACACGAAATGGGCTCTCTGCACACCCCGTGGCTATTTCCATCAACATCGGTGGTTCTTACACAGAGCAGAATACGTACTGATGGTAGACAAAGTTCTGCAGCTCCTCTGAGGCTGGAGGTTTAGTTGAGAGGTTGGAGAGAAAGGTTTTTTGTTTTTTTTTTTTAATTCTTATTGAAACAGATAGTGTCCATGTTTGCAAAATGAATGTACAGCTCCAAATACCTGGAAAAAAATTTGAGAAGCATGGTAATACAGGAAATATTGCTCTTGTTTGCTTTTTAGCCCCGGGGTGTTGTGAAGCATCCAGAACTTGGCTGCTAACCAAAAAGGTTGGTGATTTGAACCCACCCTGAAGTGCCCTGGAAGAAAGACCTGGTAACCTACTTCTAAAAAATCAGCTATTAAAAATCCTTTGGAGTGCAATTCTACTCGGACACACATGGCTTGTCATGAGTTGGAATCGACTTGACGGTAACAGGTTTTTTTCTTTTTTTTACTGTAGTGTTTATTTTTGACCTCTACTACAAAAAGCATGCTTTTAAAAAAGATGACACATTTATTTGCTAAAACTAACAAATTGTTCCTTCACTCGGATTTATAATTTCACAATAATTTTTAATTGGATTATCCGAGATTAGCCTTTAATAAAGTAGCCAAGCACAGGTAGGGGAGTGAACTGGCGTTGAACCCGAGTCTGAAGGAACACCGTCCAGTCCTAATCTGTCACTTTTCATCACCTGTGTGACCACAGTGGAGGCATTTCCCCTCTAGGAGCCTCAGTAACCTTTCTGGAATACAATGACGGTAGTATCTAACCCTGGGCAATGTAGGGACAGTGATCAGGTCACGTGTCTGGGAGTGGTTTGTAAAATAGTTTAAAAACGAAAGGAATTATTTTTGTTAATGGCTTTTATAATTAACGATTGTGGGCCTGATTTTAATAGCTACATATAATATACCTATTGTTGTTGTTGCCAGCTGCCATTAAGTCGCCCCCCCCAACACTCATGGCGACCCCATGCACAACACAATGAAATGCTGCCTGGTCCTGCACCATCCCCATGATTGGTCATGGATCAGATCAGTGTGATCCAAAGGGTTTTCACTGGCTGATTTTTGGGCTAGATCACTAGACCTTTCTTCCTGGTCCTTCCTTGTCCATCTTCAGCTCTACTGAAACCTGTTCAGCATCGTAGCATCACACAGCCTCCACTGACAGATGGGGTGCATTGGCTGGGAATCGAACCCGGGTCTTCTGCATGGAAGGTGGGTATTCTACCCCTGAACCACCAATGCCCCTAGAACATAACTAGGTTTCCAAATTCTTCAGGGACTATCAGCCTATATAAAACTTAATCCAAAGAAAAATGCAAGGAAATAAAATTATTTTAAGAAGTGAATACAAAACAACATTGTATGGCCAGGGGGTTGACACTTTGTATTAAGGGAGAAAACATACAGAGAGAGAGAGAGAGAGAGAGAATACACACATATAAAGAGCCCGGCAGTTAACTGAAAGGTTAGCTGTTCAAATCCACCACCTGCTCCTTGGAAACCCTAGGGGGCAGTTCTTCTCTGCCCTGTAGGGTTGCTATGAGTCAGAATAGACTCAACGGCATCTAATGTGTGTGTATATATATATATATATATATACACACAAAATAAAGCTGAGCCTGTTTCCTACCTTCCTGGAGTGTTGTGCTCTTGGATTTGATACAAACTTGAATCAGAATAGGACAATGTCCTTGTCTTCTCACCCCCCATATCAGATTCTTTGTTGTCCGAACATTTCTCTAAGCAATCTGCCAACCCCACCCACTGAGGTTAATACTGTGTGGGTGTGTGTGAGTGCATGTGTGTGAGTTGTATGAATCTCTGTGTGTGTGTTCACACGTGTGAGTGTAGACATGTGAGTGTTCATGTGTGTGGGGGTGTGTGTGTGTGCAATTGACTAACAGCCCCTTAGAGGATGGCATAGCTTACCCAGTAGCAGGAGAAGTGGTAATAAATGGCCCCGGCAGGTGGTATGACTCACTTCCATTCCCCCTTCACTGCACTCCACCTCCTACTTTGGGATCTGGGTGTTTCTCAGTGCTGGCTGTTCTACCCTATATTTCAGCAGGAAGCAAAGGTGTGTGGCAGCCATCCAGGCCATGGGGGATCCAGGTACTCCCCTCCTGGAAAGTATCCAAGCATCCCCAGGCCTCAAAAGAAGTGAATATCCAGGTGTAACTGTGACGTCTGTTTCTTCCTGCTGCTTTCCAAGCTGTGCCCTCCTGCCTACACCTGAATGTTCTTGGGCAAATGTCTCGGTCATACTCTCACCTCTGCCATGTGCACAGGCCAGAGGATACCAGGGAGGCCATAAAGTGCTGTGTTCATTCACCTAAAATGATTGGAAAAGTAGGGCAAGAGAGTTCCCAACACAGTTATCTGAAGACAGACCTTGCCTTTCCTGTCTCATATGCCAGAATGTTCTTCTGTTCAGTTGAGAACCATAAAATACAGTGCAAAGAGCTCTACTCCTGGCCAGAGAGACTGCATTCCACTTCTCTCCCCACCCCCCATGTCATTTCCTCACTCTGTCATTAAGATCCTTGCCTTTGGGGAGTTTGTTATCTAATGGGAGAGAGTGAGGTATCAATAAAATAATTACGAGTTAAAATGACAGTGATGTTAACTGCTACCAAGAACTTTCTGGAGGAAGAAGAGTATATGAAAAGGGGGCTGACCAAGTTTGGAGAGTTAGTCTTTCCTGAGAAAGATTGAACTGAGATTTCTAGGATGAGTAAAATTAATCCAGGAAATTGGGAGCAAGAGGAGGGCAGAGCTTATCACAAAGCTAGTGGGAGAGTCAATTGTTCTTTGAAGAGAAGTAGGGAAGGTAGCAGTTTTAAACATACCCTTCCCCAATTTTTGACACTCTTTTCATCAAGAGGTGGGGAGTATGTCCCTTAAAACTAGGTAGACTTTTGTGATCACCATGGTGAACAGAAGGTGAGAGAAGGTGATGCTATGTGATATATAAGGCTAGGTCATGAAAGGCCCTGCAGCTTCTGGAAGGTTCTCTTTGAATGCTCTCTGAAAAGGCTGCTGCTCACTTCTACTCAGAACCCATCTGTCCCTCCCCTGCCTTTGAAAACCCAGTCATACAGAGAGGCCTCATGTAGATGCTCCAGTTGACAGTCCGAGCTGAGCCTGTCCTCAGCCATCCCAGCCCAGGCTCCAGGCATGGCAGTGAAGATGCCACCTTGGAAGTGGATTTTTCAGTCCTGTTAGACAGCACAGAGCAGAGAAAAGCCATCTCCTCTGGGCTCCTGCTAAATGTTCAGCCCATAGAATTCTTGAGCATAATGAGATGGTTGCTATTTGGCGCTTCCAAACATGATGGACAGTAAATAAGGAAGACAGAAGAAGAATTGATGCTTTAGAATTATGGTGTTGGAGAAGAACATTGAATATACCACGGACTGCCAAGAGAATGAACAAATCTGTCTTAGAAGAAGTACAGCCAGAATGCTCCCTAGAAGCAAGGATGGTGAGACTTTGTCTCACATACTTTGGACGTGTTATCAGGAGGGACCAGTCCCTGGAGAAGGACATCATGCTTGGTAAAGCATAGGGTCAGAGAAAATGAGGAAGACCCTCAGTGAGATGGATTGACACAGTGGCTGCAACAAGGGGCTCAAGGATAGCAATGGTTGTGAAGATGGCACAGGACTGGGTAGTGTTTTGTTCCATTGTATACAGGGATGCTATGGGTCAGAACTGACTCGATGGCACCTAACAACAACAACCAATGTGGTGCAGTGTGTTTCGCGGCAGTAAAAACTGGAGACAAGTGGTGTGGTCAGAGCACAGACCACAGGGCCTGGAGTGGTGTGAAATGAGGCTGGGAGGATTCCTGCTCCAGACACCACCCAGATTCTGAGGCATATTGAGTGCTTTAGTCGCCAACCCTAGAGCATCTAGAAGATTGAAAGGTTTTAAGTTGGGAGAAACAAAACCAGATTTGTGCATTGAAAGATCACACTGGCTACAGTGTAGGAAATGTAGAATTGAGAGGGACCTGGATTTGATGTCGAGATCCCGCCTCAGAGGTGATCGAGGTGTCGAGTAAGAGATGATGGCATTTTGGAATAGCCTGGTAGTGAAAAACATTGATAGTATTAAAGAGATTTGGGAGATTTTTTAAAGGGTATAATTAACTAGTGGAAACCCTGGCGGTATAACGGTTAAGTGCTACAGCTGCTAACCAAAAAGTCAGTAAGTTCGAATCTACCAGGCTCCTTGCAAACTCCATGGGGCAGTTCTACTCTGTCCTTTCCGGTTCGCTATGAGTCTGAATCGACTCAATGGCAATGGGTTTTGATTAACTTGAGTTGGTCACAGCCCACCTAAGAAGGTGAGTCTCTAGGATACATCCCAGACAGATTCACCACCCATCTGTCCATTTGTGGTACTGTGGTGGCTTTCATGTTGCTGTGACGCTGGAAGCTATGTCACCAGAATTTCAAATATCAACAGGGTCATCCATGGTGGACAGGTTTCAGCAGGGCTTAAAAACTAAGACAGACTAGGAAGAAAGGTCTGGGAATCTACTCCTGAAAAATAAGCCAGTGAAAACCCTATGGATCACAGTAGAATATTTTATGATATAATGCTGGAAGATTAGCCCCCTAGATGGGAAACCAAAATAATAATAATAATGAAGTTGAGTTGATTCTGACTCATAGCAACCCTATAGGACACAGTAGAACTGCTCCGTAAAGTTTCCAAGGAGTGGCTGGTGGATTTGAACTGCCCATCTTTTGGTTAGCAGTCATCGCTCTTAACTACTGTGTTACCAGAGCTCCAGGAAGGCACTATACAATAGCCATGACAATGGACTCAAACATATCAGCGGTCATTAAGATGCTGCAGGACTGGCCAACGCTTTATTATGCTGCACATAGGGTTGCCATGAGTCTAAAATGACAACAATTCATGCAGTGTTTTGTCCTGTTGTACACAGGGTCTCTGTGAGTCAGAGCTGACTCCACAGCACCTAACAACAACAACGTTTATTAAAACAGGACACTCTGGAAGGAGACTGGGGGAGTTTCCGGAAGAGGATCAAGAGTTAAGAACTTGATCTTACGTATTTATTTTGATAAAACTTTAAGCATTCAAAGTGAAGATGGTGAGGAGGTGGTTAGATTTATGGGACTGGAACTCGAGAGGAAGAACTTGATTCTATCCATCAGGGTAGGAGTCATCATCATAGAAATGAGTATTGCAGCCACAGGTTTGGATAAGTCTGGCTAGGGAAGAAGTACAGATTGAAAAGAAGATGGGGTACAGGATTAAGGAACCCCAGCATTTAAAGGCAGTAGATGATGATGGGCTGATAAGAAGGATATCAGAGATGAGAAGGAAAACTGGGAGTATTGTGTCATGGAAGCTCAGGAAAGGTCATAAAGAGGACTGAAATTCAGACGACCTAAGGGAGAGCTGATATAGAGGACGGACACAGGCAGAGGGCAGATGGAAGTAGGTAAAAGAGTCTGTAGAGGGAGTTAGTTGTAGAGGCGAATGGATTCTTTCTAGAAGATGTCTGTAAAAATGAGAAGTGAGATAAAATATTAGCTAGAGAAATGTTGAATGCCATAAGGTTTCACTCTTTCTCTAAATATAGGAAAATCATGATCAAATTGTCGAGTATTAATGTGAAGAATCTAATAAAATGTACTGGAGAAAGACAAGAAATAATTGAGATTTTAAGATTCCTGAGAAAACGGGAAAGACTATCCCAGAACAAGGGGATGGAAATGACCTTAAAGCAGAAGAGGGAACCTCCTCTAAGATACTAGGATGTAAGGAGCAGTACTCACTTCTTGCATGAAGAGAAGTGAATCACTGAGTTTGTCTAGAGTTTGGGTTTTACCCAGATGAATGTAAAAGACAGCAGGTAGGGAGTTTAGGATATTGGCAAAAATATTCCTGAAATATCTAGGAAATGCAAAGGGGGGCATTAAGACATGAGAAGGTTGAGAGATTAAGAAAAAAATTGTGGGATTTCAACAAAACAGACTCCATGTGCCAGCAGCATTCCTGGGCTCTTAAAACAAGTTCTTAAACACAGATAGTGGGTTCTCTACCTCTTTGTTATCAAGACAAAGCCAATTAAGAATATGGAAGCAGGAAAGAATAGAGCTATCATTCTTTACTGCAACCACTGGGATCGAACCCAGTCTAGCCATAAAGCCATAACTGTAGAGCCTATAGTTGGCAGGTTGCAGTCTCTCTTGTGGACTTGGAAGCCAGTTTCAATTGGTTTACAAGGAAAGAGAAGGAAAAGAACAATGTAGAGCAGGCCTAGAGAAGCTTAAGCATCCCAAGGATAGCTTTTCCATTTCCTTCTTATTCAGGTCCATGCCATACATGCAGTCACATGGCACAACTACTTATCTACACATCTTCTGCTTCTGCTGCCTTCCCAGAGTCCTCTAGTACAGCTAGGGCTTCGCCAGTTAGAAAGGGAGAACTTGCCCAGTGGCTTGTTCAACTTTGTGACCCTGTGCCTTAGTCAGCGCTGACACTGTGGAGTGAACGCAATACTGAACTTATGATTAAACTTGTTTCCAGGGGCTCTCTGTCACTTACAGGAAAATACTCAACACTTTGTCATGGCACTTTTTTAAAAAAAGACCTTATTTTTCAGACCAGTTTCAGATTTACAGAAAAATAATGCAGGACATCCAGATGGTTTCTATATGCCCCCTTTCCCTGCCCTGCATACTGTTTCCCAGATTATTGACATCTTGCATTCTTTGTTTTGGAGACACTGGGACTGAGCCACAGTGACTTGGGGGATGAGGCCATGGTTTGTTCCTTTAACAGTCTTACTATCTCTCTGCCCAGAGAAAATTGAAGAGAGAAGAATGAGGCAGCTGCTCAAGCAGATGAGATAGGATGAACCTCCAAGGAAACATATGTATTTTCACTTCTTAGGATTACCATGGTACTTCTTGTTACTGGCTTTGCTGAGATTCTCCACGTCCTTAGGTTTCTGTTCTCAGCAGCTGGCCTGTTGCTGACTGGGATAGCAGTGGTGGGGGGGCACTGGGACAGACCCCTGGTACATCCACATCTCACGATCCATAAGTGGTTAATAAAGGATGAGGGGACAGGGAAGTCTGGGAGTGCAGTCTGCTGACTGTGTAAACACAGAAAGTGTCATTGTATAGTGACATCCATTTTCAAAGATGAGTAGATTTTTCTGGTTGAATTTTAGTAATTAAGAATTTGATGACATAGTCCTCACTCGGTTACATATTAGAATTACCGGAGCAATACCTGGGCCCTCCATACCACTTTAATCAGAACTAGTAATTCCGTGTCTGTTTTTTTGTTTTTTTTAATTCAACCAGGTGATTCTGATGCACAGAGAAGGTTGGGAATCAGGGGGTTAGTGAGGAAATCATCTGGCTGAATACTAAAGCAGCACCATTCTAGGGCACATCTTCAATTCTTTGTGGACTAACAGCTACAGCGTGACGTCCACTCAGAAGCCAGCCTGTGCCACACCCAATGTGTGTGAAAAGTGCAGCAGGTACTAGAGGAACGAGTTTAGCTTCTGTGACTCACAGAGAGGCATGTGCTCCTGATACCCACTGAATGGCATCATTTCTTTCTGTTGATATCCCTCTTCCTCACCAATGACATCACAAATAAATATCATCCATAAATTTATGTTCACATCTTCCTTCCCTCTGCCACTGATCTGATTCAGGACTCTCACATGACATTTTTCTAACAAGTCCTCCCGCATCTAATAATTCATTTCGACATCATCTGTCAATGTACACACAGTTACATATGCACAATCCATTCTCCACCCATCCACACATCCATTCATTCATTCAATCATTCATCCATCCACCCGTCCATCCACCCGTCCATCCACCCGTCCATCCACCCATCCATCCATCCACCCACCCACCCACCCATCCATCCATCCATCCATCCATCCACCCACCCACCCACCCACCCATCCATCCATCCGTCCTCTACATTGTAGGGTGAGGGTTAGGTTTAGGGTTAAGAACAGGTAGGATGAGGTTAGAGATTTATTTATGGTTAGAGATGGGAAAGATGAGGTTTGTTTAAGGTTAGGGATGGGTAAGGTGAGATTAGGTTTAAGTTGAGGGATGGATTGGGTGAGGTAAAGTTTTGGGTTAGGGATGGGACATGAGATTAGGTTCAGGGTTGGGGTGGGCAGAGGAAGGGCTGGGTTTAGGGAGGTCAGGGTGGATTTCTATGGGAGTTGACACATGAGCTGACTCGTGAAAAGTCAGTATGAGTTAGCCCATCTGACAGTGGATTCAAGAGTGCCCAGGCAGACGGACTCGCATGAGCATGTGCTTCACCAGGTGAAACAGAACAATCTCTGCCAGGAACACTGAGCATTCCTGTGTTCCCAGAGGGACAAGTACAAGCTGAGGATGTTAGGAGAGGTGGAAGGGCAGTTTGGTGAGGGTCAGGAGGGAAGGCCTTGAAACTGCAATAAAATGTTTCATTTAGCCTGGAGGTTATGGAGAGTACAGACAGTTTTTAGGCAGGGGGTGACATCAAATACACACTTCCAGCTGTGAAGAGGTCACTTTCTTTCTTTCTGTTTTCTGTGGGTAGTTGCTCAGCAGGTTTAGGTAGCTGTCTGTAGGTAGGTATGACAGCACAAAGTTAGGGAATATTGGAAACTACTCTCTGGGAAACAAATAACTCCCAAGGTGTGAGTGGTCAGTTCAGAAAAGTGCAGTCAACCGTCAACCCTCCTGCTGCACCCTTGGCTCCCCCCTCTTTGTTCATCGCAACTTGGAATGATTTCAGCATCATTTTCTGTTAAACAGTAAATACTTGGCTTATTTCTTCTTCCTGAATTCTCTCTTTTTCTCCTTCCCTTCCTTCTCTGGTCTTTCAAAGGAGAAGCCAGGCATTCTTCCTGGTCATGTATAGGAGAGGGACACTGAGAGGACTTGTGACCCATCCTTCTTGAAGGAGAAGATGACAGCAAGCACAAAGTGCCAGAGGCATGACCAAGTCTGGCCCTTTGAGGTTTGCAATGTGGCTTCTTCTCTTAGAAAGCTGGTGGCAGAACAGGAGGGATGAGGCAGGAGAAATCACAAGGAGCCCAATAGAACATGGGAATTGACACTTTATTTCAAAAATAAGGAAAATAACAGACAAGGGAAATAGAGTATTTTTAACTTAGAAGGGACATATTAGATTTGCATTTTTAAATTATATGTCACAGTCATAAACATTACTGAAGATAAGACAGTTGAGATAGGGAAGCAAGGCCAAGATGAGGCTTCCTCTTACAAAAAGACCTGAAAAAACAAGTGAATCAATTGTATATGACAATCTAGGAGCCCTGAACATCCAAGACAAAATCGAAGAGTTCAACTGAGCATCAGGGGGAGGAAGGAAATGTTCAAAAGCAGGATGATTTGGCAGACCTGACCTGGACGGCACCCTGCAGGCTGGATTGGCTGACACATGTGAACTGAGGCAAGCAGTAGTGCTCAGGACGAGTATTCCATACCGAGAGAAACTGAGTGACAGAGAGTCTGCACAAGCCCCTGGAACCAAGGAGAAGCAGTTATGAATCTCCAAAAGTTAAGTGCAAGCATCTAGCCTACTGCACGGGATCAAAAAAAACCTTCCCCACTTCAGAAAGTACCTCTCTCCCATTTACTCGCACCCTACCTGCTCTACTCTGGTCCTGGTCTGGCTTCAGCAATTGCCACACCCCCTGGGCTAGAAGTCAGACCCATCATGTGCCCAAAGCCATTCTCCCAACTTTGGAGAGGGAACAAATTAACAAACAGGAGAAAATAATCTGACAGCTCCCTTAAGCCAGGAACTCAGGGCAGGCACAGCCCCTTTGCCTAGGCACAGGCATAAGGGGTCCATGGACTTTGAATGCGTTTCACCCCTGCCTAGACCTGTGTGGTCCCATTTCAACAGCATACGCCCTCATTAGCACAGTACAACAGGATATATACCTGAAACATATTTTCAACTGCAACAGCTAAGGGAGAATGGCAGATTCATGACATTTGACACTGCCCTGACCCTCAAGTAGGGTTCTCACCTACCCATATCAGGGACCTGAGGACTGGTAGCTCTACCCACTCCAGCTAGCCACGTGAGACAGGGGTCTGAGAATAAATGGTGCCTCCCAGTCCTTACAGCCAACAGCATTGGGTGCCCAAAGTCTGGCTGTAAAACTCACCCACCCACACACTCTAGGGAACAGGGACACACCTTCCATCCAGACACTTAGGGGCAGCCATCAGCTCCCTACCTTGCTCAACACATAACCCCCTCCTGCAGCCAGATACCAGTGCCTACTCCAATCACCCCCACATAGCCCTGCCCTTCTAGAGCTGTAGGTGAGAGCCTGAACCACACACTCTGTGACCAATGACCTGCAAACCTGAGCTGAATTCACTCAAGAGAAGTAAACGGACTCCTGGACTCACATACCTAGTAAAAGCTCTAACTACCTGGTGACAGGTCGTGAGAGATTCAAAGATGCCAATAATCAAAGTAGCTCTTATGACCAAAGTATTTGGGCCTATCAAAACACAACAAAACAAGAAGCTAGGACACAGTAAACAAACAAAAAGTAGATATAATAACATATGGATGGCTCGGAGACAATGGTCAATATCAAATCACATAAAGAGGCAGACAATGATGGCTTCAGCAAGCAACCAAAACAAAGAGCCAAGAAACCTACAACATCAAAGAAAAAAAAAAAAGATTTCAAAGGACAACAAAAGATGCCCATGAACACCAGAAGAAAGGAAATAATAAAAATTAGAGCAGAAATAAATGAAATAGGGAATAGAAAAGCAATTGGAAGAGTTAACAAGACCAAAATCTGATTCTTGGAAAAGATAGACAAAATTGATAAACTACTGGCCAAACTGACCAAAGAAAAACCTGAAAGGAGGGAAATAACACTAATAAGAAATGAGATGGGTGATATCACAACAGACACAATTGAAATTAAAAGAATCGTAATGGAATACTATGAAAAACTGTACTCCAACAAATTTGAAAACCTAGTGGAAATAGAAAAATTTCTAGAAACACGCTACCTACCTAAAGTAACACAACAGAGGTAGAACAACTAAATAAACCTACAACAAAAGAAGAGACTGAAAAGGTAACTGAAAAACTCCCAACAACAACAACAAAAAAGCCCTGGCCCTGATGGCTTCACTGGAGAATTCTACCAAACTTTCAGGGAAGAGTTAACACCAGTACTACCAAAACTATTCCAGAACATAGAATAGGATGGAATATTCCCAAACTTATTCTATGAAGCCAACTTAACCTTGATACCAAAACCAGGTAAAGACATCACAAAAAAAGAAAATTACGGACCAATATCCCTCATGAACATAGATGAAAAAATCATCAACAAAATTCTAGCCAAGAGAATTCAACAACATATTCAAGAAAAATAATTCACCATGACCAAGTGGATTGATACCAGGTATGCAGGGGTGGTTCAACATTAGAAAAACAATCAGTGTAACCTGTTTTAGTCATCTAGTGCTGTTATAACAGAATACCACGAGTGAGGGCTTTAACAAAGAAATTTATTCTCTACTGTCTAGTAGGATACAAGCCCAAATTCAGGGCGTCAGCTCTGGGGAAAGGCTTTCTTTCTCTGTTGGCTCTGGAGGAAGATCCTTGTCATCGGTCTTCCCTTGTTCTGGGAGCATCTTAGTGCAGGAACCTCAGGTCCAAAGGATGTTCTCTGTTCCCAGTGCTGCTTGCTTGGTGGTATGAGGTTCCCATGTCTCTCTGTTCACTTCCCTCTTTTATATCTCAAAAGTGATTGGCATAAGACACTACCTAATCTTGTAGACCTCATCAATATAAATGTCACTAATCCCTCTTATTACACCATAGTGGTAAGATTTACAACATTTACAGGGAAATCACATCAGAAGATAAAATGGTAGATAATTATACAAGGGAATCATGACTTAGCCAAACTGACAGATATTTTGGGGGACACAATTCAGTCCAGGACATAACCCATTACATAAATAAAACAAAAGAGTCACATGGTCTTACTAATTGATGTAGAAAAGGCATATGACAAAGTCCAAAACCCATTCATAATAAAAACTCTCAGCAAAATGGGAATAGAAGGGGAATTCCTCAACATAATAACGGGCGTTTATACAAAGCCAACAGCCAACATCATCCTAAATGGAGTCTGAAAGGATTCCTTGTGAAAGGGAACCAGACAAGGATGCCTTTTATCACCACTCTTATTCAACATCCTAGCCAGAGCAATAAGGCAAGAAAAATAAATAAAAGGCATCAAGATCAGTAAGGAAGAAGTAAAAGTATCCTTATTTGCAGATGATATTGTAGTGTTGGAGAAGAATATTGAATATCCCATGTACCATGGACTGCGAAAGAACAAATCAAATACGTCTGTCTTGGAAGAAGTACAGCCAGAGTGCTCCTTAGAAGCAAGGATGGCGAGACTGTATCTTACATACTTTGGACATGTTGTCAGGAGGGATCGGTCCCTTGAGAAGGACATCTTGCTTGGTAAAGTACAGGGTCAGCAGAAAAGAGGAAGACCCTCAACAAGATGGACTGACACAGTGGCTGCAACAATGGGCTCAAGCATAACAATGACTGTAAGGATGGTGCAGGACTGGGCAGTGTTTCTTTCCGTGGCATATAGGGTCACTGTGAGTCAGAACCAACTTGATGGCACCTAACAACATCAATGACCTTATACACAGAAAACGCCAAAGAATCCACAAGAAAACTACTCGAACTAATAGATTTCAGCAAAGTATCAGGGTACAAGATAAACGTACAAGAATCAGCTGGATTCCTCTACACCAACAAAGAGTACCTCAATGAGGAAATCACCAAATCAATACCATTTACAATATCTCACAAGAAGATAATATACTTAGGAATAAGTCTAACCAGAGATGTAAAAGACCTTTACAAAGAAAACTACAAGACACTACTGCAGGAAACCAAAAGACACCTACATAAGTGGAAATACATACCTTGCTGATGGATAGGAAGACTCAATATTGAGAAAATGTCCATTCTACCCAAAGTGATCCACAGATACAATGCAATCCCAATCCTAATTCCAATGGCATTTTTTTTAATGAGATGGAGAAACAAATCACCAGCTTCATATGGAAAGAGAAGAGCCCCATAAAAAGTAAGGCATTACTGAAGAAGAACAACAAAGTGGGAGGCCTTATACTACCTGATTTTAGAAACTTTTATACTGCCACAGTAGTCAAAAGAGTTTGGTACTGGTACAACAACAGATCCATAGACCAATGGAAATTGAGAATCCAGGCATAAATTCATCCACCTGTGAGCAACTGATATTTGACAAAGGCCCCAAGTCTGTTAAATGGGGAAAAGACAGTCTCTTTAACAAATGCTGCTGGTATAACTGGATATTCATCTGCAAAAAAAATGAAACAAGACCCATACCTCACACCGTGCACAAAAACGAGCTCAAAATGGATGAAAGACCTAAATATAAAATCTAAAATGATAAAGATATGGAAGAAAAAATAAGGAACATGCTAGGAGCCCTGGCATAAACACATGGCATAAACAGAATATAACCATAACTAACAACACACAAACACCAGAAAAGAAATTAGATAGCTGGAAGCTCCTAAAAATCAGGCACTTATGTTCATCAAAAGACTTCACCAAAAGAGTAAAAAGACTACCAACAGACTGGGAAAAAAAAAATTTTGGCTATGACACCCAATCAGGGTTTAATCTCTAAAATCTACAAGATATTGCATAACCTCAACAACAAAAAGACAAATAACCCAATTACAAAATGGGCAAAGGATACAAACAGAAACTTCACCAAAGAAGACATTCAGGTGGTTAACACATACATGAAGAAGTGCTCATGATCATTAGCCATTAGAGAAATGTAAATTAAACTACAATGAGATACCATCTCACCCCAACAAGGCTAGCAATAATCCAAAAAACACAAAATAATAAATGTTGGAGAGGTTGTGGAAAGATTGGAACACTTACACACTGCTGGTAGGAATGTAAAATGGTACAACCACTTTGGAAATCAATTTGATGCTTCCTTTAAAAGCTAGAAGTACCATAGGATGCAACAATCCCACTCCTTGGAATAAATATATACTAGAGTTTTTTTTTTTTTTTTTTAGAGAATTAAGAGCAGTTACAAGAATAGATATATGCACACCCATGTTCACTGAAGCATTGTTTACAATAGCAAAAGGATGGAAACATCCTAGATGCCCATCTATGGATGAATGGATAAACAAGTTATGGTATATTTACCCAGTGGAATACTATGCAATGATAAAGAACAGTGATGAATCTGTGAAACATCTCATAACATGGATGAATCTGGAAGGCATTGTGCTGAGTGAAATTAGTAAGTCACAAAAGGACAAATATTGTATGAGACCACTATGGTAAGAACTCAAGAAAAGGTTTAAAAACAGAAGAAAACATTTTTTGATGGATACGAGGGTGGGGAGGGAGGGAGAAGGGAATTCACTAACTAGATAGTAGACAAGAATTATTTTAGGTGAAGGGAAAGACAGCACAGAATACAAGGGAAGTCAGCAAAACTGAACTAAACCAAAAGCTAAGAAGTTTCCTGAACACAACCAAGCACTTCAAGGGACAGTGTAGCAGGCATGGGGGTCTGAGGACCATGGTTTCAGGGGACATCTAGGTCAGCTGGCATAACAAAACTTATTAAGAAAATGTTCTGCATCCCACTTTGGTGAGTGGTGTCTAGTGTCTTAAAAGCTAGCAAGTGGCCATCTAAGATACATCAATTGGTCCCAACCCACCTGGAACAAAGGAGAATGAACAACAAAGACACAGCCAGAGACTTGAAGAACTAAAAGGTGCCTGGCTACCAGGAATGACTGCTTTGACAGGGAACACAACAGAGAGGCCCTCACGGAGCAGAAGAAAAGAGGGGTGCAGAAGTCAATTTCACATAAAGACCAAACTTAATGGTCTGACTTAAACTAGAGGGACCTCAGAAGACATGGCCCCTGGAATCTCTGTTAGCCCAAACCTAAAACCATTCCCACTCTTTGGACAGAGATTAGACTGGACTATAAAACATTAAATAATACTCCTGAAGAGTTTGCTTCTTAGTTCAAGTAGATGCATAAGACTAAATGGGTAGCTCCTCTCCAGAGGTGGGATGAGAAGGCAGAAAGGGATAGAAGCTGGTTGAATGGACACGGGAAACTTGGAGCGGAAAGGGGGAGTGTGTTGTCACATAAGGTTTGCAGCTAGGGTCACATAACAATATGTGTATAAAATTTTATAGGAGAAATTAACTTGAGCTGTAAACTTTCACCTAAAGTACAATAAAAAAATAAGAAAGTTGAGATAGATACATAGGCAGCTAGCTGAGTAGGTAGGTAGGTAGGTAGGTAGGTAGATAGATAAAACCTTGCAGTAGACCAGGTCTTCCAAAAAAGACAAACTGAAAGCTACAAAGAAAATATTAGCATATTTGAATATGTAAAAACATAAGTGCTTTATTTGTAAGAAGATACCATACATAAGTTAATAGACTGAGAGCACATATTTGCAATTTATATATAATAATATTAATATTATTTTTAAAAGCAATTCAATAGGAAATTTAGAAAATTCATAGGAGGATGAAATGCCACTTCACAAAGGGAGACATGAAAACAGCCACTAGAACTCAGAGAAATGCAAATCGAAGCAATAAGATAACATTGTTGAGCTATCACAATATTTTTCTTCTAAAAAAATGATGATAATCCTAAACTGGGGCGAGAGGAGGAAGACGTTCAGTCGCACAGGCTGCTAGCAGAGTATTTTGCACTTTGGAAACATTGTCCTAGTGAGCAATTTGGCAGTTAACTGTCATTCCTTTTTTTAAAGGTGCACAGTGTTTATCCCAACAGTATGTATGTACCAGGTGTATTCATTACATCACTACGTGCAACAGCAACAGCAGCACCAAGACTAATACCGAATGTCCATAAGCAGATGAAAAAAAGAAAATATCCTAAATCCCTAAAACTCCAGAATACTAAACAGCCATTGAAAACAATTTATTGAAACCCTGTGAAATGATTCCGAATTGTCTTCAAGACACTGTTCAGTGAACAGAAGCCACAGAAATAGATGAATCCTTCCATTTATATAAGTAAACAAAAAATGGTATATATACAAGCATCTGTCAATGAATGTAAGATGGTCTGGGAACCTTTAGAAACTTAGGCAGGGTTGTTTGAGGATGCTGTGCTTACACATGACACGCTCTTATATTTTGTTCTATAGTATGTATTTTTAGACTTTTTTTTTACAATGAGAATGCATCCTTTATTTTCTTCTATGATTTGAAAGCAAAACAAAAAATGAATGTGGCTTAAAAAATAGGTTATTCTGGCAACAGTTCCAAAGATGGAGTGGAGGGGAAGGAGAGAGGAGACAGGGAACCTAACCAGGTGAGAAGAACCTTGCAGGAATTCAGGTATGTTCAAGGGAATGCAGGTGGAACCATAACACAGAGAGTGGAGTTTGGATAACAGGAGCTGAAGTCAAGAGATGCTGGGAAGGGAGATTGCAGATGACGAGGTTATCAAACAGGGCAAGGAACTTGTCAGCAAAGATGCTGAGAGTTTATTTGATAAGTGACAGGGTGAAGGCAGTTTTGTTAAAAATGGCAAGTAATATAGAATATGGCAAAACAATAGAATTCTGAGCAAACATGTGCTTCACGTTATTTTAGGTGGGGGCTATCCTTAGGAAATAGAAAAGAGTAACTGAGATCAAGACTGTCAGTGATATATAAGCAGGGGGAATACTTATATTTGCCTCTGTCTTGGTTTCCTAGTGTCACCATAACAAAATACCACAAACTGGGTGGCTTAAAACAGCATACATTTATTCTCTTTGAATTCTGGAGGCCGAAAGTCCAAAATCAATGGGTTGGCAGGGCTCTGCACTCTCTGAAGGCTCTAGAGGAGGATTCTTTCAGCTCATGCGTGTGAAACCTGGACAATGAATAAAGAAGGCCCAAGAAGAATTCATGCCATTGAATTATGGTGTTGGTGAAGAATATTGAATAGACCATGGACTGCCAGAAGAACGAACAAATCTGTCTTGGAAGAAGTACAGCCAGAACGCCTCTTAGAAGGAAGAATGGCGAGACTTCGTCTCATATACTTTGGACATGTTATGAGGCAGGACCAGTTCCTGGAGAAGGACATCTTGCTTGGTAGAGGGGCAGTGAAAAAGAGAAAGACCCTCAACGAGATGGATTGACACAGTGGCTGCAACAATGGGCTCAAGCATAACAACGATTGTGAGGATGGCACAGGACTGGGCAGTGTTTCGCTCTGTTTTACACAGGGTCGCTCTGAGTCGGAGCCAACTCGACGGCACCTAACAACAACCAGCAATATTTGGTGTTCTTTGGCTCGTAGACATGCCACTTCAATCTCTGTCTTTTACTGGCCCACCTACTGCAGCATGACCTCACGTTAACTAAAGATGTCTGCAAAGATGCAATTTCAAAATAAGATCACATTCTGAGGGCCTGGGGGTGGACATGAATTTTGGGGGGACGCTATTCAACCCAATACAGGCTCTAACTTAGATGCGAAACAATGGATTGAAGAGTGTGTGTCAGAACAAAAAATGGACAATGGTGGACTCTGCTCCTGACCTGTGGACCCTAGAGCATCTATAGCTGCTCTCAGGACACAAGAGCTACTCTAGACCAGTTGCTAATGTTTCAAAGCACCAAAAGGAAGCCTGGAATTTCTCTGCATGAGGCTGCTCGCCGGGCTAACTAACTTTTGCCTGGAAGCATCCCACTTGTATTACTTACCTCATGAGGCTTAAAAGCCCAAATAAATAAATAAAATGGCAAAATCAACACAGCCAGACATTTGTAGAAAACAGCAGCCTACGAGAACTTGCTCCCTCCCAGCACCTGCGAGGCTGGTTAATGACGTGAGCCTCTGTGCTGAGAAAACTGAAGTCGAGCTTTGAACATCACGGGCTGGCCAGGCGACCCTTGAAGCTTCAGTTCCCTTCTTTGATGTTTGCTGCCTCGAGTCGATTCCTACTTATGGTGACCCCACGTGGGTTGAAACCCTTGCTCTGTAGGGTTTTCAAGGCTGTGGCCTTCCCAAAGCAGGCTACGAGGACTTTCTTCTGAGCCATATCTGGGTGGTCAAACCATCAAGCTTTTAACTAGTAGTAGGGTGTTTAACTGTCTGCACCATGCAGAGACTCCTTTGCAAAATGGGTTAAGTTCATTTCTGCTTCCACATTAAAAAAAAAATTAATTAGTCTCAATGCCCAGTACCCCTTTACCATTGTTAGTTGCGGTCAAGTTGGCTCTAATTCATGGAGACCTGGTGTACAACAGAACAAAATGTTGCCTGTTGCCTAAAATGATAGCATCTTCACAATTGTTGGCACGCTCGGGTCCATTGTCGTGACCACTGTGTATTTTGAGGGCCTTGTAATTTAAGGGACTCATCTTCCAGCACTCTATTGGAGAATATTCTGTTGAGATCCACAGGGTTTTTATGGGCTAATATTTGGACGTAGATTGCCAGGCCTCTCTTCCTAGTCTGTTTTAGTCTGGAAGCTCTACCGAAACCTGTCTACCATGGGTGATCCTGATGATATTTGAAATACCAGTGACATAGCTTCCAGCGTCACAGCAACACACGAGCCCCCACAGTCTGCTGAACTGACAGACGGGTGGTGGATCCTGCTATTAGCGTATATTTTCCCCTCTGGAAGGATAGCTGATTAATGGTAGAAGAGAGGACAGTGGAAAGAAAAATAAATTAAATCTATGCCAGTGAGGAGGGAGCTGCCTCATTAAGAGAATAATTGAGCTGCTAGTTAATTTTACTTGTTATCTGCAGAAAAAGGCAACTGTCTTCGAAGCAATGACTCCTCATCTTCGAAATGATTAAAAGAACAACAAAAAGGTTTGTATCTTGGATGTGTCTAGTAATTATATGCCTGACACTTTCTTTTTTTCTTTTAAATATCATACAAGGCAGATGTATTTTAAAAACCCTGGCAATTTACAAAACAGTTTGAAAGTGTCAGCTCTTTCTGATTGGGATTTTCCTTCACTTCCTCCAACCGATTAGCAGTAATTTCCACTAATTGATAATTATTACCTTTTTCTTAGTCAAATCTAGTTGTTGGTGTAACAACACTTTCTGTCTTGCCAAGATCGATTTGTTTAACCATCACTGTGAAGAATGCATAAAGTTACTAATAAAATGATGCTCGCTCAATAGGATGCAAACTTTATCTATTTTCATATCAGCACCTTAATTTAGTTATTTCATTATTTTTACTTACCTGTTTGTCACAAACAAACAAAATAATAAGTAGTTCTTAAGTCCCAGTAGAGAATCTCTTCATACACAAACGCCATTAGGACTTTGAGTAAAGCAGCTGACAGGCACGAGGCTCTCACCCCACTACGGGAGCCACCATGAAAGATAAATCCAACTCCTTCTTCAAGTCAACTGCAATCAATCTTAATTGATTTGTAAAAGAGAATGATTCTTCACCTATTCAAACTGGCCTGAGCCCTGTGTGTATAGGATAATTTCTGGGAAATTGATGATGTCTTTATGGCAGTAAAGAGAAAGGCTAGCAGGTTTCTGGGTCCTAGCCCAAAATGCCTCCTAATAGAGAGGAGCTGGCAAATGGCCCTGTAAGAGTTCAGGAGCAGGTAACACAGTCATCACGTTACTTGGCATGTGTCCCCACCACTGCGTCCTACCCCCCGTCCCCCAGTCTTAATTAAATCAGAAATTCTAGGATCTAAAAAACTGTGGCCTAGATTCAAGAGTCAGGAAATATAGGGGAGATTGCAGACGGAAGAGCACTGCTCTCGCTGTTTCCTGCAGCCTGGGGAATCCCTCTAGGAACTCTTCCCACAGAGACAGGCCTCCTGCCCCTCCTTGTCGGAGACAGAGCCCACACTGTGCTCCAGTGGAAAGAATCTTGGGACCAGAAGTGCAGGGCCTTGCATTTCTGAGCACACGGCTCAGCAAGAGCTTGTCCTTCCTCTGCCTCAGCTTTCTCAGCTGTAAAACGGAGACCGTCACTGCACTAAGCCCACTTTCTACTCTTTTATTCCACTCTAAGTCAATATGCTTTGACTTTTTTTTTTTTTTTTTTGTCAGAATGGAAATAGGTAGAGCCAAAAGGCTGATTTAGTAAACTACAAGGGGGCGGGGGGGCGGAAAAAGAAGTAAAAATCTACAGCCCTCTTGGCTATTAACTGAAAGGTTGGTGGTTCAAATCTACCCATCAGGGCCATGGAAGAAAGACCGGGTGATCTGCTACTTGCCAAGTTTGGTGGCCACTTGTATTAGTCAGCTTTGCTGCAGTAACAAACGACCCCAGACCTCAGAAGTGTTCAGCAGCAACAAAGGGTTATTTTTGCTCACATCACATTTGAACTTCAGGTGGATGCAGATTGGCTCAGGTCTGCTTTGCAGGTCTTCTTTGTGTGACGCTCCAGGCTGAAAGAGCTGCTTCTAATAAGACAAGGTCTCATGGCAGAGAGAAAAGAGCAAGAGGGCTGGTAAGAACCGTAATAGTTGTCACAGTTTCTGTTTGGACATGGTGTATGTCATCTGCTCACAAGCCATGAGCCAAGCAAATCTCGTGGCTAAACTCTATGCCATAGGGACAGTGTGGGGAGTACGCATCTCCTGCAGAGCAGGGTTACAAGTTGTGTGACCCTAGCGGAAGTTGCAGGATCCTTTTCCAGGGAGGGGAAGCGAACGATTGAGAATATCAATTCGATTCACCATGAAAATTAAAGAAAAAAAAAAAATGGTTTTGGAACTCTATGCCAGATAAATTACTGAACTGTTGAAGTTCTCACAAACTTTACAGTTCTGAGTCTGTTTTGCTGTGTTGCCATCTACTCTGTTCTATTCTCTTTCTCTGCACACAAAGTTAGGCAGTGATAGAATGGTCACATTTTAATGCCAGGGATTTGCTGGATAACTTTCTGCTTCTCTAAATTTTACATGGAATGATCTAAGTTAATCTGAATGATGAATAAGTAACCCAGAGAAAGGTGTCACTGCTTTCATCAACTCTCATTCTGTATTAATTGTAGAAGTATCATTGTTTTATCTACCAGTGAGAAAAAAGATGCCAATTAAACAATGATATGCTATTAATTATAAGATGCATCACAAGTTCAGAGATGTAAAGATGTGAAAAATATGTCTTAGAATCAATAAAACGTGGCATCTAGCCCTGGTGCCACAGTGGTTAAGGGCTTGGCTGCTAACCAGAAAGGTCGGCAGTCCGAGTCCACCAGCTACTCCCTGGAAACCCTATGGCCCAGTTCTGTTCTGTCCTATAGGGCCGCTATGAGTCAGAGTCGTCTCGATGCCAAAGGGTTTCATTATTTCTTCATATCCAATTATGTTTCAGATAACTGCTATGAATCTTCTTGTATTAATTATAACCTAACATCCAAAACCCACTGCCGTCGAGTCAATTCTGACACATAGGAACCCTATAGGACAGAGTAGAACTGCCCGATATAGTTTCCAAGGAGCACCTGGCGGATTCGAACTGCCGACCTCTTGGTTGGCAACTGTAGCACTTAACCACTACACCACCAGGGTTTCCAATTTAACATCAGCTTATATAATATGACCTCAAAGCTGTAAAAAATAAAAATTTAAGTCAGCATTAAAATACCCTACAGTATTCATCTGGAACAAGCATGTTGCTGTCAACTCCATTCCGACTCATAGCTACACTATAGGACAAAACAGAACTGCTCCATAGGGTTTCCAAGGCTGTAAATCTTCAAGGAAGCAGACTGCCACATCTTTTTCCTACAGAGAGGCTGGTGGGTTTGAACTGCTGACCTTCTGGTTAGCAGATGAGTGCTTAACCACTGTGCCACTGGGGTCTTTAGAATACATGGTGATTATTATATCTGGTATTAAGAGTAGCTGAATTTCATTTTCTTTGGTATACTTTTCTCTATTTATCTAATAAACTACCATTGTTATGGTAATAAGAAAAATTTTTATTTCAAAATAATTACATACAATTTTGTACATTCCATATGATCATATTTTTTAAACAAGTCAGAAAAAAAAAGGCAATAGAAAGCATGCCAAACTTTAATGGTGGGTGATTTTTGTTTTGTGGAGGATGGCTAATCTTTTTTTTTTTTTTCTTGTCTCTTCTTTTTCTCTCTTTTCTGATTTTTTTTAAAACCAGAAGCATTTATTTTTCCAGAAAAGCAGGCTATGTCCATCAACTGGTACTTCTAAATACTTCATTAGAAGTCAAAAAATCAACTATTAATTGCCCACCGAAGATCCATTCTCCCCTTCTTTCTTAAAAGGACCCTACATTTATTCTAGGTGGCAAAGCGCTGAGCTAAAAGATTACACTACACTCTCACTCCCTCTGAGGGTGGCTGAGTGAATCATTCCCCACAAATGAAAAGTAAGTACAAAACGTTCAACGGGGTGTGCAGTAAACTTCTTTCAAATAGGGCCCATAGTTCCTTTGCCTTCCTTTCCTCCATCTTGGGGTACTGTCATGATGGCTGGAGCTTCAGCAGTAATCTTGCACCTTTAGGTTAACTTAAAGGATGAGGGAGCAGAACGATAGAAGTAGCCTGGGTCTCTGATGATACTGGAGCTACCGTACCAACCCCAGATTACTTACCTCTGGACCTCTTTCTGATGAAGAAGAAATGACCTTGAACTTATTCACATCTCTGTTTTTTAAATCTCTGCTACTCACAGCTGGTTGCCATAACTAGTGCAGAGTGCTTGAATGAAAGCAGAGCTCAGAAGCCCTCCGCCTTTGGATTCTATAAATATTAGGCCCTTCAGAAAACATGTCTTATAAGTGTGAAAAAACCATAAAGCGTAAAGTATTCCTGATGATTTGAAATAAACATCTCTGTGTTGTCCAAGTTCAGCTTCTGCTCAGCCTGGTTCCACATCAGTGTGGAGGACAGGAGGAAATTCTGCGACCTCCATGGAATAAAATGGGTCTGGCTTCTTGGACAGCATCATCTCCATTTCATAGGAGTCATTTTTTTTTTTTTGTCCAGTCTGTTTTGCTATTCTCTACACAGGTCAGGGTCTCTGACCCCTTGTTTATTTCTCCCATGTTGCCCTTTCCCTGAAGCACTAGGCTAATTTTGTGCTCCAGCGGCCAAGATGGGTGTTTGTCACTTTCTTTGGAAAAGAATGGAAGCAGGTGAGTGTTTGACATCCCCAGCAGCATTAATGGAATCCTGGCTCAAGTGACAGCCTGCTGAGCACTTTGCTTTGAGTATATATACACCTAAAAAACAGGTGCACCTAGCATATTTTCCACAAAATGCCAATGTGGTGTTTCTTTCCATACTTTCATAGTGTAGTCTTTGTTTCAGAATCCAGTGATTCAGACCAAAAGAAAAGAAAAATATCAGAAAGCACATTAAGATTCTTTCCAAGGAATAATCCACATTTGAGGGCTTTGTCTTACTTAGGGACTCTGCGGTCAAACTTTTATAAGTTAAGATGAATAATTCATACTGAATCGGCATGGACTAATTTCTAATACAAACAGACAGATGAACTTACGCTTTTCTCATTGAATTTTGTGGAACAATATTCTTTAACCTTTCAGTCACCTTGTAAACTATGTCAGCTTGATGACTAATTGAAGCATATGAGTTGAATTATCCAAAGACCACAGCTAGAGTGTGGTCTTTGGATAATTCAAAGGTAAGGTGACTCCAGGTAAGGTGTCCATAGCCAGGCTGGGCTTTTCTCTACCTGCTCCCTCCTTTTACTCCTAAGGTCCATCTAGATTAAACTGCATATACGTCCCCTTCTTCAGCTCCTTCTTCTGGAAGTCTCTGGAACTTTGCATTTATTCTCCTTTGTCTAGAATATCACTTCTCCCTTTTTCCCACTTACGTTCATTTAAAGAACCCTTACCTAGTTCTCAAGATCCAGCACCAGCATCTCCAAGGAACCTTTCCTGACTAGCGCCTTACCACCTGGCAGAGCTGACATCTCCTTCCTTCCTGTGTTCCCTGCAGGTAGGTACCTCGATCATTTCATGAATCATACTTTCACAAGTTTTTCATACATTCCAGGTCCCAATTATTAATGGATGTTTGCAGCTGTTTCTTCTCATTTTGAGCGCCTCCACAACAGCAAATGAAGGTCCCGAAAGCTTTACTTCACCCACATCATTAAGGTCGACTCCACTTTGAGGAGGCAGCTCTTCCCCAGTCATCTTTTGAGTGCCTTCCCACCTGGGGGACTCATCTTCCAGCACTATATCAGACAACATTCCACTGCTATTCATAAGATTTTCACTGGCTAATGCTTTTCAGAAATAGACTGCTGGGCCCTTCTTCCTAGTCTGTCTTAGTCTGGAAGCTCAGCTGAAACCTTTCCTCCATGAGTGACCCTGCTGGTATCTGAATACCAGTGGCATAGCTTCCAGCATCACAGCAACACGAAAGCCCCCACATTACAACAAACTGACAGACACGTGGGGAACGCATAAACATCGAGATCCTAGGCCTTAGTGAGCTGAAATGGACCAGTATTGACCATTTTGAATCGGACAATCATATAGTCTACTATGCTGGGAATGACAACTTGAAGAGGAATGGTGTTGCATTCATCATCAAAAAGAACATTTCAAGATCTATCCTGAAGTACAACGCTGTCAGTGACAGGATAATATCCATACGTCTACAAGGAAGACCAGTTATTACGACTATTATTCAAATTTACGCACCAACCACTAGGGCCAAAGATGAAGAAATAGAAGATTTTTATCAGCTGCTGCAGTCTGAAATTGATCAAACATGCAATGAAGTTACATTGATAATTACTGGCGATTGAAATGGGAAACGTAGAAACAAAGAAGAAGGATCAATAGTTGGAAAATATGGCCTGGGTGATAGAAACAATGCTGGAGATTGAATGATAGAATTTTGTAAGACCAACGACTTCTTCATTGCAAATACCTTCTTTCACTAACATAAACGGCGACTATACACGTGGGCCTCGCCAGATGGGACACACAGAAATCAAATTGACCACATCTGTGGAAAGAGACAATGGAAAAGCTCAATCTCATCAGTCAGAACAAGGCCAGGGGTCAACAGTGGAACAGAGCATTAATTGCTCATATGCAAGTTCAAGCTGAAACTGAAGAAAATCAGAGCAAGTCCATGAGAGCCTAAATATGACCTCGAGTATATCCTACATGAGTTTAGAGACCATCTCAAGAATAGATTTGAAGCATTGAGCACTAGTGACCGAAGACCAGACGAGTTGAGGAATGACATCAAGGACATCATACATGAAGAAAGAAGAGGTCATTGAAAACACCGGAAAGAAAGAAAAGACCAAGATGGTTGTGAGAGGAGACTCTGAAACTTGCTCTTGAACATTGAGCAGCTAAAGCAAAAGGAAAAATTGCAGAAGTAAAAGAACTGAACAGAAGATTTCAAAGGGCGGATCGAGAAGACAAAGTAAAGTATTATAACGACAAGTGCAAAGAGCTGGAAATGGAAAACCAAAAGGGAAGAACATGCTCGATGTTTCTCAAGCTGAAAGAACTGAAGAAAAAATTCAATCCCCGAGATGCAATAGTGGAGGATTCTATGGGGAAAATATTAAACAATGAAGGAAGCATCAAAAGAAGATGGAAGGAATACAGAGAGTCATTATACCAAAAACAATTAGTTGATGTTCAACCATTTCAAGAGGTGGCATATGATCAGGAACCCATGGTACTGAAGGAAGAAGTCCAAGCTGCTCTGTAGGTATTGGAGAAAAACAAGGCTCCAGGAACTGATGGAATATCAATTGAGGTGTTTCAACAAACTGATGCAGCGCTGGAGGTGCTCATTCGTCTATGCCAAGAAATATGGAAGACAGCTTCCTGGCCAACCGACTGGAACAGATCCATATTTATGCCTATTCCCAAGAAAGGTGGTCCAACCGAATGTGGAAATTATAGAACAATATCATTAATATCACACGCAAGTAAAATTTTGCTGAAGATCATTCAAAAACGGCTGCAGCAGTATATCGACAGGGAACTGCCAGAAATTCAGGCCGGTTTCAGAAGAGGACGTGGAACCAGGGATATCATTGCTGATGTCAGATGGATCCTGGCTGAAAGCAGAGAGTGCCAGAAGGATGCTTACCTGTGTTTTATTGACTATGCAAAGGCATGCAACTGTGTGGATCGTAACAAATTATGGATAACATTGCGAAGAATGGGAATTCCAGAACACTTAATTGTGCTCATGAGGAACCTTTACATAGATCAAGAGGCAGTTGTTTGTACAGAACAAGGGGATACTGATTGGTTTAAAGTCAGGAAAGGTGTGCATCAGGGTTGCATTCTTTCACCATACCTATTTAATCTGTATGCTGAGCAAATAAATCGAAAAGCTGGACTATATGAAGAAGAACAGGGCATCAGGATTGGAGGAAGACTCATTAACAACCTGCGTTACGCAGATGACACAACCTTGCTTGCTGAAAGTGAAGAGGACTTGAAGCACTTACTAATGAAGATCAAAGACCACAACCTTCAGTATGGATTACACCTCAACAGAAAGAAAACAAAAATCCTCACAACTAGACCAATGAGCAACATCATGATAAGTGGAGAAAAGATTGAAGACAAGGATTTCATTTTACTTGGATCCACAATCAACAGCCATGGAAGCAGCAGTCAAGAAATCAAAAGACACATTGCATTGGGCAAATCTGCTGCAAAGGACCTCTTCAAAGTGTTGAAGAGCAAAGATGTCACATTGAAGACTGAGGTGTGCCTGACCCAAGCCATGGTATTTCCAATTGTGTCATATGCATGTGAAAGGTGGACAATGAATAAGGAAGACGGGAGAATTGACGCCTTTGAATTGTGGTGTTGGCGAAGAATATTGAATATACCATGGACTGCCAAAAGAACAAACAAATCTGTCTTAGAAGAAATACAGCCAGAACGCTCCTTAGAGGCAAGGATGGTGAGACTGCATCTTACATACTTTGGACATGTTGTCAGGAGGGATCAGTCCCTGGAGAAGGACATCATGCTTGGCAGAGTACAGGGTCAGAGGAAAATAGGAAGACCCTCAACGAGGTGGATTGATACAGTAGCTGCAACAATGAGCTCAAGCATAACAATGATTGTAAAGATGGCTCAGGACTGGGCAGTGTTCTGTTCTATTCTGCATAGGGTTGCTATGAGTCGGAACCGACTCGAGGGCACCTAACAACAACAACTTTTACAATTATTACTTGTGTTTATCCCCTACTAAGCTAGATCAGAACTTTGTTTTATAATTCCTTATTTCTACTGTTTTTTTTTTCCATTTGTTAAGCCCAAAACCTAGCCCGTTGCCAGTGCTCAATAAACATATTTTAAGGAAGCTTACATATTCAATATTGTGACCATCGTCTTTTTTTTTTTAACCTCCTCCATTTGCCTCTTGAGCACCTTCTGTGTATAAAACTCTGTGTTCATTACTTTACAAAAAAACTAGTTCCTTCAAACCTTAAACCAAACCTTAGAATTAGACATCATTGTCCCGTGTTATGAAGGAGAAAATGGAGTTACAAAGAAATGTAATTATTTGCCCAAAATAAGGGTCAGAGTTTGATTGTATGGATCCAAAGTCTGTGTGTATCTACTTACCTCTATTGGCTACAGGCGGGGATAGAATGATTGTGTGTCTGTTAGGTTATGATATTATTAATTTATTGTGTGATATAATTAATTTAAATTGGATTTAATTTTATTTTTCCAGCTTCTTAGGGGAGGTTGAAGTCACTGATTTGAAAAGTTTCTTTTTTCTGATTTACACATTTTTATGTCATAAATTTCTCTCTAAGTACTGTTTTAGCTGCATCCCACAAATTTTGATGTGATGTGTTTTTATTTTCATTCAGTTCAAATTACTCTCTACCTTCCATTTTATTCATTTATTTGACCCATGAGCTATTTGGAAATGTGTTACTTATCTTTGAAATATTGGAGGCTTTTTTGGTTCTCTTTATGCTATTAATTTATAATTTCATTTTATATTTAAAAAATATATTCTTCATGTGTCTTAAATACATTTAAATGTATTGAGACTTGTTTTATGGCCCACAGTATGATCTATCTTTGCAAATGTCTTTGTGAACTTTAAAAGGATGTGTATTCTGCTATTGTTGGGTGGAACGTTCTATAAATGTTAATGGGTCAGTCAAGTTAGTTGATAGTGTTGTCAAGTCTTCCATATTCTGAAAAATGTTATAATTGTTTCACTAATTAATGAGAGAACTGTGTTGAAATCTCTGATGAAAATTATGGATTTCTTCCTGCAGTTCTAACCGTTTTTGCTTTATTTATTTTGAGCACTTTTAGTAGGTGCCTGCCACTTGTGTTTGTCTTTTTGATATATTGACCCATTATTTTTTTAAAAAGATATTGTACACCTTAAAATGGTATTCTTTGCTCTAAAATCTACTTTTTCTGATATTCATATAGCCTCTTCAGCTTTTTTAAAAATTAATGTTAGCATATTATCTTTTTCAATCAATTTACTTTTAAACTATTTGTGTGCTTATACTTAAAATGGGGACCCTGGTGGCACAGTGGTTAAGAGCTCAGCTGTTAACCAAAAGGTAATCAACTCGAATCCACCATCCCCTCCTTGGAAACCCAACGGGGTGGTTCTACTCTGTCCTGTAGGATCGCTATGGGTCTGAATTGACTCAACGGCAACAGCTTTTA
Organism: Elephas maximus indicus; assembly: GCF_024166365.1. Classification (NCBI taxonomy): domain Eukaryota; kingdom Metazoa; phylum Chordata; class Mammalia; order Proboscidea; family Elephantidae; genus Elephas; species Elephas maximus. The sequence goes on along the minus strand of NC_064828.1, from coordinate 115,442,812 downwards.
TACTTAAAATGGGTATCTTACAGGCAGCACAGAGTTAGTTTTTTTTTTTTTTTAAATCAAATCTGACAACCTCTACCTTTTAATTAAGGTAGTTAGAATATTTTCATTTAATATATAATCCTTAAGGTTGGGTTTAAATTGGCCATCTTCTATTTGTTTTCTGTTTTGTCCCATTTGTTCTTTGTTTCTTGTCTGCTCTTTTTCTACCATCTTTTGGATAAATTACATATATATATATATGATTTTAATTTTATCTTATTTATTGGCTTATCGTTGTGCCTCTTTGGTTGTTTTAGTTGTTGGTTGCTTTAGGATTTATGGCATGTTTCTTTCACTTATCACAGTCTACCTTCAGACGCTATTACAGCACTTCACGTGTAGTATAAGAACCTTCAAGGAATCTATTTCCATTTCCCCCTTCTGGTCTTTGTGCTATTGTTATCATATATCTTACTTCTACATATGTTATAAAAGTCATATGTTGTTACTCATTTTTATTTAATCAATTATCTTTCAAAGAGATTTAAATAATATGGAAAAGTATCTCACATTTATCCACATAGATACTCCTGTGTAGATCCAAATTTTTCATCTATTATAGTTTTTCTTCTACCTGTAGGACTTTCTATAACATTTCTTGTAGTGCAGGTCTACTAAAGACGGAATCTTTCAGCATTTGTGTGTCAGAAGAAAGTTTACATTTAGTTGTTGTTCTCGAAAGATAGTTTCATTAGGTATAGAATTCTAAATTGATAGTTTTTGGTTGTTTTTCCTTTCAGGAATTAAAAGATATTGGGCCACTGTCTTCTGACTGTCGTTGTTTCTGGTGAAGAGTCTGTTATTCTTATTGTTTTTCTCAGTACATAAATTGTCTTAGTTCTCTGGTTGAATTTGAGATTTTGCTTTTTTCTTGCTGATTTTAAGCAATCTGATTATGATGTTCCTGTGTGTAGTTCTTTTCATGATTCTTTTAAGATTCTTGGATATGTATAATTATAGTTTTCACTCAATTTGTGAAACTTTCAGCCATTAGTTCTTCAAATATTTTTCTGCTCTCTCCTCCTTCAAGATCTCCAGTGACACATATTTTAGACCACTTATAGCCATCTCACAAGGCACTGATGCCCTTTTTTTTTTTTGCTCTATTTCCTCTCTGTGTTTCATTTTGTATCATTTCCATCACTGTACCTCAAAGTAATCATTTCTTCTGCAAAGTCTAACCTGTTGATAATCCCACACAGTGTGTTTTTCATCCCAGGCACTATAGTCTTCATCTCTAGAAGTTAGATTTGGGTCTTTTTTTTTTTCTTCCATGTTGTTACTTAACATGCTAATATATTCCTCTAAATTGTTGAATATATGAAACACATGGAAAACAGTTGTAATTGTTTCCATAACCTTGCCTACTAATTCTACCATCTGTGTCATTTCTGAGTTCATTTCAAATGGCTGATTTTTCTCCTTATTTTGACTCATATTTCCATTTTCCTTTCACTTCCTGGTAGTTTTTTGTTAGATTCCAGAATCATGAATTTTACCTTGCTGAGTGCTGGCTATTTTATATTCCCACAAATATTATTAAGAATTATTCTGTGTTGCAGTTACATTACTTGAAAATGGTTTCATTCTTTTGGGTCTTGTTTTTAAGCTTTATTAGGCAAGACCAGAGCAACATTTACCTGAGGTTTAATTTTTCCCTACTGTAAAGCTGCAATAACAAGCTCAAGAATAACAACAATTGTGAGGATGGCACAGGACTGGACAGTGCTTTGTTCTGTTGTACATAGGTTTGCTAAGAGTAGGAACTGACTCGATGGCACCTAACAACAACAACAACAACAAAGAAAAGCACTTCTGAACACTCTACCTGATATCTCATGAATTAAAATGTTTCCCACTCTGGCTGTTGGGGACACTAATTCTTCCCAGCCCTGTATGATTTCCAGGGATTATTCCTCTGGTCCTTTCAGGTAGTTCTTTCCCAGTCTTGGGTGCATTCCTCACATAAATATGCTGATCAGTGCTCAGCTGAAGAATCAAAGGAAACCTTCTACAGATCTCTGGACTTCTGTCTGGGCAGCTCTCTCCTTTCTACTAACCTACCTATAACTTCTAGCCACCTTGACCTCCCTGGACTCCTCTGTTCCATTCTTTCAACTCAGGCAGACTGCCAAGCTCCACTTGGTTTCCCTCTCCTTCCACTGTGGCTTGGAATGCTCTCTAAACCATAAATAAAATAAAATAAGCAGGAACAATTTGGGGTTTCACCTCATTTGTTTCCCTTCTGTCTGTCCTTCATTGCTTCATGTAAAATGTATTAAAAAACTGTTGTTTTATATATATATATATTTTTTTTCTTTTATTTGTTTGAGCTGTGAGGGTACATCTAGTCCTTGTTATTTCCTCCTGGTCTTAAGCTGAAGTTGGGATTAGTTCTCTGTTGTAAACATCACTCATACATTAGAATCTTTTAGAAGAGACTGGATAGTTTTTTTTTTTTTTTTCTTGCCGGTAAATAATCCTGATACTCTTGTGAGATCACAGTCAAGTATTTCCTTAGTTGAGGGAGCATGTCTGTTTGAATCAAACCTCACTCAAACTATGTGACCTCAGACAAATTACCTGACCTCTCTGAACCTGTTTTTTTTTAGTCTTTAAAATTAGAACACTATCCTCTCCCTAATGGATTTGTGCTTGTTAAATTAAATTACATATGTACAAAGCCTTGTTTAATTAAGAAAACTAGAAATTATATACTTTAAAATATCCATGCATTGTCTCAAAGTCAATTACATTATATTTATCTACCTGTCTATCTATGTATCTATCAATCACATATTTTAATTTGCATCAAGGAAGGCCTGTGGAATGCTCTCCTTTGAAAAGGGAATTCAAACTTAAATATTTTTTCTTTTCATTTCTCTAATAAAAACTATGCTCTAAAATATGCAAAAATATTTATTTGAAACCTCATGTATTTTCATCACTCATACAATGGGATTGAAGTTCTTCTTCTGGGGGAAAAAAAAGTCCTCATTAATTGATTTGGCCCAGGGAGAGGGTGTTTTCATTCAGGAACACACTGAGACTTCTGCAAAAGCCACACCATGGGCAATGCCAGCAGCTCCTGTAACCCTGTCTGTCTCCCACCGGGCACTGGGTACAGAGCTGCCCATGCATTTCAATCAGAGGCCCCTTGTCATCTATCTTACTTGAGAGACAGCATTAAAAATGCAGACAAATAACAAAGTTTATTAAGAAAATGTTTTGCATCCCACTTTGGTGAATGGTGTCTGGGGTCTTAAAAGCTATCAAGTGGCCATCTAAGATGCATCAATTAGTCCCAACCCACCTGGAGCAAAGGATAATGAAGAACACCAAAGACACAAGGAAAATATGAGCCCAAGAGACAGAAAGGGCCACATGCATCAAAGATTCCATAAGCCTGAGACCAGAAGAACAAGACAGTGCCTGGCTACCCCCAATGACTGCTCTGACAGGGAACACAGCACAGAGTCCCTGATGGAACAGGAGAAAAATGGGGTGCAGATCTCAAATTCTACTAAAAAGACCAGACTTAATGGTCTGACTAAGACTGGAGGGACCCCAGAAGACATGGCCCCTGGAATCTCTGTTAGCCCAAAACTAAAACCATTCACGAAGCCAACTCTTCAGGCAAAGGTTGGACTGGACTATAAGACATAAAATGATACTTGTGAAGAGCGTGCTTCTTAGCTCAGGTAGATACATGAGACTAAAAGGGCAGCTCCTGTCTGGAGGAGAGATGAGAAGGCAGAAAGGGACAGGAGCTGGCTGAATGGACACAGGAAATGCAGGGTGGAAAGGAGGAGTGTGCTGTCACATTATAAGGAAGCAACTAGGGTCACATAACAATGTGTGTATAAATTTTTGTATGAGAAACTAACTTGAACTGTAAACTCACTTAAAGTGCAATTAAAAAAAAGATGCAGCCAGGTGGAATGTTCTTGTGTTCTGCCACCATACGCTTAATGCAAAGGAAACATCCCCTCAACTGGTATTGGTGTTTAAACTTCCAGAGACCTTGAGATGATGCTGTCAGCATGATGGTCATCTTGTCCATGTTCATACATCCTAGACTGCACACTCTGTAATGATGTGCAGTAGAAACCAGGGCAGTTTCTTCATGTTTATAGAATCTTAGACAATAAAAACAGATAGATAGATGATAGACAGACAGATAGATAGATGGATGCTGTCAAGCCAACTTCCACTCATGGCGACTTTAGGTATAACAGAACAAAATGCTGTCTGGTCCTGAGTCACCCTCACAATCGCCAGCATGTTCAAGTCCATTGTTGTGGATATTACGCCAATCCATCTCACCGAGGGTGTCCCTGGCCACTGCTGGCACTTCGCTTCGCCACCAAACGTGATGTCCTCCTTCAGTAATCCTGCCTGATCACATGTCCAAAGAGAGTGTGTTGGGCTGTGTTTTGTTGTGACCCATAAGGTTTTCATTGGCTAGTTTTGGGGAGTAGCTCACCAGATCATCCTTCCTAGTCTGTCTTCATCTGGAAGCTCTGCTGAAACCTGTTCACTATGGGTGACTCTTCTGGTATTTGAAATACCAGTGGCATAGCTCACAGCTTTTCAACATCAGAGCAACATGCAAGTCATTACAGTACAACAAACTGATAAACAGGTGGTGGGATGACAGAAGGAGGAAGGGAAATTATGCTTTTTCCGTCTATTTCCTTCAGAAAGAAAACAAAACCCTTCTTACTCTCCCACTGTAGTAGACATACTTTGTAGCACCTGTTCAACTCACAACAACCCCTTAACTGCCTCCCATACTTACAGAGGGGAGGCAGTCAGCGTCCATATTTATGTGAGGGCCTCAGTGGATTGGGCCAGGTGTGGAGAGTTGACACAAGCTGGGTCAATCAAATCTAGAATTGAAATTCCTCAGTTATGTTTAATATCAGATTGTTGTTGTTGTTAGGTGCCGTCGAGTCGGTTCCGACTCATAGCGACCCTATGCACAACAGAAGTAAACGCTGCCTGGTCCTGCACCATCCTTACAATTGTTGTTATGCTTGAGCTCATTGTTACAGCCACTGTGTCAGTCCACCTCGTTGAGGGTCTTCCTCTTTTCCGCTGACCCTGTACTCTGCCAAGCATGATGTCCTTCTCCAGGGACTGATCCCTCCTGACAACATGTCCAAAGTATGTAAGATGCAGTCTCGCCATCCTTGCTTCTAAGGAGGATTTTGGCCGCACTTCTTCCAAGACAGATTTGTTACTTCTTTTGGCAGATTAGATCCTACCAAAAAAGGAGGTGTTTGAAACTCCAGAGCTATGATTGGACTGTCTTCCGCCAGGTGGAAAAATAAGCAGGAAAGCAGATCTGTAGACATAAGGGGAGAAACTGTATGGAAAAACGAGAAACAAAAATGTGACACAAAAGGTTGATTCCCTAGGCTTTGCAGATTCTGTTCCATGCCTTGCCCAAGGACTGGCTGCATTCCCACCCTGGGGTTCTGGGAGGCATAACTGTGTACTTCAACTAAATGCTCACATTTTATTTTATTCAGCTTTTCTCCCTCTCTCTCTCTCTCTCTCTCTCTCACTGCTTCCAAACAAAATATCCTAACTAATAAAGCTTGGAGGGCTACATGGATTAAAGACTGGTTGATCTTCACCTAAATAAGGAGAAAGAAGACCTAGAAATTACTCAGCACATAATGTGGGCCAAGAACTTTGTTATATACAGCTTTATTTAATCCTTATAGCAACCCATGGGAGGTGATTTAGTGGACTGATGTTACAGAGGCATGAACGGAGGCTCAGCAAACTCAAGTCATTTGCCCAATGTTGTTAAGTTAGTAAGCATTGGAACCAAGGCCAGAAGCCAGGTCCTCTGACTTCCACGTTCTTGATTGGTGCATAATGATGTTACATCAGTTCTTTAAGAATGACCAAGGTGGTATGTGTCCTGTGGCTTCTGCATTCCTTAACCAAAAGTTGGGTTTGCTTTCTGGACAGGTCACAGGAACTAACTTATCAAGTTAACTTAAATAGGGCCTCAAGTGTCATTGAGAAAGAGCCAGACAGGGGGATGGACTAGCAGGGACAACGTACTTCATCCATGTATAATAAGCAATTAGGTAAGTTTCTTGTTAATTCAATCAGAGAAGCAGAGAAAAATTGCAACTCCTTGGATTAAGGACTGAAGTCAAATATTTTTACACGGTTGACCTTTGTCAGTTTCATGTAAGAGGACCTGGTGACGAACCACTGAACTAGCAAATTAGCTTTGCAGAGCTGTTGACAGGGTCAGTAAGACTTGAAACCCATTTTAACAAAGATGAGCTGCTTTCTGAGGTGTGTGGCTCAGTTTTTGAGGCTTCAGCTGTACAGATGTTCAGAGACACTTGAGAAGTGGAATTTAAGGAAGCGCAGATTTTTTACCTTGAGACATTTAACTCTTTCTTTCTCGTAGAACCAATGAGAGGAGTGTGTGGCTGGGCTTGCCAATCCTTTGGGGAGGTAGAGATCTTTTCAGCCACTTAAAACAGAAATTATAGGAATCTATTCTGCATCGGACAGTCTCACTACCATATTGTATTTACTCCTCACAACAGAAAGAGAATAATTTCCAATCTACATGGGAAGAAACTAAGGTAAAGAATGATTTCACAATCTATTACTTACCCCCATGCCTATGTCAAAATTTAAGATCGCTGTAGAGGAGACAGTGTACAGGAAAAGCTCAAAGACTGGTTTGGAGATAACTAGTCCTGTCCTTGTACTTCTGGGGTAAGTTGTTGTTGTTGTAAGGTGCCATGGAGTCACTTCTGATTCTTAGCGACCCTATAGGACAGAGTAGAACTGCCCCCTAGGGTTTCCAAGGAGCAGCTGATGGATTTGAAGTGCCGACCTTTTGGTTAACAGCCTGATCTCTTAGCCACTTCACCAGCAGGGCTCCTCTGGGGTACATTTTCCAGGCACGGTCATGTGACTGAGTTCTAGCCAATGGGGTGTGAGCAGAAATATTTGCAGCAATATCTGCTTAGTCCATAAGATACGCCCACAAACAATTTCCCTTGCTTCTCCTCCTTCCAATGGCAGAGCGATTTTGTAGGCTCTGTGTTAAAAGATGGTGGAGCCACAAATGGAAGGGGCCTGGGTCCCTGAGTCACTGCTTGGAAGAGCACCATTCATCATTCAGGAGTATTTCTTTTGGATTTTATATAGCAACATATAACATTGTAGTACGTTTGAACCATTAAGACATTCGGGAGTTCAATTATTTGCTCAACGAATGCCAACTTCACTAGTATAAAGTTTTAAGGAACATGAAGGTGCTATGAGGTATGGGGAAGGGCTTTGTATTAAAACATAGTCCTTAAGCACTTGGTGGGAATGGTGCCTAAAGTGGCTAAAGGAATGACAGGCTCCTACTGATGGATGTCCTCTCACTACTAGAAAACCAAAGGAAAGAGAAAAAAAGGGATAATTACTAGGGAGCCACAAGTTCAGGAGGAATCCTGGTGGTGCAGTGGTTAAGCACACAGCTGCCCACTGAAAGGTAGACGGTTTGAACTCACCTGCTGCTCTGCAGGAGAAAGATATGGCAGTCTGCCTCTGTAAAGATTACAGCCTTGGAAACCCTATGGGCCAGTCCTACTATGTTCTACAAGACCACTATGAGTTGGAATCAAGTTGACAGCAGTGGGTAAGTAACAAGCCCAGAGAACTTCTAGCTAAAGTCCCAAGATACGGTGACACTGATTGGAAGCAGGCGTAGTGCTCTATGGCTAATAGGACTGCAGTGCTTGGGTAATTACTGCCCCTAGCTAGGGGTGGATTGTAGAACTATACTTTCTTGCCCCACTGACCTGAGGATTGATCATTTGAAAAACTATTGGATACAAAATATGAATGAAATGTAATCACAAAAACATATGTAATTTCCAGGCCGAAGCTTTAAGATACAACATAGCTCCAATATTCTCTTTTTCCTATGCCACAATGGCCAGCAATGTTCTACATTGAGACTACGTGTAATGGATTGAATCGTGTCCCCCCAAAATTTATATTGGAATCCTAAACCTGTGGATACAAACCTGTTTGAAAATAGGGTTTTCTTTGTTATGTTAATGAGGTCCTATCAGTGTAGGGTGTGCCTGTACCTAATCACTTCTGAATTATAAGGAGAAGCATAGACTCAGAAACACAGGGAAGACAGATGCCATGTGAAGATCATCAAGGAACTGAGGAATGCTCACACTCCAGAAGCTGAAGGAGAAGAGGACCTTCCCCAGAGCCCGCAGACAGAGCCTTCCCTAGAGCTGGTGCCCTGAATTCAGACTTCTAGCCTCCTGAGCTCTGAGAAAACACATTTCTGTTCTTTAAAGCCACCCACTTTGGGTATTTCTGTTATAGCAGCACTAGGAAATGAAACACTCTTGGAAGAAGTACAGCCAGAATGCTCCTTAGAGCAAGGCTGGTGAGACTATGCCTCACATACTTTGCCGTGTTATCAGGAGGACCAGTCCCTGGAGAAGGACTTCATGCTTGGTAAAGCGCAGGGTCAGTGAAAAAGGGAAGACCCTCAACAAGGTGGTTTGACACAGTGGCTGCAACAATGGGCTCAAGCATAACAGCATTTGTGAGGATGGCGCAGGACCAGGCAGTGTTTCATTCTGTTGCACATATGGTCACTACGAGTGGGAACTGACTCAACAGTACGTAACAACAGAACTGAGAAACTAAGACACTGCGGCATCAGTCTGGATACCAGAGACAAGAACACTTACAGCAGAGCCATAGCAATCAACTCTGGACACACAGCATGAGCTTGAAGTGAACCTCTTTTGCTGAAAGCCGCTCAAAGTCTGGAGTAACTCGTTATTGCAGCATACGTTAGCCGATTGTGACTGAGGTATGTTTGTATTGTCTATATCTGAATCCTTATATCTGTAACTATAGACCACCTTAGTTTAAAACCCTGGTTCGACCTTTCGTACTTGTAGGTCTTTGGATAGGCCATTTAGTCTCCCTGTTGCTCAGTTGTGTCATCTTATTGTTGTTGTTGTTGTTAGGTGCTATTGAGTCGGTTTTGACTCGTAGTGACCCTATGCACTGCAGAACGAACCATTGCCTGGTCCTGAGCCATCCGTACAATCGTTGTTATGCTTGAGCTCATTGTTGCAACCACTGTGTCAATCCACCTCGTTGAGAGTCTTCCTCTATTCCACTGACGCTGTACTCTGCCAAGCATGATGTTCTTGTCCAGAGACTGACCCCTCCTAACAACATGCCCGAAGTATGTAAGATGCAGTCTCGCCATCCTTGCCTCTAAGAAGCATTCTGGATGTACTTCTCCCAAGACAGATTTGTTTGTTCTTTTGGCAGTCCATGGTGTATCCAACATTCTTCACCAACACCACAATTCAAAGGCATCAATTCTTCTTAAGTCTTCCTTATTCATTGTCCAGCTTTCACATGCATATGATGCAATTGAAAATACCATGGTTTGGGTCAGGTGCACCTTAGTCTTCAGGGTAACATCTTTGCTCTTTGAAGAGGTCTTTTGCAGCAGATTTACCCAATGCAATGCGTCTTTTTTGTTTACTTTATATTGAGGTGTAATCCATACTGAAGACTGTGGTCTTTGACCTTCATTAGTAAGTGCTTCAAGTCCTCTCCACTTTCAGCAAGCCAGGTTGTGTCATCTGCATAGCACAGGTTGTTAATGAGTCTTCCTCCAATCCTGATGCCCCATTCTTCTTCATGTAGTCCAGCTTCTCAGGTTATTTGCTCAGCATACAGACTAAATAGGTATGGTGAAAGAATATAACCCTGACGCACACCTTTCTTGACTTTAAACCAATCAGTATCCCCTTATTCTGTCCAACCAACTGCCTCTTGATCTATGTAAAGGTTCCTCATAAGCACAATTAAGTGTTCTGGAATTCCCATTCTTCACAATGTTATCCGTAATTTGTTACGATCCACACAGTTGCATGCCTTTGCATAGTCAATAAAACACAGGTAAACATCCTTCTGGTATTCTCTGCCTTCAGCCAGGATCCATCTGACATCAGCAAGGATATCCCTGGCTCCACAGCCTCTTCTGAAACCAGCCTGAATTTCTGGCAGTTCCCTGTCAATATACTGCTGCAGCCGTTTTTGAACGATCTTCAGCAAAATTTTGCTCGCATGTAATATTAATGGTATTGTTCTATAGTTTCCACATTTGGTTGGATCACCTTTCTTGGGAATAGGCATAAATATGGATCTCTTCCAATCAGTTGGCCAGGAAGCTGTCTTCCACATTTCTTGGCATAGACTAGTGAGCATCTCCAGTGCTGCATCTGTTTGTTGAAACATCTCAATTGATATTCCATCAATTCCTGGAGCCTTATTTTTTGCCAACGCCTTCAGAGCAGCTTGGACTTCTTCCTTCAGTACCATGGGTTACTGATCATATTCCACCTCTTGAAATGGTTGAACATCGACTAATTCTTTTTGGGTCCACAATCAACAGCCATGGAAGCAGCAGTCAAGAAATCGAAAGACGCATTGCATTGGGCAAATCTGCTGCAAAAGACCTCTTCAAAGTGTTGAAGAGCAAAGATGTCACCCCAAAGACTAAGGTGCGCCTGACCCAAGCCATGGTATTTTCATTCACATCATATGCATGTGAAAGCTGGACAATGAATAAGGAAGACCGAAGAAGAAATGATGCCTTTGAATTGTGGTGTTGGTGAAGAATATTCAATATACCATGGACCGCCAAAAGAACGAACAGATCTGTCTTGGAAGAAGTGTGGCCAGAATGCTCCTTAGAGACAAGGAAGGTGAGACTGTGTCCTACATACTTTGGACATGTAGTCAGGGGGGATCAGTCTCTGGAGAAGGACATCATGCTTGGCAGAGCACAGGGTCAGTGGAAAAGAGGAAGACCCTCAACGAGGTAGACTGACACAGTGGTTGCAACAATGAGCTCAAGCATAACAACGATTGTAAGGATGGTGCAGGACTGGGCAGTGTTTCGTTCTGTTGTGCATAGGGTCGCTATCAGTCGGAACTGACTCAAGGGCACCTAAAAACAACAACAACAATGCATCTTTTGATTTCTTGACTGCTGCTTCAATGGCTGTTGATTGTGGATCTAAGTGAAATGAAATCCTTGACAACTTCAGTCTTTTCTCCGTTTATCATGATGTTGCTCATTGGTCCAGTTGTGAGGATTTTTGTTTTATGTTGAGGTGCAATCCATACTGAAGGCTGTGGTCTTTGATCTTCATTAGTAAGTGCTTCAAGTCCTCTTCCCTTTCAGCAAGCAAGGCTGTGTCATCTGCATAACGCAGGGTGTTAATGAGTCTTCCTCCAATCCTGATGCCCCATTCTTCTTTGTATAGTCCAGCTTCTCGTATTATTTGTTCAGCATACAGATTAAATAGGTATGGTGAAAGAATATTATCCTGACACACACCTTTCTTGACTTTAAACCAACTAGTGTCCCCTTGTTCTGTCTGAACAACTGCCTCTTGATCTATGTAAAGGTTCCTCATGAGCACAATTAAGTGTTCTGGAATTCCCATTCTTCACAATGTTATCCGTAATTTGTTACGATCCACACAGTTGCATGCCTTTGCATAGTCAATAAAACACAGGTAAACATCCTTCTGATATTCTCTGCTTTCAGCCAGGATCGATCTGGCATCAGCAATGATATCCCTGGTTCCATCTTAGAAAGGGATAAATTGAGTACTTACCTAAAAGTGTCGTTGTGAGGATTCAATCAGTTAACACATGTGAAAGTCCTATTTGCTACTGGTACCTAAAGGTAATTAATGAGTATTACCCATGATTAGAGCAAGCTTTTAGAACGCCTGGCCACATGGTGGCCCAGGCAGTCTCTATAGTTCAATCGGCAAAGTAAAACACCAAAGCAACTTGCCAACTTTCTTCTAAAAACTGTCCTCTAATTCAGAGAAAAAAAAACAAAAAAACTTTTTTTTTTTTGCAGCAAACTTTTTCTGTGGTGACACAGAGTGAGTATTGGAGACTTTTCAGCCTTTATCTGGTCTCTGTCTTAGTCATCTAGTGCTGCTATAACAGAAATAGCACAAGTGGGTGGCTTTAACAAAGAAGTTTATTCTCTCACAGTCTTCTATCATTTTTGCATATGATCTCGAGAGAATTGTCATTTGCTCTTCCTTTTGGTTTTCATCTTTGGATATGTCATAATTCTTTACTTTGTCTTATAGAGCTGCCTTTTGAAATCTTTGGTTCAACTCTTTTACTTCATCATTTCTTCCTTTTGCTTTAGCAAGTTTCAGAGTCTCTTCTGACATCCATTTTGGTTTCTCTTTCTTTCCTGGCTTTTTAATGACCTCATGCTTTCTTCATGTATGATATCCTTGATGTCATTTCACGACTCACCTGGCCTTCGGTCATTAGTGTTCAACACATCAAATCTATTTTTGAGATGGTCTCTAAATTCAGGTGGGATATATTCAAAGTAGCACTTTGGCTCTCACCAACTTGTTCTAATTTTTCTCAGCTTCAACTTGAACTTGCATATGAGCAACTGATGGTCTGTTCCATTTTGGGACCCTGGCCTTGTTCTGACTGATGATATTGAGTTTTTCCATCACCTCTTTCCACAGATATAGCCAATCTGATTCCTGAGTATTCCATCTGTTGAAGTCCACCTATATAGTCATCATTTATGTTGGTGAAAAAAGGTATTTGCAATGAAGAAGTCATTGGCCTTGAAAAATTCTATCATGGGATCTCTGGCATTATTTCTATCACGAAGGCCATATTTTTCAACTACCAATCCTTCTTCATTTTCAACTTTTGCATTTCAATCTCCAGTAACTATTTGTACATCCTAATTGTATGGTCATAAATTTCAGATTGCAGAAGTTGGTTATAATCTCCAATTTCTTCACCTTTGGCCTCAGTGGTTGGTGCATAAATTTGAATAATAGCCATATTAACTGGTCTTCCTTGTCGGTATATGGATATTATTCTACCACTGACAGCATTGTCCTTCAGGATAGATCTTGAAGTTTTTTTTTTGATGATGAATGCAAGGCCATTCCTCTTCAAGTTGTCTTCCTGGCATAGTAGATCATATGACTGTCCAATTCAAAATGGCCATTACCAGTCCATTTCAGCTCACTAATGCCTAGGGTAATGATGTTCGTGCATTCCATTTCATTTTTGACTATTTCCAATTTTCCTAGATTCATACTTCGCACATTCCAGGTTCTGATTATTAATGGATATTGGCAGCTGTTTCTTTTGAGTCATGCTACATCAGCAAATAGAGGTCTTGAAAGCTGGACACCATCTACATCATTAAGGTCGACTCTACTTTGAGGAGGCAGCTCTTCCCCAGTTGTATTTTGAGTGACTTCCAACCTGAGGGACTCATCTTCCGGCAGTATATTAAACAATATTCCTCTGCTATTCGTAAGGTTTTCACTGGCTAAATCTTTCCAGAAGTAGACTTCTGGGCTCTTCTTCCTAGTCTGTCTTAGTCTGGAAGCTCAGCTGAAACCTGTCGGCCATGTGTGACCCTGCTGGCATTTGAATTCCAGTGGTGTAGCTTCCAGCATCACAGCAACACACAAGCCCCCACAGTACGACGAACTGACAAACGTGGGGTATTTATAAACTAGGAATGGTAATATCTACCTCATAGGGTTTTCTAGGATCAAAGGAGATAATATTTTTAAAGCATTGAATAAAATGCTTCATACATTGTCAACATAATACAAGGCCACTATCATTATCATCATCATCACCTTTACCATCATCATTATCATCACCATCACTATCGCCTTCGTCATCCTCATCAGCATCACCTTCATCGTCACTATCATTATCACGATCATCATAGTTCTCTTCATAATCATCATTTAGTACAGGTCCATGCCACACCATTTCAGACGTCTTATACCTCAAATTACTTAAATTCCTCCTCAGACTGTTTTGAACAATAACAGTACTTCCTTGGACCACATAATTGAAAAATTTATAGTCTAGCTTCAAGTGAGGATTGATCCAGCAGCTCAAATGACATCACAGTGGATTCCTTTCCTGTCTGTGTCTCTGCACTGCCTTTCACCTAATGTTGGCTTCACCCTCTGATTCCATGCCATCAGTCTGGCAGTTCTGGACTCTTCCCCCATTGGTATAAACAAACAAAAAAAGCCTGTCTCACAATCTCATACCATGCTATCCAGAAAAAGAGAAAGGATATCTTCACAGAGATCCTATGGACAAGAAAGAGTGATTCTCTTTCCCAGATCCCCAGCAGACATCCCACTTTTCATTGCCTCTGATTGGGTTGTGTGCTTATCCCTGGTCCGATCACAGAGCCCAAAGAGGTGAGTGCAATAATTGGTTAAGCCAACTAGGGTCCACCTCTGAAACTGGGTCGAGGTTAATTATGCTATCCATACAGTTGAGAATGGCAGATAGTGTGATTCCCCCAATGATACTAAGTGCTGTTTACAGAAGATGGCTGGACAGGGGACAGAGAACAAGAGTGACCAAAGTGCGATACGTCAACCTTCTCGGTTGTATCTTTGCACATGCTGTCCCCCTCTGCCTCCATTCTCCTGCCCTCTTTTCTTTCCTAAGACAATCTATCCCACCGCCAATTCAGAGGCTGATTTCCCCAGGGAGGCTCCCCTGACCATCTCTCCCCAGCCTGGATTAGGTGCCCCTGTTGTCTGTTACTGCAACAGCCCCTAATAAGTGCCTGCCTCGATCTTGGTGCTGGCATCACCGTGTTTTAATCACCTGTTTATTTGTCACCCAACCCTTTGGGCTACAAATGTTTGGGCTAGAAACTGAATTATTTTTCACGGTATCCCTAAGAAGAAACACAGAGGGAGGCAATAGAAACCATGCTAAGAAAATGTTTAAAAGGTGAGCGTAGGAATAGGTGAATGAATGACTGGGGCGGGGGGTAGGGAGGTGTTGTGAAGTGACCTGGAATTTAATCTTAACCAACTAGAAGAAAAAAATGTCTTTGTTCCCACACTCCAGACAATCCAGGGGAGATCCCGTTTTCCTAGCTACCAGTCAAAATTGATAGAGACTCCTGTTTTGAAAAAAGAAACATTGAAGTCAGCGAAGAAACCAATTTAGCACTGTAAGAAAGAATCAGGGGTACAAAAATGGCAACTGAATACAGCTAATTACAATTTAAATATTGATCATAAAGGACTTTTTCCCCCTAGCCTGAATTAATGTGGTAAGTTCCAAATCAAAGACCTTGTATAATCAGATAAAGACTGACCATTGACAGCAATGCTGTGCCAGATGACAAAACAGGTCTCATCCACAGGCTTCTGAAATCCCCGCCTTGGAAATGACATTCTAGAGACAGGGAGAGTTGGAGGGTGTTCGCAAACGTTTGGCCGGCATTCGTATAACCAGAGACAGAGTGCTGTGCTGTCTGTCAAAGGAACTTCCCTCACACCATGGAGCTGATCATGAATTGCTCCTGTGGGGCTTGCAACTTTGCAATCCTGCAGGGGTTAGAGTAAAAACCCAGATGCCCAGAGGCTACAGAACGAGTCTGCCTCACCATCGTGATATGCTGGCAAGGAGCAGGCCCAGCCACAGTCTCAATCGAAGTCTAGCAGGGCATTTGACTCGGCACTCACAAATGGTCCCTGGGTGGTGCCAATGGTTTGTGCGAGACTATGAACCTAAAGGTTGCCGGTTTGAACCTGCCCAGAGGTGCTGCTGAAGAAAGGACTAGTGAGCTGTTTTGATAAAGATTACAGCCAAGAAAACCCTATGGAGCAGTTCTACTCTATAACACGTGGATTCACCATGTGTTGGAATCAACTCTACAGCAATTTGTTTTTTGTTTTTTGTTTTTTTTTGCATTCCTGATAGCAACGCTATGCCTTGCCCCATCCAATCTGGGAGGAAAGCATTGCTTCACCCATTTTACAGAAGCGAAAATGGAGTCTCAGAATACTAATGGGATTTGTGCGTCATCCCTCACAATTATCCAATTAATGACTCGAACTCGGAACGCCTCTTTTCCTCTCTTTAGTACACCTTACTCGTTCTCCTCCTATGCCAAATGTAAGCAGAGTTAAAAAGAAAGAGACAAAAAAAAAAAGCAACTTTTTTTTTTTTTTTAAAGAGCAGTTCTGCACAGAAGGCAAAACATGCCATTTATGTCATGGCTGTGTGCATGTATGTGTCTGTATATATTTACATGTATATTTATATGCCTGCTAAGCACACACACACAAATAGAAATACAAAAAGCAAACAAACAAACCAACCAACCCTGGATGTCAAAAACAGGGTTGATTCTCCAGCAGGTTCTACAGAACCTCCTCTTTATTCCTGGGAGGTTCAGTTAACGAATGCAAGCCATAAACTAGTGCGTTTTCTCAGTGCAATGATACATTGTTTTTAATCTCGCTGCCTTGTATTATATCACATCCCTGTAATTCTTCCGACAGGAAAGGGCTTGTTTCATAAAAATATAGTCCCCAGCATTTGAAATATAAGTTCACATGCAGGCAACATATATATCACCCAGCCAGCAAACTAACTCACTTACTTAATCCACTAAACTTCAGGTGCTTCCTATATTATGTGAAATGGCTTGAAACAGGCAGGAGCTGCCAGGACCCATCACGGCTGCTTTGCTCAAAAGAGACGAGGGGCGCTGGGAGGAGGAGGGGGGAGTGGAAAATCCCCGATGGATGCCACAATAACATGTCTTTCATTATCACCCCGTGTCGGGGCACTGGGTAATATTCATTGCGCACGCACAATAAATTACTATTTACCTGGCAGCGCCTTTGATAAGCCCGTCTCCTCTCCCTCTTTCTGCCCACGTCACACGGAGCAGCGAAGCCCCTTTGCCTATAATTCTTATTAAGGTGATACCTTTTCTGAATAAGAAAGTACACACTTCCAAAGCCAGCACTCTCTGGGGTTTTTAAGGGACGTTGTTTTTATTGGCTCCCTTTTATTTCTCCCACCCCGCTGTGTTTGAATGGTATGGTGACTTCTGTGTATACAACTCTCATATTGAAATGTCGGCTGCAGATATATGCAATATTAAAGAGCTCTTATGAATTTTTGACATCTAATTAGTCGCTACCCAGTTAACATGTCAGGGCTCAGAGGGATTAGGGAGGCAGCCCTTTCTGAATAAGTTACAGCCAGGCCCCTGTCCTTTTCATGTATTATTCTTTAATGTAGGTGGTGATTGTTCGTCTGTGATTAATTGATGAAGCTCATTGGTCTGGCAAGTGGTAGGGAATTCACCATTCCTCACTTTTATTCCTCTCAGTAGGGCTCTCTGCCACTTAATCAGGGGCACTCTCATCTTTGCCCCCAACCTCAACGCTCTGCTGCGTTCTGGGGTGGAGTGGCTCCATTTCAGGGTGACGTGGATGCTTGTTCTGGGCCCGCGTGGCTGCTTTGTACTGAAGTGACATGGCTGCTTATTCTTGAGTGGCATGGCTGGTCCTGGGCCCAGCCCTGCTGCTCCGTCCGTCCTCTGACCCTCAGGTCTGCAGTGGGTTTTGCATCCCTGCCTTCTTGTCCTGCCCCATGCCCTGCAGCTCTGGCCCAGGCGTGGTTTGAAGCCTGGTGGGACCCCCATAAGAAAATCTTCCTATGGCTCCTCATTTCTCCTGTTCGATTTGCGTGCCTTCCACCCAGGGCCTTTAACACCTGTAGCACCACTGTGGCTCAGTTTACTCCTAAGCTGAGCTGCCTGCCAAGACACCAGATGACACGCGCTGTCTCCGTGGTGGCTCATGCCATTATCTACAGCTGCGGGGCCCCCAGAAACCACACACGTGCGATGCACAGGCTGATAGGGCAGCGCTGCCCTCCTGGGTAAGTGACACCAGCTTCTGAAACAGGCAACAACGCGAAACGGATGTTGGCAGGAGCAGGATCCGCTGGAGGCCCCCAGGGCACTGCCCCGCTGGTGTGCACATCCTGTTTTGCACAACCCGTGGCAGGGGTGAGGTGTGAAAGGTGGATCAGAAAGCAGGCTCTGTTCCCCTCACAGATGCTCAAGGCAGCGCAGGCCTAGGGGGAGCCCCGTCCAGGCTGCCTGGGTCCCTTGAAAGAGACGCTCTCCAGTAGTCAGGGCTGGTGAAAGTCGGGTCTAATAATTTTGGATTTGTAGATGGATATGGTTTTTAACTTTTAATATAAGGTAAGCTCGGTGTTTATATAAGGGAGATATGGAGAAGTTTCTTTATTGCCTTCAACTCATTACTCCCTCTCAACATACCCCGCACACACAGAGACGCACACACCCATGTTCACACAGAGACGCACACACCCATGTTCACACAGAGACGCACACACCCATGTTCACACAGAGACGCACACACCCACGTGCACACAGGGACGCACACCCCCACGTGTACACAGAGACACACATCCCCACATGTACACAGAGACACACCCATGTGCACAAAGACACATACACCAATGAATGTACATACACACACACCCATGTGCACACAGACACGCACCCATGTGCACACAGAGACATACACACCCATGGACACATAGACACACACAGCCATGGGCACACAGAGACACACACACCAAAGTATACACACAGACACACATACCTATGTTCACACAGATACATACACCCATGAACATACACAGAAACACACACCCATGTGCACAAATAGACACACAGACCCATGGACACAAAGACACATACACACCCCATGGGCACACAGAGACACACGCACCCATGGACATACACACACCCATGAACATATGTAGACATACACTCATGAATACACAAAGACACACACACATGGACGTGCAAAGACACACACACATACAAACCTATGAACACACATAGACACACACACCCAAGAACACACACACCCATAGACACACACACCCGTGAACACACATAAACACACATACCCATAGACACACACACCCATGGACACAGAAAGGCGCACAGACACACACCTATGGACACACAGAGACACACAGTCATTAACATACTCAGGCATACTCATTCATGTATACACAGGTACAGACACCCATGCACAGGCACCCATGCACACACATAGACATACAGGCATGCACTCACACTCATGTACACACACAGGTGCACATCCCTGCAGATAGTCACACACCCAAGGACACTCGGCATGCACTGATGCACACACTCAACCCATGTGCACACACCCATGCACACACCTAGGTGTACACCTAGGCACACATACCCATTTACACATGTAGCGCACCCAGGTACATACTCAGACACAACCATGCACACACACACACCCCCAGTCAAACATTCATTCATGCACACACAGCACACCCATGCACACACATCACACACACAGCACACCCATGCACACACAGCACACACACAGCACACCCATGCACACACAGCACACACAACACACCCATGCACACACAGCATACCTATGCAGACACAGGCACACACCCATGCACACACATCATACCCATTCACACCCAGACACACACTTTCCACAGCTCTCCAAACAAAGACTTTGCCATCAGACTTTCCTGCCCGGGCCTCGTGATTTTATGGACAAACAATAACTTTGTGTAAATGCAGAATCACCCCCATTAAAAGCCCCGCCATTCACGTCTATAATCGGGGCAGCACCAGAGCCGTGGCCGAGTCATCTTTTTAAATGCACCAACCCTGGAGGAAGCATCCTAAACGTGTGTAATGATAAATAAGCCTTCACCTATGTCAGCTGGCTGGGCTTGTAACGACTGCTCTTGATGTCACTCAGGCCAGGGCCGGGCGCTTTCCAGAGGGCAACTTCAGAGGCTGTCTGTCGTGGGCATAGCTGTTGGCCTTACTTATTCTGTATATTTAAGGGGGGGGGGGGCGGAGATACCTCTGTATCTCCCAACAGGCCAGGGAGGGCCAGAGGTGGGATACCCAGCTAATCCGGGGACCCCCACCTGGTTGGCTGCTGACTGGTTCTTTGTCTCCCTAGCCCCTTCACACAAGAAGACAGGAGCAAACTGGAAGCGAGGGATGGCAGTGGGGTCAGTGGTCCTGATGTGGGGAGCAGAGGGGCAGGCAGAGAAGGGAAGATCTGGGAGAGCAAGAAGTGGGGTGGGGTGGGGTGGGGGGGCTAAAGGAAAAACAAAATCTCTGGATGCCTATTCGCTTTCTCCTCCACGGCGGGTTCTAGAAGGAAATGCTCAGCTTTGTAGTGTTAGCAGCAGCTGAAATGTAGAATTATTGTTTCCTCCTAACAGAAGCCTCATTTTCCACGGCCGCGTTTGCAGCATAATACGCTTTTTGTTATTTTTTCAATTAGAGTCAATTGACCTAACAAAATGCTTGGCAATTAAGTGATTTTTGTAATGGTCCGGGGGTAATTTAGTCGAGCTTGTCAGCTGTGTTTCATGAAGCCGAGATGTCTTTTTTTTTTTCCACTGCTTCTCTCTCTCCCTCTCTCTCTCCCTCTTTCTCTCTCTCTTGAGCATAATGGCTCATAATTTCGAAATCTTTTCCTTCTGTTTCCCTCACAATAATTCGCAATTACAGGAAGTTGTTGGAGGTGATTTTTTTTTCTACCTTGCCTTTTGAGTCAGTAATTTTAAATAAAATGTACATACTTATAAAAAGGCAGCTATTACTGAAATCACTTTTTGTGTAAACTCAATTATTTTATGAATAGTGACACCCGCTTCTGCTGGGTCCCACTCCTGAAGGCTGAGGCATTATTATCTTCAGGGTAAAAGGTTTGCAACATTCAGAACACTCTTTCCAAATCAAACCAGCATTCGGTAAGGTAAACACAACTTCAGGGGAACCAGCAGTGTCGGGGGCGGGGCTACCTGGCTGTCATAAGTGGCTGCAGGATCCCCCCTAGCCTCCCTGCCTCCCCTCCCCTCGGCAAACGGGTGGGCTGGCTCTTCTCATCCTCTGATTTATGAGGGTATTCCTCATTTGCCTAATTGATTCACTTTCTTAAGACGACATCTGGAGTTACATTCCCTTTTAAAAGGCTGCAGTTAGATCTGATGACGGCTCAGATGTCTCGTCATTGTATTACTCTCTGTTTATACGTGTATTAAAAAAAAAAAATCCAATATCCAGGAGGTGTCTGCATGCATGCATAGGTGTAGAAATACTCAGGAAGCCATGTGCACTGCCTTTCTGCTAGACAAATTTGTCTAGGAAGTAAAGCAAGTCGTCTTTGTGGGCATGTTTGTTATCGAGATCCATCTTCAACCCTCAGCATGCCTCTGTGCTGTTATATGTGTTTCAGAATTTTCTCTGGTTTTTACACCTCAGTTAGCACCCCTGTTGATTTCAGTTGCCCCCATTAATGAAAAACAACATAGAGCCAACCCATCTCATGCCTTGGCAGGAAACTCTGCTTTAGAGGCCGTCAAAGAGCTAGCCAGCCAAGCCACATTTTGGCTGGGTCTTCAACGGGGGCATGTCCACCAGCCCTGGAAGACCCATCCCCTCCTGGCTCAGGCTTAGACACAGAGCTGGAAAGATCCATTAGTACAGATCACTGGTTTTGAATTGGTATCCCAGTTATGTCTGGGTAACATCTAATCAAAGGTTCCTCCCTCGCCTTTGTGGTTTTCTGTCCTTCCAAAGAGGTTCATTGAAAGCTGGGGCTGTTGTCAGCTGGGTGCTGGGGGCCTTGGGAAAATTCCCTGCCAACGCTGTGTAGGCAGCTTGGTGAACGGAAGACTCCTTGGATTATGGAGGCTCTCCAAAGCCTAATGAGACGGATGTCCAGGGCCAGCAGACCGGTGATGTTCACTTACCGTGTGGATTTGGCAATCATTTCCTCTTTTTGCACTCAGTGTCCCCATCTCTAAAATGAGGAGGTTGGGCTAGATACAATACAATCTCGTGTAAACGAATCACGCACTCCTTAACGTACTCCTTCCTTCATTGCCAGGTATGCACATATGTGCAGAAGGCATATACTGTGTAACAGCGTCATCAAGGAGCCCTGGTGGCACAGTGTTAAACACTCGGCTGCTGACCAAAAAGTGGGCCATTTGAACCCGCCAGCCACTCTGCAGGAGAAAGATACGGCAGTCTGCTTCCTTAAAGATTACAGCCTTGGAAGCTCTGTGGGGCCATTCTGCTCTGTCCTGTAGGGTTACTGTGAGTCGGAATTGACTTGAAGGCAGTGGGTTTGGTTTTTTGGTAACAGGGTGTTTGTGTTCTTGAATATGATTTAATCTTTTTTTTTTTTTTTAATTGTGGTTCTTGATTCAATTCTGAGTGTTCTATTTTTTTTCCCCCTTTCTTTATTTTTTGGGGGTGGAATGATTTGCCCTCAACCAAACCACAGATTCTGGAGCTTTAGTTCATTGCAAAGCTTTCTTCGAGGCGTGTGCTTTCCACAGTAACATTTTACCTGTATTTTGAGATATTCGAAAAGTGCGACCAATCTCCGAAACGGTCAAGGGCAGCCTTGGGTTGGGTCTGGTTTACATTCTAGGTGACTGTGATTTGGCTGGGGCCGGGGCTGGGCTCAGCCTCTCAGGCTTTGATTAATCCACTGCACCTCTCATTTTTCTGACTATAAAAGGAGAAGCTACAGTTCTGAATAAGCGTCTTGCAGAAGAAAGAAGCCACAGCAGAGAGTATTAAACTTTCATCCGGCACCAGAGGAGAGATGTAGTTATTAAATTTCAGCTGCTTATCAAACTGATATGAAAGTCATTTTGCATGATTGCTTTGCATCCTCAGATCTTCTGCTTTTATTTGCGATGCATCTCCAAGCTTTCTTATTAGAAAAATACTCAAAGGATAAAAAAGCTGATAATATTATTCAGTTTTGACAATTAGGTAGAAAAAACATTCAAAGAAGTGTTTTTTTATTGCAGCTGGTAATAATATTGGAGGTCCTCTTGATAGCAGTCTGTGACGATGCTACCCAAGGTGATGTGGCTTCATCTTCTAATTGCCATTTACTGGTTTTACTGGATCCAGCGAAAAACGCTGTTTCCAGTCCATTCACTGGTACGTGTGACCGGCTTATTTGACACTTAGAAACATACTGGGCCTTTTGTACTTGCCTACTTTTACGCTTATCTTTATGGATTGGCTGCTGTGCTTACTGGTATTCCACTGCAGAAGGGGACCTTCACCTTTTATTCAGCAAATCTCTTTTAAACATTTATTGTGTCCAGAGAAATGTGTTAAGGCTTACGGACGGAGATCCAGCCAGCAGTTCACCCACAATTGAATTTCATCTCCTCTTTCTTCATTAAATCATCATAGTTGATTTTTTATAACTTATTTTTGCTTGTTGTTGAGAATGCACACAACAGTTGTTGTTGCTGTTAGGTGCCATTGAGTCAATTCTGACCCATAGCGACCCTACGTACAACAGAAAGAAACACTGCCTGGTCCTGCGTGATCCTCACAATCGTCGTTATGCTTAAGCCCATGGTTGCAGTAACTGTGTCAATCTACCTTGTTGAGGGTCTTCGTCTTTTTCACTGGCCCTCTCTCTACCAAATATAATGTCCTTCTCCAGGGACTGGTCCCCCCTGATAACATGTCCAAAGTATGTGAGATGTAGTCTCACCACCCTTGCTTCTAAGGAGCATTATGGTTGTACTTCTTCCAAGACAGATTTGTTCATTCTTTTGGCAGTCCATGCTATACTCATTATTCTTCACCAACACCACAATTCAAAGGTGTCAATTCTTCTTAGGTCTTCCCTATTCATCGTCCAGCTTTCACGCACCTGAGCCAAGCCATGGTGTTTTCAGTTGCCTCATATGTGCTTGACAGCTGGACGATGAATAGGGAAGACCTAAGAAGAATGTGACATCTTTGCTTTTCAACACTTTAAAGGGGTCTTTTGCAGCAGACTTGCTCAATCCAATGCATCTTTGATTTCTTACTGCTCCTTCCCTGGGCGTTGATTGTGGATCCAAGTAAGATGAAATCCCTGACAACTTCAATCTTTTCTCCATTTGTCATGATGTTGCTTATTGGTCCAGTTGTGAGGATTTTTGTTTTCTTTATGTTGGGGTATAATCCATGCTGAAGGCTGTGGTCTTTGATCTTCATCAGTGTTTCACTTCCAGCAAGCAAGGTTGTGTCATCTGCATATTGCAGGTTGTTAATAAGCCTTCCACCAATCCTGATGCCCCATTCTTCTTCATATAGTCCAGGTTCTCAGATTATTTGCTTAACATACAGGTTGAATAGGTACAGTGAAAGGATACAACCCTGACTCACACCTTTCCAGACTTTAAACCACACAGTATCCCCTTGTTCTATTTGAAAAACTGCCTCTTGATCTATGTACAGGTTCCTCATGAGCACAATTAAGTGTTTCAGAATTCCCATTCTTCACAATGTTATCTGTAATTTATTACGATCCACATAGTCGAATGCCTTTGCGTAGTCAATAAAACACAGGTAAACATCCTTCTGGTATTCTCTGCTTTCAGCCAGGATCCATCTGACATCAGCAATGATATCCCCCATTCAACGTCCTCTTCTCAATCCAGCTTGAATTTCTGGCAGTTCCCTGTCGATATACTGCTGCAGCCGCTTTTGAATGATCTTCAGCAAAATTTTACTTGCATGTAATATTAATGATATTGTTCGATAATTTCCACATTCTGTTGGATCACTTTTCTTGGGAATAGGCAGAAATTTGGATCTTTTCCAGTCAGCCGCCTTCCAAATTTCTTGGCATAGATGACTAAGCACCTCCAGCACTGCATCCGTTTGCTGAAACATCTCAATTGTTATTCCTGCAATTCCTGGAGTCTTGATTTTTGCCAGTGCCTTCAGTGTGGCTTAGAATTCTTCCTTCAGTACCCTTGGTTCCTGATCATATGCTACGTCCTGAAATGGTTGAACGTCAGCCAATTCTTTTCGGTATAGTGACTCTGTGTATTCCCTTCATCTCCCAACTACCGGTCAGTCCTTCTTCGTTTCCAACCTTCACATTCCAATCTCCAGTAATTATCGGTGCATCCTGATTGCATGTTTGATCAATTTCAGACTGCAGAAGTTGGTAAGAATGTTCAATTTCTTCCTCTTTGGCCTTAGTGTTTGATGTATAAATTTGCATGATAGTCATATTAACTGATCTTCCTTGTTTGTTGTTGTTACGTGCCATCAAGTCGGTTCTAACTTATAGACACCACATGCACAATAGAACGAAACACAGCCCGGTCCTGCACCATCCTTACAATCATTGTTATGCTTGAGGCCATCGTTGCAGCCACTGTGTCAATCCACCTTGTTGAAGGTCTTCCTCTTTTCCGCTGACCCTGTACTCTGCCAAGCGTGATGTCCTTTTCAGGGATTGATCCCTCCTGACAGCACGTCCAAAGTATGTAAGATGCAGTCTCGCCACCCTTGCTTCTAAGGAGTATTTTGGTTGCTTCTTCCAAGACGGATTTGTTCATTCTTTTGGCAGTCCACAGTTTATTCAATATTCTTCACCAACAGCACAATTCAAAGGGGTCAGTTCTTCTTCGGTCTTCCTTATTCATTGCCCAGCTTTCACAGGCATATGATCTCCCTTGTAGGAATATAGACCTTATCCTATCACTGACAGCATTGCGCTTCAGGGTAGATCTTGAAATATTCTTTTTGACGATGAAGGAAAGGCCATTCCTCTTCAAGTTTTCATTCCTGGCATAGTAGACCATGTGATTGTCCGATTCAGAATGACCAATACCAGTCCATTTCAGCTCACCAATGGCTAGGATATCGATCTTTATGCATTCCATTTCATTTTTGATGATTTCCAATTTTCCTGGATTCATGCTTCATACATTCCAGGTTCTGATTGTTAACGGGTGTTGGCAGCTGTTTCTTTTGAGTCTTGCCACATCAGCAAATGGAGGTCCCGAAAGCTGGACTCCATCCACCTCATTAAGGTCGACTCTGCTTTAAGGAGGCAGCACTTCCCCAGTGTGTTTTGAGTGCTTTCCAACCTGAGGGGCTCATCTTCTGGCACTGTATGAAATAATGTTCCCCTGCTATTCATAAGGCTTTCACTGGTTAATTCTTTTCAGAAGTAGAGCTCCAGGTCCTTCTTCCTAGTCTTGGTATGGAAACTCAGCTGAACCTGTCTGCCATGGGTGACCCTGCTAGTATCTGAATACCGGTGGCATAGCTTCCAGCATCACAGCAACACACAATCCCCCACAGTGCGACAAACTGACAGACACGTGGGGGGCACACAGAAGGCCATACCCTGATTCAACAACTCGCACATGTACAATTCAGTGACTCTGATTATATCCTTCAAGTTGTGCAACCATTCTCACTCTCCTTTTCTGAGTTGTTCCTCCCTCATTATCATAAACTCACTGCCCCCTAAGTTTCTTATCTTCAAAGAGCATGATGTTCAAGGCAGACATTCTTTACTAGTTAAGTTAAACTATTGTTTGGTTTTAAGAAGGCTTTAGGGAATACTTTTGATTCAAGGTTTAAGGGTTAAATATTATCTCAAGGCAACAGATTCAGAGGTTCATTCAACCTCAATGGCTCCAGACATTCTGGATTCCTTGAGACTTTGAAATTCTGTACCGCATCTTCTCCGTTTTGATTAAGATTCTTCTATAGAGCCTTTGGTCAAAATGTTCTGTTACAGTAGCTGGGCACCATACAATTCTGGTCTCACAGCAAAGGGGGTGGTTGTTTATGAAGCCAATTAGCCACACTTTCCATATCCTCCTCCTGTTCCTGACTCCAAGCAAATAGAGACCAACCTAGTTTACTTTTAAATTATATATATATTTAAATTATATATTATGTACAATTAAAATTATATATATTTATGCATATATGTTGCTTTTGTTGTTTGCTGCCATTTAATTAGCCCCCCCCCCACTCATGGTGGCCTTGTGCACAAGACAGGACCATTGTGACCCACAGGGATTTCATTGGCTGATTTTTGGAAGTAGATCACTAGGCCTTTCCTCCTATTCTGTCTTAGTCTGGAAGCTCCACTGCAACCTGCCCTGCATCCTAGCAACACAGAAGCCTCCAGTGACAGACACGTGGTGGCTGCGGAGGAGGTGCGTTGGCTGGGAATCCGGCCTGGTCTCCCGCATGAAGGCTGTGAATTCCACCCCTGAACCACCACTGGCTCTATGTGGCATATACAGATACGTGACTGTTTTTGTTTTTTGCCACCTCACTCTCTTTCCGTGGTCCCTGTTGTTATTGTTGTCGATTCTGACTTGGATGTGATTTATTTTTACACATCAGCCAGTTTTATACCTTATTTTATTTTAGTCCTCTTATCCACTCTAATTTTCTCATCTGACAGCAGAGGAAACTAAGGCTTAGAGAAGAAAGCGACTTGCTCAAGGCCCCATCTTGTATGTGACACTGTGTAACTGAAGCCAGGTGTGGACTCTGTTTCCAAACGTTCAAATTGGCAGAATTGGCAGAGCCCTTAGCACCACTAGCATTGCCCTGCAATAACAGAAGTGAGTACCAATGGCTTTGGGAGTCAAGGTTACTGAGCCCCACCTTCTCCACCTCCATCCAAACCCTCTTGTCATCTCCACTGCTTTTACAGGGAAAGAAGGGACACTGCTCACCACATTCTTTAGACCGAGACTAGCGAAAAGGGGGCACAGCTACTGAAACCCAATCTGGGGAGCTAAAAGTGCCTGGAAAGAGGTAACTGGTAGCCATGCCCAGCAGAAATCACTTTGCCTTGAGAGTGCAGAAAGGATAGTAATTAGTTCAGCGGAGCTCTATTGAGCACCCACAACAGCCAGGCATGGTGCTTGGGGCTCACCAGGGAGACAAACAAACCAACTGAAGCAGGCAAAGCTTTCTGCTACCCCAGAGCTTGCATTTTCTCTGGGGAGTCAGAACAACAGCAACAGAGCTGTTGTGTTAAAGGGTGGTAAGTGCAATGGGAAGTGCTACAGAAGAAATAAAAGTAGAGCAGGGTAAAGTAAGAACAAGAGACAGCTGCAGGATGAAATGGCCTGGCTAGAGAAAGGGTGCTAGCACTAGGTCTGTATTGGGAGTTCCCCCCACCCGGGACCTCAATTTGTGATTATAAAACAGGAACCCTGAAACAAAACCACATTAGTTGTCATTGAGTCATTTCCAACTCATAGCTACCCTATAGGACAGAGTAGAACTGCCCTGTCGGGTTTCTAAGGCTGTAATCTTTAGGGAAGCAGACTGCCACATCTTTCTCCTGGGTTCAAACCACTGATCTTTCAGATTCTCAACTCACACATGGGGTTGTTAATGAGGATGAAGTGACCCAGAGGTGAATACTGCACCTAGCCCAGGTCATGGCATATCACTGAAGCCCACTGTTACCTTCCCACGCCTCCTTGTAGCTCTAACATCAAATCATACTTCCCTGGAATTACAAGTACAAGACAAAGACCTTGAAGAGGGGCAGCCTGAGCTCTAAGAGCTGAGAAAAGAAAACAATGAAGAATTGATAAAGTGGTTACCTTGCCGCGAGAGAAAAAGGACGCCAGCTATCTCATTTAGGAAGAGTCGATTTTAACAACAGGGTTAGGAAAACCTGCATGCAATCATCTGACACGACAGAGAGAGGGTCCACTTAATGTGTCCCGTAACAAGTGCATCCTATGTTGGATACGGTCCGCTTTCTCCTGGGTCCGGGCGGGGTTGGAGGGTGGTGGAAGGTGGATGACCCAAGCCCAGTAGCCGGGTACCAGTGATCATCATTGCTGCTCTGCCCCGTTTGCAGGAAGCCCAGCCACTCTGCTGCCCCTCATGGAATGGTCAGCTTTCTTCCTCATCTCTGCTCCTACAACACTGACGCTGTATTCGAAAAATAAAAGTGAAGCAGAAACCCAAGTGCCAGAGACCACCCCCCTCACTCATTGATCCAAGGCTGCAATCACCACTTCCGCCTCAGCCTTCCAGGCACTCTGCCCTAGCCCTGTTTTATATGCTGTCACCCCCTGCCCTCTCGCCCTGTTTTATATGCTTACAGACTTGTTCCTCTGATACAAAAAAAAAAAAAAAACTAACCCATTACCATCGAGTGGATTCCAACTCTTAGCAACCCTATAGGAAGAGTAGAACTGCCCCATAGGGCTTCCAAGGAGCAGATGGTGGTTCGAACTGCCGACCTTTTGGTTAGCAGCAGAGCTCTTAATAGAAATCCTCTACTATGCATTCTTTCACTTATCTGTTTATTTATTTGTTATTCTGTTTATTATCTTTTCCCCCTCAGCTAGAATAAAAACTCAGGGGAACCATTCACAGCACTATCCACTTACCTTGCACATAGCAGATGCTCAAGAATTTTTTTTTTTTTAATACATGAATTGTCCCACACCTGGTTTCATACTGGGTGAAACATCACCAGTCTTTCCTGTGATTCCCTCCCTGAAATCCCCCTCATTCCCTGAACAGGTTGGCACTGAAGGTGTGATCACGGGGGACCTGTCGTTGTTGTTGTTGTGTCATTGAATTGATTCCAACTCAGCGACCCCGTGTGTCAGAGTAGAACTGCCCCATAGGGTTTTCTTGTCTGCAATCTTCATGGGAGCAGACTGCCACGTCTCTTCTCCTGCAGATCCTCTGGGTGGGTTCAAACCACCCACCTTTCAGTTAGCAGCTGAGCACTTAGTGACCGCACTACCAGGTCTCTTAGCTGGTAGAAAAAGGCAATTCAAAAAAGGGAGAGAGAGCAAAAACAAACTCATAGGAAACGGAGCATAAAGGCCCTCAAGCTGGCGTTATCATTTTCGTACATTGTATGTGGGTGCCTGTGGACGTCATGCTTCTGAGAGGCTGAATTTTTATTTGGGGCACCCTTGTGTAGAACAAACCCAGAAAGTTCAAAATGGGATTAGAATGGCTAAAGGTATTTGGCAGGTTAGTTTGTCAAATTTCCAATTTCCATTATTTTACACGGAAACAGACAAGACTGAAATACATTTGGAATGAGTCAAATATAGGTCTTATTTTTAAAAATATACTTTGATTAAATTCAGGTACCTAATTATCTCCTCATTTTAACAACTATTGCTATTTAAATGACAGCTTTTTCAATATTTGACTCCAATAAAACTCCCCTGAAAACTTGTTATGCTATTAGTTTGATTAATACTTTTTTTTTAATGGAGCGTTCATTTGGTAAAGCTTCAGTGCATGTCTTAAAAATCAATTGCTTACAGGAATGCGGGCCAAAAATATTATTTTACTAGCTTACTACCAAAATGACTGTGTTGGCTGGCCATCCTGCTGTCTGTGCTGATGGACTTAGGAGATGTCTTTTCGAGGCTGGGGTTTGGATGACCACCCCAAGCTGAAGCCCATCCAGAGCCCCCAAGTCCATAAGAACTCCAGGCATGGGAGTGGTCCTCACTGCAATTCGATTTTATACCCAAATAAGATTTGAGAAACTAAACAGAGATTTATGTATCTCCCCATATGTTCTCGATGTTCTATGATGACAAAGGTGTTTGTGATATCCAGGTATGCCTTTATTTCGTTAAATCGCTGTTCAGCCACAACAACAGAAGGCTAAGAAGAAACAGTGACTAAGAACAGATGGATTTCCCCACTTCTAGGGAGTCCCGCACGTGGAATGCTGGCCTGGGGTCTGAAGGTCTGGATTTTAAGCCTAATTCTGCCAGTGGCTGTTCTGCTCAGTCCCCACAGCTACAGTCACCTAATGAGAATTTGGGTCTAGTATTAATATTTTATTTGTTTACAAATGAAAAAACTCATGACTGTAGACCAACTTTTAGGATTGCTGGAAATTGAAGCCAGCAAGCATTTATCCAACAAACGTTCTGGACCAAGCAAGCACTGTACTAGCCCTGCTGGGAAGTGGAATTAAAATATGTGCACACATGCATGCACACACACACATACACACACACACACAAGACAGTGGCTGCCCACAGGAGGATTGCAATCTTGGAGAGACTGTCAACTGGTGAAGCAAATCATATAGAAAAAAGAAAAAAATGTTGACATCCCTTATTCAGATCCCAACTCCACCCTTCAGCATCTCAGTTATAGAGAATAAGTAGCTTCATCTTTTTGAGTCACAGTGTCTTTTCCTGGGGAATGGCTGCACAAATAGATGCTTCATGGGGCCATTACAGAGATTGTCGTTTTTAGGTGCTATCTAGTTGGTTTCAACTCATAGTGACCCTGTGTACAACAGAACAAAACACGGCCCAGTCCTGCACCATCCTCACCATCATTGCTATGATTGAGTCCATTGTTACAGCCACTGTGTCAGTTCATCTCTTTGATGGTCTTCCTCTTTTTCACTGACCCTTTACTTTATCAAGCATGATGTCCCTTTCCAGGGCATGATAACATGCCCTAAGCATGTGAGATGAAGACTGGAAGTCTCGCCATTCTAGCTTCTAAGGGGCATCCTGGCTGTACTTCTTCCAAGACAGGTGACAAGATAGTCTATTTCAGTGGACAACAGCATGGGCCCAGGCACACAGTAAGCGCTTGGTTAAGAGTAGTTATGATGATGATGACAACGATGATGATGCAATGACAATGTGGACCTTGATGATGATAGAGGTAGAAGGCTCTAGGTTGTGTCACTCCATAAGTGGCCTCCACAGGACAATAGGAAATTGCAGCTCAGAAGCTGTACGTCGGGGACCTGAAGACTGAGTCACCACTTCGCTTCCTGCCTGTCAGTTAGTTCATTTTTGAGACTCCACAGAAATAGAAATGTTCTATCAGACCAACTTGGATTGCCATCTGGCCCACACGTTTTCCTGGCACGGCCTGAAGGCCAGCACTGCTATTCTCCCCCTCCAAGCAAAGCCCCAAGTTTAGCAGAACAAAATCTGGTGCTGAAATGCTTCAAGCACAGCATCAGTTCATCGTGGCAATGAGCGGCTCAGCGGTGGTTATAACGTAGTTAATAACGATAGTCACTGAACCTGTGAGTCCTAGTAGTTAACACAACCACTAGCTATATTAATATCAATGGCTCGTATAGTATTAAGTGAGGCAGCGATGTTTCAGTGGTACAGTTCTTACTCCCATGTGGGAGACCTGAGTTCGATTCCCAGCCACCTCAAATGCAGCCACCCCCATCTGTCAGTGGAAGCTTGCGTGTTGCTATACAGCTCAACAGGTTTCAACAGAGCTTCCAGGCTAAGATGCACCAGGAAGAGAGGTTTGGTGATCTACTTATAAAAATCATTGAATGAAAACCCTATGGATCACACTAATGTCTTTCGTTCGGTTGTGCATGGGGTCACCTTGAGTCAGTTCCAACAACAGCATAGTTTTTAATGAAAACAGCCACAGTAGTAAGGAAAGCTTTACACTTTACAAATGGCTTTCACAACCATCAGCTCATTGAGTTTTCTTTGAGGTACAGTTATCCTTAGTTCCTCTTTGGGGAAACTGAGGTTTGGAAAAGTTGAGAGACTTATTCCAAGTCATGAACCAATCTGCAGAAAATTTGGAATTAGGAACTCCATCCTTAAGAATGAGTAAAGAGTACAAGAGACAGGTTTGTCAAATAAGGCATCGTCTGACTCAAACACTGCACATTACACGAAGGACCTTGGAATTCACTCAATACAACACTTTCATTGTACAGAGGAAGAAACTAAGGCACAGAGAGGTGAATATTTTACTCTTGATGAACAGCACTGGGACACAGATTCCAAACTGATTTTTATCTCAAAGTTGCTTTATAGGGTTTCTTCAGCCCTAAGCCCCAAGGGTGACTTTTTACAAATATCCTGTGAGCCGAAACCAAGTAAACAAGTTTGTTAAAGGTGAGTATTAAATTAGTCAATTTCGCTCTAAACCCTGGTCTAGTGCTACATCTCCCAAAATGTGTCCCATTTAACCTCATTTCAGTAGAAGAGTGTTAGCTTTTCCCAGAAAAATAGAATTCCTTGGTCAATTACCTTTGAAATATACTAGGTTAAAATGAGTTTTTCTTTTTTTCAACTTCTGACCTTTTTGTTTTTTTACCTTGAATATGCACATAGTATGCTGTGTTCCAGTGTCTTTGACCCTGAAATGGTTTGCTCTTGGAAAATCCCTTGAAACTCACGATCAATAGACCGTAGGCTGGGAATTGTGGGTGCACTGGCATCTTCGGTGTCGTGATGCTTTCGCTATGCAGCAGCTGTTCTTGGTACGTGAAAGCCAGCTTGGTGGACCTCCAAGTCCATGGTCAGTTTATGGAGGTTTGTAGTACCTGAAAATGTAAACTGGAGATATGAGGGAAGCTCTAGCACTATTCTGTTTCTTTTTAACTTGTAACGGCATTAGAAGCAATCAGATCCACGCTACGTGAGACAATTTTCAACCACTTTCTCATCTCTAGACCCCGAGAGTGACACTCTTCTTCCATCGCTGTTGACTGAGTGCCTACGGCATGGTCAGTTTTCACATAATGCTGTGCTATTTTAGGCTCCTATTTCTGTATCTAAGGAGTCCTAGTGGCACAGTGGTTAAGCACTCAGCTGCTAACCAAAAGGTCGGTGGTTTAAACCCACCAGTAGCTCTGTGGGAGAAAGATGTGGCAGCCTGCTTCCATAAAGATTACAACCTTAGAAGCCCTGTGTGTTGGAATCAATTCATGGGCAACAGGTTTACTTCTGTATCTGGGCTTCCTGTGGCAAGGCACCTAAGAAAGAAAGACATGTAAAAGGGTGAGTATTTGTAGATATGGAAGCTAGGATGGCAGCTGCATTTGGAAGAAACTTTTCTAACAATGAGCTTACTCTTTGAATGTGTGGCCGTGTACACTTATGAATATGTGACCCTATAGAGTTGGAGGATGAAAGGGGCTGTTTCGTCTAGGTCCTCTGGATAATGTGGCTATTGGAAAAAGTGAGAATGAGAACTCTTTTTTAATGAATAAAATTAAGAAAAGTTGAGGAAAAGTCAAGAAAAGCCAAGGAGATTTGATCAAGAGCTCGGTGACATTCGCTTTATAAAGCTTAAAATCTGTGGGCGCTGAGTTGAGGACTTAGCTCTTACCGGTCTGCTACGTGACTTCAGCTGTGTCAGTCCTGGAAATAATGTTGTGTTGCTGGTGTTTATAGTTATTTATGAAAAATGTTGCCTTTAAAATTTCATGGGAATAAACAGATACAGGATGGTTTGGGGCACGATCATTCTGACTTAAATTCAAAACACTTCAATTCGTTGTCAAACTCCCAGTCCAGGATACAAGCTAGCTGCTTGCTCTATTTTGGGGGAAAAAATTTAAGAACAGCCAAAGTACTGATGTTGAAACAAGCCCAGGGAACCATGACTTTCTCAAAGACCTGCGTGTACGGGTTTTTCGCTTTGCACTCAAGACTGTGTTTTCGATGGCTGTCGCACTAGCCTCCTTTTTAAATATGTAACACTCTGCATGCATTTAATTGTCCCTTCAATTGTCCACTTGCACCTTCAAATTATGGGACAAGTGGCCAATTGGGCCTGCAATTGGCTAATTGCCTGGACAATTAGCCAATTGCGGGTATAATTAGCCGCATGTAGAATGAATCGTACACACTAAGTGGGCTGCCACTCTTTGAAAACATAGAACTAAATGAGTTCTAGATCCACATCTGTACCCAGGCATAAAGGGGACACAGGCGACGATCCTGCATAAATCACTCTTAAGAGAATCATTAAAGTCAATCTGATGCTTGGCTAAAAAGACCACATGATTAGACCGTGAACAGCAGGTTGACTTGCTTTCTCTATGAGGGGCGTGGCGTGGACACAGCAAAGAAGACGCAAACGTTGAAAACCAGCTCTTCAGTCTGAGGCCTTTTGCTGAAGATATCCTGGGGCTGGTTTTCCATTTTTTTTTTTTTTCCTTAACTGAACTTTTCAATTTATGATGAAGTCCCTGGGTAATACAAACAGTTAACAGGCTTGGCTGCTAATTAAAAGATTGGAGGTTAAAGCCCACCTAGAGGCACCTCAGAAGAAAGGCCTGGCAATCTACTTCTGAGAAAATCAGCCACCGAAAACCTTGTGAAGCACAGTTCTACTCTGACATACATGGGGGTGCCATGAGTCAGAATCAACTCAACGGCAACTGGTTTATACAATAGCAAGTAAGGGCTAGGTCTTAAATTCCGGGGCATATCTCTGTGAAATGTCTTTTGAACACAGCATTATAAACATGAACTATTATAGACACAAACATATGAGGAAATATTACAATAATTTTATTTCATAGCATGTGCATATACAGAGTCTACCCAGGAACATGCATGTGAATATGAAAACCTCTTTTTGTGATTTTCCACATAGGTATTAATTTGAATTAAGGGATTTTATAAATGATAATGTTGATACTGACAGAGGTATAACCTTTTGTCTTTTCTTCCAAGTGAATTAAGCTGAGAATCTGGATTTATAGGTCAATGTCTGAATTCCTGAAACAAGTCAAAGCAAGTCAATGTTGTATCAATATTTAACTTTTCTAAACTAGCACGCACACACACAAACACACACACAAACATCTTTTTCTTTAGTAGTGTCATTTAGCGACGAGGAAACCAAGAAAATTGCCCAAGGTCACACACTAATAAGTAGTGGGATATCTTAACTCCTAGGCTACCTGGAATTTCATCTTTCTGTCCTTCGGAGCACTTGATGAAGAAGCTTAATCCATTTTCTCCTTTTCCTTGTCAGGGAAAGCTTCTAAAGTGGCATGCTGAGGTATTAGAGTTAAGAAGAGTAATTCATGCTAGGATATTTTTCTCTTGCTAGAATATGCAAACATGAAGAAATAGCATCTAAGGACATTATTACTGCAGAAATTAGCAGCAGCTAGACTTGCGAGATGAAGATGTTATCTGGCCGTGCTTGCCTACCGGTTTTATATTAGCGCACGCATAGGAAATAATTTTACTCATGTGACACAATGTGAATTTGCCACAGTTGTGAGAGTGATCTGAAAAGAGGGGATTGGCCAGAGGCCTATAGCTGCCACATACTCCTGGGCCACCCAAAGACACAGGGAAGTTCTGTTAAGGAAAAGCCTGCTGGAAATGGCCCTCTGGTCTATAAACAAACATGCTCACTCTAGTAAGAATCAGAGGTAATCAGGGCTGGAAAGGCTGACTCACCCCAGCCACAGGCAATGACAGCTAATGACATGCATGGCATATTTTGGAGTGCTTCTGTAGATACTGGTAAATTCATTATCCAATATTCAACTGAAGGCATTAGTTGGCATAAATTATAATACTGTAACCTAGTTTATTTTCTAGTCCTATGAGTCCTGCAACCTTAGGGTGTGAAACACTTTAAACATCAGGAACCTGATTCCCAACGTCAGGGTTTGAACACCTTTATCTGAGTCCTCAATTCACCATAGAAATGCCAAGAAATGGAAAAAATTTCTAAGGAGTCAAGATCTTTAATTATATGGAAGGCTTTGTCCCACGTGGTGGACTCAGTTCAGAACTACACACATGATAACATTTATTTGATTTTAAGCTTGTTTAAAAGGTTGGAAGACTGAGGTGGATGGTAAAAGTGTCATCACTTGGAGAGTTACCTATTTATAGTCCAAGCAGGAAGAGAAAGACAAAAGGACTTATTTTTAAAAATTAGGACATCGAAGAAAAAGTATCATGGCCTTCAGGAGACATTTAGTACAGAGTCAAATTGACCTACAGATCTAAAAGTCATTGTTTTTTTTACCTAAGTGATACGTGTTATATACAAAATGAAGGTCAAAGGATAATCAGGTCATTTTGAATATGTCATGTTGCAAAGTTTTGCCACCATGTTTGAAATCAAACCAACAAGCAAAAAGACAATAGCAACACAATTGCCTACTGGGGTCCCCCATTATGCCTGAGGTTTTCCACACTTTGTTTTCTTTAATCAGCATAAAAACCTTTGAGGGTGGTTTGATCTCAGTTCTACCAATTAAGAGACTGAGGTTCAAGGATAACGCTCTGGTTTAAAGTCACATCATCTATAACGGGCAGAGACAGTTTCAAACTCAGGTGTGTTCTGTTCAAATGCCCAATCCTAGGAGATGCCTGGGCAATCTTGTATGTGACACTTCATTCCCAGTAGAACATAGATAAGTGGGGGTGTTGGTAGCAAAGACAATGATTTGGAGGACAGGGAGTGGTCAGAATTTTTCCAGAGTCACCTGACAAACCAACCACAGATCCAGCTGTTTGCAACCCCTCCCCGCTGAGTGAGTAGGGAAAGGGTGGGTGGGCACAGCCTGGACTTCCCAGCAGATGCCTGTGTGTATGATGTGTGGAAGGCAGAACTGAGCATTAATTAAATGTTGCTTTTTTGTATTTATAAATAATAACAGCAACATGCCACTAATGCAGTGCCATTTCACTTAATGGAATCCAGCACCGAGCAATTTGATTATTCTTTTTTTTTTTTTAGTCACTGAAACATTCGTTTTAGTTTTCCAGTGGCTCCAAGAGAGGTCATTTGCCTCTTGAAGCCATAACATAGAGACAAGTGAGCTGGCTTCCCCTTGGAAAGCTTGCTCAGCTGTGAATCTGGGGGGAAGAGGGTCTGATCCTTTTCAAAGTGTGGTTTTTGTCGATGTTTTCATGCAGTAAAAAAATAAAAGACTTACTATGTTACCTATTACTTTATGTGTATGAGGCTCCGCCCTGGACAATTTTGCTTACATGTTCTCATTAATCCATCACTAAAAGGCAAGGCAGGTATGTGTATCCTTACTTTCCAGGTAAGAAAACTGAATGTCAAAGATTAAAACTACTTCACCAACGCCATGCACTCAACTGGAGTTTGAACCAGGTCTGTCCAAAACCTTTAACCCTTTCATGAGTAATGGAACATACCTTCACCTACCTGCATTTTCCACCTCTCAGGTTTCTTAGAAAGTTGCTTTTCCATTTTTAGTGTGTGCTGCCATCAGGTGGGGACCTGTATAACTGAAGAAATGAGTGTGCTTTGCAAATTATTGTTTTTGCAGGATATTGTATTAGGTGGTGCATCTTAGAGGTGTGATTGTGCAAAACTTTTGTCTCTTTTGGCTTTTGTACAGCAAGATAAGACTTGTAAGTATATTTCCAGGTTCCTGTGTACTATTTGGAAGTTGTATTTCTCATCCCACCATCCTACCACTAGAGTCTGGAGAGACACATGTGCCCTACATAACTGCACATAATCCTATCTTACCTGCATAGCACAGAGGGACATGTGTGTTCCCACATAATATTATTCAAAACCCATATTACCTCACCAAGAATTGGGACACACTCAATGATTCAACATGCATTCCACTAATGAAAAAACAAAAAATCGTATGCGAAAAATAACTCATGCATGAAAGGGTTATCAGAGGTTATAAAAAAAGTCCTGTTGTTGTTGTTGATGATACCTGCTGTTGAGTCAGCCCCAACTCGTGGCAGTCCCAGGCATGTTGTCCTCCATACTGTGTTTACTAACTGATTTTCAGAAGTAGATCACCAGGCCTTTCTTCCTAGTTCATCTTAGTCTGGAAGCTCCACTGAAACCTAAGCATCATAGCAACACACAGGCATCCACTGACAGATGGGTGGTGGCTGTGCATGAGGTACATTGGCAGGTAATGGAACCCAGGTCTCCTGCATGGAAAGCAATTCTACCACTGAAACACCCATGCTCTCTAAAACACACATAAATGATTGTAACAACACTAATAATAGTTACTGTCTTAGGCTGGATTCTCTAGAGAAGCAAAACCAGTAAAGCGTATAAATATATATATAGATTTATATCAAAGAAATGGCTTACATGGCTGTAGAGACTAGAATATCCCAAGTCTATGGGTCAGAACAGAGGCTTCTCCTGATTCACATAGCTTCAGCAGCTGGTGAACCCAAGATCAGCAGATCAGAGAGCAGGGCTCTTGCTCACAGGCTGTGAAGATCAACAAACCCCAAGATTGGCAGATAAGCTTCTAGCTCAAGTCCTAAGACCTGCAGGTCAGACAAACAGGAGGCAGGTGCAGGATCCAGAGCAGGCAAAAGCCAGAACATCCACTTATATTTGGATGCAGGCCACAGGCCTAAGAAAACTCCCTTTCAATCGATTGGCTACTCACAGCAGATCCCATCATGGGGGTGGTCATACATCAAATCTCAACAGGGAAGTGATCACAACATTATACAATTGAAAAAACACTGAGATTCATGGCCAAGCCAAGTTGACACACAATCTTAACCACCACAGTTACCAATTAATGGAATGTATATCAGGCATTTTATATATATGATTTCTTTGAATCCTCCAAATAATCTAGCAGGTTAGACTATAAAATACTCACTTCCAAATAAGGAACCAGGTTCAAAGAAGTTGAATGATGAACCAAAGACCACACAGAAAGTGTACAGAACCAGGTCTCAGTTTCATATCTAACTCCAAAGCATTTATGAAATTCACTGCAGTGTGCATTTGTATTAATAGAATCAGGATTAAATTCTTCAGTAGTTAAATATGCAAAGTTAGTTCCCTTATTTTAATAAAGGGCTTGATCCCTGATTTGTTGGGTTCTTGTGGCATTAAAAATGAGATAGCACATGACATGTGCCTAGGATACAGAGTGATGAACGTATGATAACTGTTTTCCAGTGGGTCAATAAACCAGTGGGCATCTAAACCATTAGGTTCCATGGAGTCAGCACAGCAAAGAATCTGATAAGCTTTTTCAAAGGGAACTGAGTTACTTTTGTCCTTCTTTTTACCTGGACTCTATTCTAAAGCCACTAATTGCAATATTTATCAAGTCTTAAAAATGCCCACACTCTATGGCACTGAAATTGTACTTACAGAAATCTCTCCCAAGCAAATAACCAGAGATAAATGCTACACAGTACATAAGGATGTTTATCGCTGGCTTATTACAGCAAAATGCTGGAAACGTCCCGCAGATAGGGGCTGGTGATGTCATCACAGTGTATTAATTCAACTGAATACTGTGAAGTCATTAAAATCATACATGCAGACAGAGGCATGCGTGCGTGCACACACACACACATGCACACATACATGCATGAACACACACATGCATACATATACCCATGCACACACACGCGTAGACGAAAAATGGAACACTATCCAAGAACATGTTGAGTGGCTTCTTGTTGGGTGAGAAGAGTGATTGTGGGTGTGTTTTATTACTGTGTGTCTTAAGTTTCTTTCCATTTTTCAGGTTTTCATTATAAAGTATGACTTCTTCAGAACCCAGAAAACAAATAATCGTGCCAGAATACCCTGTGACATAGCCCAGTCCTGCTCTTAACCACAAACATGGTTGTCATTCAGATAAAACGTCCCAGAATACCTGTACCATCTTCACCACCCGAGTGAGCCCTGCAGTCTCCTTGGAAATAGTGGCTATCTGGTAAATACTCTG
This sequence comes from Elephas maximus indicus, assembly GCF_024166365.1. Classification (NCBI taxonomy): domain Eukaryota; kingdom Metazoa; phylum Chordata; class Mammalia; order Proboscidea; family Elephantidae; genus Elephas; species Elephas maximus. The sequence goes on along the minus strand of NC_064828.1, from coordinate 115,402,391 downwards.
GTCTCTAAATGAAGCCATGATGCTTGTCTGCATAACAAAACCAAAGGGTGCTTGTTTTAACTTTTACAAGTGGATGGGGGAGAACACCTACCATTTCTTCTTGGATGGTTAAGATGGAGCAGCAATGGTTTTTGCAATAATACAGGCATTATACAGGAAACTCAAAGTAGATAAAGTGCCTTTGTTTATTTAAACTCTTGATTTTTTGGTTCTCTGCCAATGCTTTCCAGAATGAAGGAAAGTTAGTATGGGAAGATGAGGTACCCTCAGTCATCTCAAGTTTTGGGTTATCTTCATACTGTTAACAATAAAATAAGTGTGCAACATCTGATAATAGCATTTCTTATATTTATTGATTAATAAATGCCCATGAACGAAAGGCTCTGATGCATTAATTTATTAACATTTTAAAACGATTTGTTATATTTTAATCTCAGCAGAATCTGCTTACAGTAAAACCTCCAAAAGCCGGAGCCTGTGTAAGGTGGAAACCTGTCAGATAAGGAAAATTCAAATGTTTCCCACTAATAGAAGGTGACAGAAAAGTGGTAAGACAGCACTCTGTCAAAGGTGGAAAACTTGCGAGACCCAGGAAGACAAGACAGTCCCATCAAATTCTTACTCTCAGAGGTTTCACTGTGTATCTTAAACACGTGGTATACTTCTCTGGGAAATCTAATAGTTATGTGTATTGATAATGAAAATCAACACCTAATGAGCACTTACTGTACGCACCAGGCATTGTGCTCAGGGCTGGGTGAGTACTTTCTCAGCATCACAGCAAACTGATGAGATAAGAATTGCAGGCATCCCCTTTAACGGAAGAGGACACTGTGGCCTGAGAGCCTATCAACCTGTCAAGTCATGCAATGGTCTTTAAAGGATCACACAGACCCTACCCCTTGAACCTGCAGCCCAAAAGGTTAGTGATGACTGACTCTTCTTTTGCAAAGACAGATTTTAGTGCTACAGAAAATCAAGGAAACTTGTACTACCGCCAAGATATCTTGGGGCCTTGCATTGGGAACCACTGGTAAAGGGAGTGGATCCAAACATTCCTAGAAAGACTCTTTGATGTGGGATATGGAGGGGCCACCTGCTAAAAACTGAGGCTTCAACCCAGATGGTTCTGTGATGCTCACAGGTATTACATAGTTGGCAGAGTATCAAAAACACTCCTTGATGTTGCACAATCCCCTCAGAGCTGGGCCAACCCATGGGTCCCTCAGGGCCAGTATGGGGCGCTGGGCTTTATCTGGCACCATGCTGGTGGACCCAATGTCTCTTCGACTCTGTGGGTCTGTAACAGCGGCGAGAGCCTATCTCTCTCTTAACTTCCGTTTACTCAGCAGCAAATGAGTCAAGCAAGAGGTTTGGACTGTGAATTCCAGGCTTGGTACCCAAGAAACCCGAGCCATAAAGACAATGAGTTTTATTCCCCCTGGCATCACAAGCACACAGGCACAGCCACTTAAATGCCTCTATTTGAGATAAGACCATTTACAAAAAGATTCAACAATCTTATCCTCTTACAGGGGAAGCTTTTTTTACTTGCCTTTTTTGTTTTTTGTTTTTAATGGAGTAGGGGGATGTTTTGTTTTGTTTTTCCCAGATTCAGCTAATGGTGGAAGAATTAGAGCCGGATGCTTATCACCTGGCCTCTGTTAGCAGGCAGCCTTCCGGGATGGTCCACGCCATCTTCCACCAGGTCCTGTCTTTGTGCCTGGGCAGCTCAGAAGCCTGTGGAGGGAAGTGACCACGGATATGGGTGAGCCAAGCTAGGGCTGCCCAGCTGCTGGTCCTGGGGGACCCATTCCATGGCGCTGGCTCTAAGGGGCAAATCTGTGTCGATCAATGCATTCATTTAGCTCCCTCCCAAGCCTCTCCCTCAGTTAACACCCCAGCACACACAATACCAACGAAGGTGATTATCTCTGCTAGTGTAATTCCTCCCTAACATCTGCTTTCGCCCATAACACTCCACTAATTTTTCCCTCATTTCATTACACATAATTTTCTTTCAACACAATCTACATGTATTAAGTGGTAATGACTTTCCAGTTAAGAGCAAATCGACACCAAGGGACCCCCGTCCCCCCCACAGTGCCTGCAGAGCCTGACTCTGGCTATTAGAGATAAATTCGGTACCTCAGGAAGCTGCAGTGAGGTAATCAATCAATTAAGCGGTTAGGACATACATTATCAAACTTGCACAGTGTGGGGGGCGGGGGGCATGCTGATCTCCTTGCTGGGAATTTTTAGGAATTCAAAAAAAAATGCATAAATAAGATGGAGAGCTATTATGCATCCAGGCTGTAATTTGCCACTCAAAGTCCAGAGCTGGTGTTGTCAGACAGAAAGCCATACAGTGAATGGAGAGTGCACTCGAACTTGGCCGTGCAAAGGCTGGGTCGGAACCTGCACTGCTGTTTGCTAGCAGTGTGTCCTGAGACACGTGGGGAGAACCTCAGAGACGGAGACTGCCTCTCATTCACAGAGAAAAGCCGAACCTGGAATTATAACTCTTGCTGCTTAGGTTTGCTGTGGGGGTTAACTAAGAGCTTGGACAAGGAAGCCCCGGTACCTAATAGGCACTCAGGAAGTCTTCATTATCTTCCTCTTTCCCCTGGACTGCAGACTTGGGAACTCTAAGGTAGCCAGAGATCATCTTCATGCAGGCATTGAACCTAGAGTTTGATACCATCCTCATCATCATTATCATTTGTCTCGGGTTCCTGGAGAGTCAAAATGCATAGAATCCTGGAGTTAAATTCAGAGTATTTGCAAAACTTTGCTCAGTCACTGATGAAATGTGTTCTCTTTGTACCCAGGCCTCAGTTAGCCCATCTCTACAAATGGGTGGGTACATTAATGATTCTTCAGCTACAACAAGGGTTATTGGAAGACTAAAATGAGACAAATATTAAACTGCTTTGAGGATTACAAATTTCAAAATAAAAAAATTGGATTTTATTTAATAATATAATTTAGACTACTGGAATATTTTCTTAAATTTGATTCATCTTCTAAATTTTGTATGAGTCCAAAAAATATATTAAATGTTACCCATACTGTTCGAGAGACAATTTAGCTGCCAAGGCAGGATACGAGAAGGAACTGTTGGGGAGATGTGACAATGTAAAAATAAAATATTTATAAATAAATAAAATACTGTAAAATTTTTTCAACATATGTGACAGAATAATATATACATATTACATAAGACATGATATGGAAATTCTTATGAATCAGTAAAAAAAAGAAAGAGAAAATAAGAGTTATAATAGTGAACCATGCTTACTATTTGCCAAGCATTATCCTGAGGGTTTTATGTATTTTAATTCATTTACTAAGAAAAGAAAAAAAAATCAAATAAAAATGGACAAATGAAGAAATAGATATCTAAATAATACATAAAAAGATTAAATCTCCTTATAGTCAAAGAAATGTAAAATAACAATGACCTAAATTAATTAATAAGGCTTAAACTAAGTGATTTCTGTAGTGTTGAGGTTTTAGGATGAGAGGCCATTTCATATACTGTAAATTGGTAAAATAAAAACTTTGTGGGGTGAAAATTTCTAATATTGTACTGAAAGCCTTATATACTCACCTTTTGGTCCAACAATTCTTCTTCTATGGAATTTATTCTTTAAAAAAAAAAGGTATTATAGCAAAGTTTTAACTAGAGAGATGTTCATCACATTGTGGTTTACAATAGTAAAAAAATGGAAGCTGTGTAGTGCACTGCTGGACACTGGTTGTTCATTCATTTAGTGGAATTGATGGAGTACCTACTAAGTGCCAGACCCTGTTCTAAGTGCTGAGGACAAAGCAGTGAACAAGAGGGCTGCATCTCTCCCTCATGGATCTCCAATTATAGTGCAGGAGGATCTAAATTAAACAAGTTATGATATATGCACTCATTATGGATTGAATTGTGTCCCCTCAAAATACACTTTGTAAATCCTAACCTTTATATATGAGGATATAATCCCATTTTGGAAGAGGATTTTCTTTGTTAAATTAATGATGCCGTATCAGAGTGGGGTGTGTCTTAAGCCATTAACCTTTGGAATATAAAAGGAGCAGATCAGGCACAGTAAAAAGGGGAAGATACATACTGCATGAAGATGGCTAAGGAAACCAGGAAGAGATGCTGGAGGAGACAAGGGCTTTTCCCCCAGAGTAGATAGAGAGAGACTACAGCCGGAGCCCTGAATTCAGACTTCTAGCCTCTGAGAAACAGTTTTAATTCTCCTGGAATCCAATTCTGGGGTCCATAGATTTGGGATGACCCACCCAGGCCAGTTCCCTGAGATTTTCTTTTGAAACTTGAGCCTTGAGAAAACTGGTTTCCTATAACCAGACCCAGTGCCGTCGAGTTGATTCCGACTCCTAGCGACCCTACAGGACCGAGTAGAACTGCCCCATAGAGTTTCCAAGGAGCACCTGGCGGATTTGAACTGCCGACCCTTTGGTTTAGCAGCCGTAGCACTTAACCACTATGCCACCAGGGTTTCCCTGGTTTCTACCTTCAAATCAAACAATACCCAGTAAACAGCTTAATAAGATCATTTTGCCTTAGGCATTGGGACCTCTTGAAGAATTATCTATATACAGTCAGTTTTGAGAAACAGAAATTCCAAGGTCAGACTAGAGGATGTATTTTAGGGTAAATTGTTATTATGTAAGCACTGTTCTGGGCCTGTTTCCGTGGCAATGTAGATAACATGGGATATTAGAATCTTTGCAAGTTTTTAATCTTTGGAACATTTTTGACTACTTGAAATATTACCCTGATTTGCAAATCGTATATTAAATAAACTTCAATCAATTTCTATTGTTGTTGTTGGCTGCCATCAAGTCAGGTCTGACTCATAGAGACTGTATGCACAACAGAACAAAACTCTGCCCAGTCCTGTGCCATCCTTACAATCCTTGTATACTTGAGCTCATTGTTGCAGCCACTGTGTCGATCCACCTCATTGGGCTCTTCCTCTTTTGCACTGACCCTCTACTTTCCAAGCATGGTGTCCTTCTCCAGGGACTGATCCCTCCTAACAACATGTCCAAAGTATGTAAGACACCGTGTCGCCATTGTTCGTTCTTTTGGCAGTTCATGGTATATTCGACATTCTTCGCCAACACCACAATCAAAGGCATCAATTCTTCTTCAGTCTTCCTCATTCATTGTCCAGCTTTCACATGCATATGATGCGATTGAAAATACCATGGCTTGGGTCAGGTGCACCTAGTCTTCAAGGTGACATCATTCCTTTTCAACACTTTAAAGAAGTCCTTTGCAGCAGATTTACCCAATGCAATTTCTTGACCACTGCTTCCATGACTGTTGTTTGCAGATCCAAGTAAAATTAAATTCTTGACAACTTCAATCTTTTCTCCGTTTATCATGATGTTGCTCATTGGTCCAGTTGTGGGGATTTTTGTTTTCTTTACGTTGAGATGCAATCCATACTGAAGGCTGTGGTCTCTGATCTTCATTAGTAAGTGCTTCAAGTCCTCTTCACTTTCAGCAAGTAAGGTTGTGTCATCCACATAACGCAGGTTGTTAACGAGTCTTCCCCCAATCCTGATGCCCCATCCTTCTTCATATAGTCCAGTTTCTTGGATTATTTGCTCAGCATACAGACTGAATAGGTATTGTGAAAGGATATAACCCTAATGCACACCCTTCCTGACTTTAAACCAATCAGTATCCCCTTGTTCTGTCCAAACAACTGCCTCTTGATCTATGTAGAGGTTCCTCATGAGCACAATTAAGTGTTCTGGAATTCCCATTCTTTGCAAGGTTATCCATAATTTGTTATGATCCACACAGTTGAATGCCTTTGCATAGTCAATAAAACACAGATAAACATCCTTCTTGTATTCTCTGCTTCCAGCCAAGATCCATCTGACATCAGCAATGATATCCCTAGTTCCACATCCTCTTCTGAATCCTGCCTGAATTATTGGCAGTTCCCTGCTGATATACTGCTGCAGACATTTTTGAATGATCTTCTGCAAAATTTTACTTGCGTGTGATATTAATGATATTGTTCTATAATTTCTGCATTCAGTTGGTGTTGAAATTATATCATTAATATCACATGCAAGCAAAATTTTGCTGCGGATCATTCAATTTCTATTAGTGGCTTAATACAATTTTTGTTTTAACAGAAAATGGTGTCAGAAGTAGGATTAAAAACATCTTCCCACATCCCAAATTCCTTAGATGAAATCAGGAACTGGGCCCATAGAACATTTTCTATTTACTCCTTGCTTCTCTCCAGTCTCTTTGTGGTCATGGTAAGAAATCTGGGGTCTTGAGCTCTGTGCTTTGCATTGCAGCTTGGCTGCTTCACTGAAATTGATTTGAAGTCTTAAGAGGCTAAGTCTCTACACAGCAGAATGAACGAGGCTCAAGAAAATGAAACTAGGTTTTGGATGGTTGTTACAAAGGAATTTCAAGTCTTTTTAAGCTGAAAAAATTAGTGGGAACAAAACACTGACCAAAACTGTGGCAGACTTCCTGCTAGGAATTTTATTTGGCTTTGGAAACCAAAGTTTCAACTTAAGGATCATTGGCATCTAAGAGAAGTGAGCTTGGAGCTGCTACCTACAGGGATGGTGGTTTGAGGTTCGTGTTGAAAAGACACATAGTTATTTATTTCTGAAAAATATGGCTGCTCTGCCTTTTTCCTTTTGCTTTGGGAAAATGAGTTCTCAATTGTGTAGTCTTTTTCTTTCATCTTTGGAGAACATCTGTTTGGTTCTCAGTTTCCATCAAAGGGGCTGAGATTCCCCCATCTGAGATTCTGCCAAGTTAATAAGTTTTATATACAACCTGTTTTTCTGTTTAAACAGGTTGACCTTTCCAAAGACAACTTGACGCTGTTGTGGATATTTTAAGAAACTGGTTCCCTGTTTGCTTTATATGTGTGTGTGTGTGTGTGTGTTGTATTGTTTATTAAGGGTATAACCCTGGTCGTTTGAGCTGTCCTCACAGACTGATGGATTTATGTAGATTTTCTGTCCCATTTTTGTCCTAAGAGCTTGACTTTGATCTGGAGAGAGTGCTCTGTCTGAATTTTTGCCGGCCATCAGGTTGAACGTCAAGGCTGACAGTAGCCAACTTTTCATAAGATCATCTTAAGTTTCAGTTCTTTCCTATTCCAGAAAAACGGCTTCCTATCTGTGCCTGTCTTTGTAAACGACATCATTCCCTGAGGATGAACTGGGCTTTCAGTAGCTACTCTGAGAAACTTTGATACAAATTGGTCTATTTGAAAAGTGGGAAAGCCTGGTGGTGTAGTGGTTAAGTGCTACAGCTGCTAACCAAAAGGTCGGGAGTTTGAATCCACCAGAAGCTCCTTAGAAACTCTACGGGGCAGCTCCACTTTGTCCTATAGGGTCACTTTCAGTTGGAATTGACTCAATGGCAATTTTTTTTTTTTTTGAAAAGTGCACTGGAAAAAGTAGATAAAATTGTTGATTTTGATTGATAAAACAGGACCTTAAAGAGACAAATATTATTCTCATTGCTTTTCTAAAAGATATTTTAGAGGACACAGAAGATAGGTATCTTTATTCATCTAGTGCTGCTATAACAGAAATTCCACAAGTAGATGGCTTTAACAAAGAGAAGCTTGTTCTCTCACAGTCCAACAGGCTAGAAGTCCGAATTCAGGCTCCAGTAAAGGCTTTCTCTCTCTATTGGCTCTGGAGGAAGGTCCTTGTAATCAGTCTTTCCCTTGGTCTGGGAGCATCTCAGCACAGAAACCTCTGGTCCAAACGGCACACTGTGCTGCCAACACTGCTTTCTTGATAGCGTGAGGTCCCCATGTCTCTGCTCACTTCTCTGTTTTATATCTCAAAAGATATTGGCTTAAGACACTACCTAATCTTGTAGACCTCATCAATATAACTGCCACTAACCCATCTCATTTCATCATAGTAATAGGATTTACAACACATAGGGAAATCACATAAAATGGTGGACAATCACACAATACCAGAACTCATGGCCCAGCTAAGCTGACAGATATTTTAGGGGGACACAATTCAATCCATGACAATAGGGTTATGAAAATGGAATATTTTTCTACCTCCAGATGATATTATTAAATTATTGTTGTTGTTAAAAGGTGCTGTAAAATTGGTTCTGACTTATAGCCACCCTATGTAGAACAGAACAGAACACTGCCTGGTCTTGTGCCATTCTCACAATCATTACTTTGTTTGAGACTACTGTTGCAGCCACTAGTTGATCCATCTCATTAAGGGTCTTCCTCTTTTTCACCGATCCTCTCCTTTACCAAGAATAAAATCCTTCTCAATGGACTGGTCCCTCCTGATAACATGTCTAAAATATATGAGCTGAAGTCTCACTATCCTCGCTTCTAAGGAGCATTCTGGCTGTACTTCTTCAAGAGAGATTTGTTCATTCTTCTGGCAGTCCATGGTCTATTCAACCAACACCATAATTAAAATGCATAAGTTCTTCAGTCTTCTTCATTCATTATCCAGCTGTCACATACGTATGAAGTGAATAAAAATACCATGGCTTTGGTCAGGTACACCTTAATCCTTAAACTGGCTTCTTTGCTTTTTTAACACTTTATAGAGGTCTTTTGCAGCAGATTCGCCCAATGAAATACATCATCTGATTCTTGACTGCTGCTGACACAGGTGTTGATTGTGGATCCAAGTAAGGTGAAATCCTTGACAACTTGAATCTTTTCTCCCTCTATTATGATGTTGCTTATTGGCCCAGTTATGAGGATTTTTGTTTTCTTTACGTTGAGGTGTAATCCATACTGAACGCTGCAGTCTTTGATCTTCATCAGTAAGTGCTTCAAGTTCTTCACTTTCAGCAAGCGAACTTGTTAGATTATAATATTCCTTCAAAAGGCTTTCTTCTGATTATTTGGTGATAAATAAGCACTTTTAAAATATCCTAATATTACCATGAATTAATTAAAATGAATTCATTCTGCCAAAATTTTTATGTTTTGTGGTGTATCAAGCTAAAAGCAGTTTCCAAAAACTTTTTAAGTAACTTGTTGTTGTTGTTAAGTGCCTTCTAGTACTTCAACAGAAATAAACACTGCTTTGTCTTTCGCCATCCTCATGATCCTCCTGTTGTAGCCACTGTGTCGGTCCATTTCAACAGTAAGTGCTTCAAATGCTTTCACTTTTAGCAAGCAAGGTTGTGTCATCTGCATATCACAGGTTGTTAATGAGTCTTCCTCCAGTCCCGATGCTGCATTCTTCTTCATATAGTCCAGCTTCTTGGATTTTTGTTCAGTATTCAGATTGAATAAGCATGGTGAAAGGATACACCCCTAACACACACCTTTTCTGACTTTAAGCCACACAGTATTCCCTTGTTCTGTTTGAACTAGTGCCTCTTGTTCTAAGTACAGGTTCCTCATATGCACAATTGAGTGTTCTGGAATTCTCAGTGTTTGCAATGTTATTCATAATTTGTTATGTTCCACACAGTCAAGTACCTTTGCATAGTCAATAAAACTCAGATAAACTTCCTTCTGGTGTTCTCTGCTTTCAGCCATGACCCATCTGACATCAGCAGTGATATCTCTTGTTCCACGTCCTCTTCTGTAATCTGCCTTGAATTTCTGGCAGTTCCATGTAGATGGACTGCTGCAACCGCTTTTGAATGACATTCAGCAAAGTTTTACTTGTATGTGATGTAATGACATTGTTTGATAATTTCCGCCTGCCGCTTGGATCATCTTTCTTTCTAGTGGGTAAAAATATGGATCTCTTCCAGTCAGTTGGCCAGGTAGTTGTCCTCCAAAGTTCTTGGCATAGACGGGTGAGTGCTTCCAGCAGAGCATGCATTTGTGGAAACATCTCAGTTTGTGTTCTGTCAATTCCTGGGGCCTCGTTTTTCACCAACGCTTTCAGCTCAGCATGGGCCTCTTCCTTCAGTACCATCGGCTCTTGATCATATGCTATGTTCTAACTATATGCTTTTTATTCATACAGTGTGGCTCAGGATTATTATATGTTATATCTAAAGTTCTTTTCTTGCTAAGGACTATGGTAATCCATTTTCAAAATTAGATATAATACCCACCCTTCTTGGAAAATAGGGTTAATGATTATGTGAGATATTTTGTCTAAAGTTTTTAAATTGACTTTATTGCTTTGCATTATTTTGTAATGCATTCTCATCAAACTTTTTTTTTTTAGTAATAATTTAACAATGACCATTTTTAAGTCTTGTCATCTGCAGATAGTTTTTACTTTGCTTACTCACTGAAAGTGCTTGACCAGAGTTTTTCTACAAAAGATAAATTATATTGAACTTACGAAAGGGGGTGTGATATTTTGAATGTGGATATCACTAGACTGAATCAAGATTTCCAGAACCTGTGTGTAGAAGCTGGTGGGTTCACAGGCTGCTGCTGATCCAGGATTGAGTGAAACCGAAATTAATGGCATAGGACTGAGTAGACTAAAATATTATTATGGGTTTTGGGGGGGGGGATATTGCTGTTGTTTTGATGTCCCATTTTCTGGATATAAGAAAACATTTCCTTTTTCTCCTAAACTATCTAACTAATGGGTTTTATTTCTTACCTGCCTATTAGACACATTCTTGTTATGCTATATCTATGTGTTTATATATAATCAATTAACTACAAGGGGAAGTAAGAAATATGATAGAAACTTGGTAATTTTGGTATATTCTAAACCCAGTGCCATTGAGTCAATTCCAACTCATAGGTACCCTATAGGACAGAGTAGAACTGCGCCATAGAGATTCCAAGGAGTGGATGGTGGATACACTTTATGTTCATATTATTGTCTTGGAAGAAGTACAACCAGAATGTCCCTTAGAAGCAAGGACGGTGAGACTATGTCTTACATACTTTGGATATGTTATCAGGAAGGATCAGTCCCTGGAGAAGGACATCATGCTTGGTAAAGTACAGAGTCAGCAAAAAAGAGGAAGACCCTCAAGGAGATGGATTGACACAGTGGGTGCAACAATGGGCTTAAGCATAACAATTATTGTGTGCATGGGACAGGACGGGGAAGTGTTTCCTTCTGTAGAACATAGGGTCACTATGAATTGGAACTAACTCAATGGCACCTAACAACAGCAACAATTCATATTACACTGTCTCAGGATCATTACATATTATATCTGAAGTTCTTTTCATTTTAAGGATTATGGGCATCCATTTTCAAAATTTAGATATAATATCTACTCTTTTTGAGACTGGAAAGAAACTTTAAAAGGATTAAAAGAAGAATTAGAAGATGAGAAAAATCCTATGATCAGACACTCTGTAGCCAACAGAGCGCTGTTAGTTACTGAAATAGCTGCTTCTTGCATTGAAAGGAAATGATCAGAGTTTAAAAGTGTTTTAGATATTGTAACTCTCAAATTAGAAGTTTCTGTTGAGAAACTTGGCAAAGTTGTTAAAACCATAACTAGAGAAGTATCTGAAGTTTGAGCTATGACTTTACAAAAGAGAATAGCATTAAATTTCCTGCTAGTCTCCCAAAGAAGAGTTTATCCTTTAATAGATGAATGTTGTTGTGTGTATATTAATAATACGGACTCTGAGGTTTTCCAAAATGTAGTTGCTGCTGAGGCACATGAAAAGCAGTTACTGATGATGCTTATGTAGAACCAAACACCTCAGGACGGTTGTTTCCAGGGTTCAAAGGCCTAGGGTCATGATTTTGTGAGTCATTTCAGTGAATTGGCCTAATATCGTTCTCAATGTTTCTGTTCTACCTCTTAGTTCATTGCGTCGTGTGTGGGGTCTTAAAAGCTTGCATGCAGTGATCCAAGATGAAACAACTGGTCTTGGTTCATCTAGAACAGCAGAGAAAAAGGAAAGCCAGGTGAATGAGGCCACAAAACCAGAAGAAATCTAGATGGCGCCTGGCTACCATTATTGAACCTTTTGGTCAACAATTCTAAAGCGGAATTCTGATTTAAAAAACAAAGGAAATTGAGAAAAAGCTTTAATTCTCCTGGAATCTAGACCCATGGAATTGGGGTGATCCACGCAGGGCATTGCCCTGAGATCTTCTTTTGAACCTGGAGCCGTGAGAAAACTGGTTTCCTGAAGTCACCTTTAAATCGATTAGACACCTATATCTTAGCAGGACCATTTGGCCTTAGGCTTTGGGCTTTCTTGAAGAATTATCTATGTGCAGCCAGTTTTGAGAAATACAAACTCCAGGGTCAGACTAGAAGCTGTGTTTTAGGGCAAATTGTTATTATATAAACACTGTTCTGGCCCTATTTCCATGGCAGTATCTATATAACATGGGGTATTTTTTTATAAGAGTCTTTGGAAATTTTTAATCTTAGGAACATTTTTGGCTCCCTAGTTGAAAAGTTACCCTGATTTGCGAATTGTATGTTAAATAAACTTTGATCAATTTCTCTTATTGGCTTAATATGATTTTTGTTTTAATACTCCTAAACTATCAACAGCACTGGGCGGGTGGGTTAAATTATGAGAAAATAAATTTCTGTTAGTTTAAAACCACCTACTTGTGGTGTTTCTGTTATCACACCACCTAATGGAATATCATGAATTTATTCACTCAACACATGTTTATTTAGGGCCTACTGTGTTCCAGACACTGCTCTAAATCTGAATGATACAATGATGAAAAAGGCAAAGAAATCCCTGCCCTCACAGAGCTTACATTCTATTTGGGAAGGCAAGAAATATATAAGTAAACGTTATGTTGTAGAAGTGTATTTCATGATGTGGGAAAAGAAAACACGTTATATGAAGTGAAAGTGGTTATACAGCAGTGAACCCAGTATGCAGCCATCTGTGTATACAAGCAAACAGTGAGCGCATACGCTTTTCAAAAATATTACAGGGATGCACAACAAAAGTTTGGCGGTAACATCTCCAGGCTTTCCTATTTTCCAAATTTTCTGCTTTTGTTAGTTTTAAAGTAATAATTTAAAACAAATTTTAAAAGAAGCAAAACAGCTACCGATGTCCATGGTTGGTGCCTGCTTAGCTAATGATTCCATCACGCCTCTTTTTTAAAGTCTAGTTTATACTTTGTGGCAACCTCAAAATCTGATTTCTTAATAACCAAGATCAATAACGATCATTAAGTTTCATAGGCTAATTTTCACAAGTAGATTGCTAGGCCTCTCTTCCTGTCTGTCGCAGTCTGGAAGCTTCACTGAAACCAGTCCATGGGTGACCCTGCTGGTATTTGGAACACTGGTGGCATAGCTTCCAACATCATAGCAACACACAAGACACCACAGTACAACAAACTGACAGACAAGGGACTCAAACATACCAGTGGTCATGAAGGTAGCTGTCTTAATCATCCAGTGCTGCTATAACAGAAGTACCACAACTGGATGGCTTTAACAAAGAGAAATTTATTTTCTCACAGCCTAGTGGGTTACAAGTCCAAATTCAGGGTGTCAGCTGCTGGGACAGCTTTCTCTCTCAGTCAACTCTGGAGGAAGATTCCTTGTCACCAATCTTCCCCTGGTTGAGGAGCTTCTCAGGCGCAGGGACCCCATGTCCAAAGGAATCACTTTGCTCCCAGCACAGCTTTCCTGGTGGTTTGAGGTGTCCAACTCTCTGTTTGCTTCTTTTTCCTGTTTTATCTCTTAAGAGATAAAAGATGTTGCAAGCCACACCCCAGGGAAACTCCCTTTACATTGGATAAGGAATGTGACCTGGGTAAGGATGTTACAATCCCACCCTAATCCTCTTTAACATAACATTACAACCACAGAATGGAGGACAACGACACAATGCTGGAAGTCATGGCTCAGCCAAATTGATACACACATTTTTGGGGTGAAATAATTTGATCCATGACAATAGCACAGGACCAGGCAAAAGTTTGTTCTGTTATATGTAAGGTCTCTATGAGTTGGACCCAACTTGATAACAACTAACAATAAGATCAATAAAATAGCTAAATGTGTGCTGGGCCTATACCAAACCAAACCAAACCAAACCCAGCGCCGTCGAGTCGATTCCGACTCATAGGAAACTCTGGTGGCGTGGTGGTTAAGTGCTAGGGCTACTAACAAAAAGGTCAGCAGTTTGAATCTGCCAGGTGCTCCTTGGAAACTCTATGGGGCAGTTCTACTTTGTCCTATAGGGTTGGTATGAGTATGAGTTTCATAATATAAAAGAGTTAAATCCTAGATTCCAAAAGGCTCAAGGGACCTTTGAAATCATCTTCAGCCCAACACTCAGTTCATGGACGAAGACAATGAAGCCTCAGAGACTTAGAAGACTTGCCTGAGCAGGACTTAGGCCCCGACCTCCTCAAGCTGACTTCACTCCATGGTGTTTTCCGTGAGCGGCCTAGCTTCCTCTCACTAATCCCTGTTTAATATTTAATCTATTTCTGCCTGTTCAATATACCAAAATGAAGAATAGTGAATATATAGCCAAAGATTATCAGCAAGTTAAAGATAGACTCTATCTCTAAACAAAAGCAGAACAAAGTTGAATAAACTGCAGTAAAATCCCTGTAGACTAGCTGCAGCTTCTCTCTCCTGCAGATAGACAAACGGAACATGAGAACCAGCATGCTGTAGGAGCTGCGTTTACGCCTGAGAAATGCCATTTCTGAACCCAAAGGGTTCAAGCCTACTCTAATCGAGAGGTTTGTTGCTCTTATTTGCCGTCCAGTCTGCTCCAACTCACAACTGTTCCATGTCTGTGTGACAGGAGGAAACTCTGCCTGGTCCTCAGCCATCCTCCTAGTCTTTGTTGTGGCGATTGTGCCAGTCCAGCTCACTGAAGGGCTCCCTCATTTTCCACAGCCCTCAAACACATCAAGGTGTAGTTGTAGGCATTTGTAAATGAGCCTTGAGTTACCAGGAAAGCCACAAGTTAGAAAGTTCCATTATCACTGTAAGCCATGATATTAGGACAATTATTTTTAACTGTAGGAGCCCTGGTGGTGCAGTGATTAAGAACTCTACCGCTAACCAAAATGTCAGCAGTTCGAATCCACCAGCCACTCCTTAGAAAACCTATGGGGCAGTTCCACTCTGTCCTGTAGGGTAGCTATGAGTCCGAATTGACGTAAGGGCAACAGGTTTTTTTTTTTTTCTTAAATTTCTAACTGTAGCACAGTTTGGCTGGCAGTTCCCATTTTCAGCCATCTGCTGTGTGATTCTCTCTTGAATCTTACTGTGTAGGTTTTATTCCCAGTTCACAGATGAGCACACTGAGGCCGTGGTTATCTGATAATCTGAGAGGCTTCTCTGCAATCACATCTCAAAATGGGGCAGAGCTGGATGGAGCAAGCCTTCCAATACTGAGCCCATTGTTATCTCCTGTGAGAAAGAACGGGGAAAAAAAATTATGAGAGCTTTTTTAATTAGAAAATCCTATCAGAAATTTGAAAAAGTGGTGTTGAATCAAGTCAAAAAGTTATTTCTTTTTTTTTTTTTTTAAAGAAACCCATTACGTAGATTCCAAAAATCCAGCTGCCTGTTTGGTCTGTCTTCGAAACCTTTGACCTTGTTTAGCTTTTAGACCCAAATGTCCTTACCCATGCAGCTTCTCATCCCAAGCAGAAATTTCATTTTTTAAGGAGTGAATTGGAAAGGGACAGTATAAGAGTGCCCAAGAACAGTAGCTCAGGAAACACAAACCACTTGTTTATCTGACCATTCGTTTTAAGACAAAAGTGAAAAGGGTGTGTTGAACAGAAACAGGTGAAGCTTGGGACGATCCCCTCGGAGGCCGGGGACTGGGCAGGATGAAACCTGAACAGAAAGCACGCCAGATGCAAGTCGCACAAACGCAACTTTCCACCGCACGCTGATTTGGTGCCTTTTTTTTTTTTTTTTTTTTCCTATGAAGCTGAATCCCCCACTCTCTGGAATTGGACAACAGAGTCATATGTAAAGTGATTAAAAAAAAAAAAAACCCTTTGCACCAAGCCAGTCCTGACACAAAGACACCTTCCACCCCAAGGGGCTCCTGGGCTCCCTTCTGGCCTGGACCCTCCTCCTGGCAGAGATTAGTATCACCCACGTGTCAGAGAAGAATGCAGCTGGATGACAAGGAGTCCGATTTCATTTTCTCCACTCCACCCTTCCACTTAACGGCTCTTTTTCTTGTCTCCATCTCATCTCCCCCACCCCCATTGCAAAATGTCTGGCACCCAAAGTCTGGCATGGAATCTTCTAGGCCTATGTTTTCTGCAGGGCTGTGACAACAGGTTTCAACTTGACTTGCTGTCCCTGTGAACACAGAGCTTCATTTGTTTGCTTCCTCGGACAGGAAGGATTGCAGCTCTGGGGGCTGAAAAGGGGTATCCTTATTTTCACTGGATTTTTCTAAAGCCAAGATGGATTCATGTGTCTTAGATTCTTTCGGAAACATGTTTTTATGGTCACACATGTCTTAAAAGCACATTCAATGTCTATGTGACATCCCGTGGCCTTGTTGTTTAAAAGTCACTGCTACCTTAAGACACTCCCCTGTTAGGAGCATGCATGTACTCAGGATCCTAGAATGTTAGAAACAAAAGAGCATGGGCGGCCATGTTCTCCAGGCACCTGACTTTACAAGCTAGGGAAACAGAGGCAGGGAAAGTAGAGGGATTTGCTCCAGGTTAAAGCTGGTGGATGGTGGCATTGGAACAATCCCTGAAACATAGTCAGGCTGTCTGTGGGCCTGGGATCACTGGAATCACTGGCATGGTCTTTGGGATTTTTAAATATTCTCTTTTTTTTTTTTTTTTTTTTTTGCTTCTGTCATTCTTATAGCATTTTTTAAAAATATACCTATATATACTTTAAAAAATATATATATGTACATATACCCCCCATACTCACGGCTATCGAGTTGATTCCAACTCATAGCGACCTTATAGGACAGAGTAGAACTTTCCCATAGGGGTTCCAAGGAGCGCCTGGTGGATCTGAACTGCTGACCTTTTGGTTAGCAGCCATAGCTCTTAACTACTATGCCACCAGGGTTTCCATATGTGCATATATACACATGGTCTTTAAATGTAATATCCCTCTAGGCTTAAACGTATTATTAATATCTGACTATTTTGTAGAATTTTATACAATGGTTTCCTGGCTCTTCCAATTTCAAATGTTTTTGTAAGTTTTCCTAAATGTTTGAATTTGAAGGTGCTACATGTTTTCGCCACCTTAAACACATTTTGAGTTGCACACAGGAAACTTCTGTAGTACAAACGGCGAAGTGCTTGACTACTAGCTGAAAAGTTGGTGGTTTGAACCCACCCAGAGGCACCTCTGAAGAGTCGGCTTCAGAAAGGTCACAGCCTTGAGAACCCTGTGGAGCACTTCTGCTCTGCACACACAGTTGGCCGTGAGTCAGAATCAACTCCACAGCATCTAACAACCACATCGCACAGGACACCGATTTTAAAAGGAACGGGCAAAGCAATAGAGGGGCCAGCAGATGGATGGGTGAATAGAGGGGCAAATACACAGACGCACTACCTATCCAAAAGTGTATTTTAATAAGTGATATTACTTTGCACAGAGTAATGAATCAATGTCCATTACACTACTGATCCACACTAATAAGTATGGACCTCACTGAACTCTTCAAGGGCATAGACGTTCTCCCACCTCTGTCTGTAATACCTGACCTTGGACCTGGCCTCAAGTAGCTGTCCTACAGAAGAAACACAACATCTGCACCGTTGGGTGAACTCAGAGCTGTAGAACAATGCCCATTCCTCAGGATTAAATATTTCCATGTAACCAGCTCTAGCCTTGAATCCAGCTTTTCTACGTCCAAACACAGTGGTCCTCTCCCCATCTTCAGTGTTTGGGGGCCTGACGCTGGTTTCCACTTTGGGCTTTGAGGAGAGGCCAGGCCTTTCTCTGTACGGCGTAGCTGGCCTCTCGTCTCACTCAGGGCCTTTCTCTGTCCTCTGCTTGTTTTCCTATGTCTTCTCCCTCTCCCTCTGGCTGGTGTGTTTACTTGCAGCAGTCGAAAAGACCACCTTCTACCCACCCTCTCTTCGGTTCAGCTGCACCTCTCTACTCCAATAAACCGTTTGCATTCCATCTGGCGTGCTTTTGCTCCGAAGACATTTCCTTGTCAATCTCTCCCACCACATTAAAACTCTGTCATTACGATTGCATCGCCGCCTGGCTCCTGAGATTTCTGACTGCTTTATTGCTCCCCTCATTTTTTTCTCTTCCCGGCTACAGCCGAGAAGCAGAAATAAAGGTTTGTTGTTGAAACATGGCTGGGAGGAAAGTAGGAGGCACACATCTGTCAAGGTATTACCTTTCTTCAACCAGGGATTAAGGTGTTTTACGGCTCTCACTACTGAGCAGTCACACTGAATAAATTTTCTCAGTAGAACATAAAGATGAACTCATACATTTTGAACCAAGTTTCCTTCTTTTAAGCCAACCCAGATAATTATGCAGTGGCACCGCCATTCAGGGGGGACAGAGAGTCGGGAAGCTCCTCACAGCCCATCCCACCTCCCACCAAAGCTGCATTATTTAAAATCCAGTTGAGGCATGGGACACGTCAGGATTAGGGGGAGATACTGGCTGTGCGGCAAGTGGTGATTCGGTGGTAGAATTCTCGCCTTCCGTGCAGGAAACCCAGGTTCGACTCCTAGCCAATGCACCTCACACGCAGTCACCACCCCTTCATCACTGGAGGCTTGTGTGTTATTGTGATGTTGAACAGGTTTCAGCAGAGCGTCCAGATTAAGACAAGATGGGATGAAAGGCCGGGCAATCTGCTTCTGAAAATCAGGAAATGGAAATCCTATAGATCTCAAGGGTCTGACTGCAACCAAGCATGTTGATGTCACAAGATGGACAGCATTTAATTCCATTGTGAATGCGGTTGATGGCAACTAACAACAAGTGGTCGCGTAAGCTCCGTCTTCCTCGCCTTGACTTGATGGCAACTAACAACTGGTCGTGTAAGCTCCGTCTTCCTCGCCTTGTGGAAGAGATTAGAAAGATCCAGAAGTGACCTGGCCCAGGAAGCCCTTGCTCAGGTCTGACACAGTCCTGCTCCTCCTTCAAGAGTGAGTCCTATCACCTCCCCTGGGGAGGGCCCCATCCCTCCCACCCTCTCCTCACTACCTGTTCTTGGAACACGTGTGTGGGAACTGTCTGATTCATGTCTGACTCGCCTGCTGACCTGTGGGCCCCTGAGGTCAGGGGTTGTCATGCTCTATCCTAGAGTCTTACGCTTGGAAGACTTTGCAGTATCTACTAGGAAAATGATCACTACAAGCTTTTCTTGAGCTCATCCTTCACATTCTAAATATTTAACATGGATTAGCCCACTTAATCTTCCCAGCAACCCACTGAGGGAGATTTATTCATATTCTCATGTGATAGTTGAGGAAACTGAGGTAAGAAGTTGTTAAGAAGGACAAACAGCAAGCAACAGGCTCAGGACAGGAAGCCAGAAGAGCCTGTGTTCTTAAGCACTGGGCTATTCAGTGGAGGGAGTTCCTGGGTGTGCAAATGGTTAACATGCTTGGCTGCTAACTAAAATTTCAGAGGTTTGAACCCATCCAGGAACTGCTAAGCAATAAGGTCTGGTGATCTGCTTCCAAAAGATCAGCTGCTGAAAACCCTGCGGAACACAGTCCTACTCTGACGCACACGGGGTCTTCGTGAGCTGGACTTGATGGCAACCAGTACTATTTACTCTGTGGAGCTGGCAGGGTCTTGGGAAGCACCAATTCCAGCATCCTAGGGGCACTGTGTTTTCTTGGCACCCTCTCCCCTTGTTATGTATTGAATCGTGTCCCCTCAAAATTGTGTGTTGTAAACCCTTGCCCTTATACCTGTGGATGTAATCCTATTTGGGAATAGAGATTTCTTTGTTACATTAATAAGACCAAGTCAGTGTAGGGTTTGTTTTAAACCAATCACTTTTGGGGATAAAAGAACAGATCAGGCACAGAAGCCAGCAAGAATGAAGGGATTGATGCTACGTGGAGATCACCAAGGAACCAAGGACCAGAAGCTGAAAAGAAACAAGAACCTTCTCCCAGAGCCAACAAAAAGACAGAGCCTTCCCCTAGAGCCAGTGCCCTGAATTTGGACTTCTAGCCCCCTTAAGTGTGAGAAAATAAATTTCTGTTCTTTAAAGCCACCCACTTGTGGTATTTCTGTTATAGCAGCACTGGATGACTAAGACATCCCTGTAGGCTGTTTCTGTCCCACCTGAAGTTGTAGTGGCCTCGTGGCTTGGCAGAGGCCCAGGACTGTGTCCAGGGCTCCAGTTCCCTCTGATCCCCCTTTGATACCAGCTCCACCACCCCCTCCCCACCCACACACACATTCTGTGTCCCCTCTGCCTGTGATCTTCCTTCCCCCTGGAACTCTCTGTTCTCTCTTCTAGTCATCCTTCAAGACCTTTGACCTTTCTTATGTTTTGAATTGTGTTCTCCCAAAAGATATGTTGAAGTCCTAATCTGTGCTATCTGTGAATGTGACCTTGTTTGTAAATAGAGTCTTTGAGGATAGTATCAGTTTAGTAAACTTGAGGTCAGGAGGGAGTAGGGTCAATCTTAGTCCATTCTGAATGATGACCTTATAAAAGAGGAGAAGAGACACAGAAAGAGACAGAGAGAAGAAAGCCATGTAGCTACTGAGTTATGCCACAGCTGCAAGCCAAGGAATGCCTGGGGCTACCAGAAGCTGGGAGAGGATCTTTCCATACAGCTTTTTGAGAAAACAAGGCCCTGCAAACATCCTGAAGTTGTACTTCTGCCTCCAGAACTGTGAGATAATACATTTCCATTGTTTGAAGCCATTCACTTTGCACTGTGTTGTTATAGTAACCCTAGAATATTAAGACGCCTCTCAAGCAGAATTAGAGACTTCCATAGACACCCTCATAGCCTTTCCTTCATCCTTTGATAATGACACTCATTGAGTTCTATAATGCACCACCTGTTTGCATGTCAGCTTCCCCCAGTAATGATCATACCAGTCAGCCATTGAGCACTTTCTATAGACACTGGCCACCCATTTACTCCTCAAACAGCCCACAAAGATAACACCAATCTCATTCCCAAAACGGAAGGAAGAACTGCTCTTTGCTATCACAACCCTGTCTCGGTATTTATATAAAGACCTGCTTGTTCTCCAGAGGCTCTTGAAGGGGTTAGAAGAGCAAAAAGGATCCGAAGATGGGTTTGGTTAGGCTTGGAGTAAGGTTCAGAGGTAGGGGGATTGCCTGGGATCCGGAGAAGAATCCAAAAGCTATCAGTGATCCACATGGTTTCCAAGAGCAATCCTTGAGCCACCAACTCAACAGCCCCCCTTCCAAGCTCAGGGCCCGGCACACAGGTGTGCACAGAGACAAAAATGCTGTCTTCTTATAGCCTTTCATTTTATTTTGCTAAATTTTAAATGATGTCTGGCTGAGGCTGTCAAGAATTTCATTTTACTTGGATCCACAATCAATGCCCATGGAAGCAGCAGCCAAGGAATTAAATGACAGCACCCCAGAAAAAAGTGCTACAAAATGACAGCAGTAAACTTACATGTAGCAGTAGTCACACTGAACACAAATGGCTTAAATGCACCCATAAAGAGACAGAGGGTGACAGAATGGATTTAAAAAAAAAAAAAAAAAGAGCTCATCCATATGCTGTCTACAGGAGATAAAAAAAATACACCTTAGAAATAAAGACATAAATATATTAAAAATCAAAGGGTAAATATATATATGTATATATATATATATATTAAGCAAACAGCAACCAGAGAAGAGCAAGAGTGGGAATATATTAAGCAAACAGCAACCAAAGAAGAGCAAGAGTGGGAATACTAATCTTGGATAAAATAGACTTTAAAACAAAATCTAACATAAAAGAAGAGTATTATGTAATGATTAAAAGGACAATCACCATGAAGAAATAACCATAATAAACAAATATGCACCCCATGATAGGGTTCCAAAATACATAAAACAAACTCTAACAGCACTGAAAAGAGAAATTGACAGTTACACAATAATAGTAGGAGACTTCAACATGCCACATCTAGAAAGAAACTCAACAAATATACAGAAGATCTAAAGGCCACAATCAACTAACTTGACCTTGTAGACATATATAGAACACTCCACCCAACAGCGGCAAAGTACACATTGATTTCTAATGTACATAGAACACTCTCCAGAATATTCTACATCTTAGGCCACAAAGCAGCCCTCAACAAATCCAAAAAAAAAAAAGGAAACTGAGATAATACAAAATATCTTCTCTGATCACAATGCCATCAAGGTAGAAATTAATAAGAGGAAATGAAAGGAAACAAAAATCAAATACATGGAAACGGAATAACACTTTGCTTAAAAATTACTGTGTAATAGAAGAAATCAAAGATAGAATTTAAAAATTCCCAGAATCAAACAAGAATGAAAACACATCATACCAAACTTTGCGATACAGCAAAGGCAGTGCTCAGCAGTCAAATTATAGCAATAGATGCACACACCAAAAAAGAAGAAAGGGACAAAATCAAAACCTTAGCTATACAATTTGAACAAATAGCAAGAGAACAGCAAAAGAAGCCCACAGCCACCAGAAGAAAGGAAATAAAAAAGATCAGAGCAGAAATGAATGAAATAGAAAAACAATAGAAAGAATCAACGAAACCAAAAGTCGGTTCTTTGAAAGGATCAACAAAATCGACAAACCACTGGCCAAAATGACAAAAGAAAAACAGGAGAGGGTGGAAATAATCCAAATAAGAAATGAAATGGGGGATATTACAACAGACCCAACTGAAGTAAAAAATGATCATAACAGAGTAATATGAAAAACTATAGTCCAAGAAATTTGAAAACCTAGAGGAAACGGGCAAATTCCTAGAAACACACTACCTACCCATACTAACACAAAATGAAGTTGAAAATCTGAATACATCCACAATAAGAGAAGAGATTGAAAAGGTTAATTAAAAAAAAAAAAACTTCCCACTAAAAAAAAAAAAATTCCTGGCCCAGATGACTTCACTGGAGAATTCTACCTAACATTCAGAGAAGAGCTTCTTACACCAGTACGACTCAAACTATTTCAGAAAATAGAAAATTCAGATACCAAAACCAGGCAATAAAAGAAAATTAGAGACCAATATTTCTCATGAATATAGATGCAAAAATTCTAGCCAATAAAATTCACCATCATATCAAAAAAAAAAAAAATACATCACAACCAACTGGGATTCATAAATTTTTTTTTTATGCAAGGGTGGTTCAACATTATAAAATCAGTCAGTATAATCCATGCAATGATATGATGCTATACATACAAAACCCAAAAGACTCTATGAGAAAACTATGGGAACTAATAGAAAGATTCAGCAGAGTGCAGGATACAAGATAAAGATACAAAAATCAGATGGAATCCTATATACCAATAAAGAGAACTATGAAAGGAAATCAGGAAAACAATGTCATTTAAAATAATACCTAAAAAATAAAATAGTTAAGAATAGGTCTAACTGGGGATGTAAAAGACCTACACAAAGAAAACTACAAAACATTCCTGCAAGAGACCTGCATAAACAGAAAAACACACAATGCTCACGGATTTTGTAGTTAATCTCAATACCTAAAATAACACCAATGTTGATGAGAGCAAGCCCCTAGTCTGTTAGCTGCAAGTCTAATTTAGTTCACTTTCTTTGGGAGGAGGAAAACGAGAAACTCAGACAGCCTGCTAGGCACAGAGTACTATGGTAGATCGATATTTTTATCAGTTTAAATTAAGGGTTATTCCAATGACAGCCTATGCAGGAAGTGTTACCAGGTCCATCACACAGCTGTGGTCATGGAGGCCCAGCTACGAAGTGTTGGAGAGGATAGGGCATGGGTTTTTCCAACCTCATAGCCCCAGCTTCTTCTGGTATATCTGCCTGTTCAACCTGGACAGTGAAGTGGGTGTGCAGAACTATAGTATCAGCTAGCCCAGGTTTGCTTCTAATCACAATAGGTGAGCTGAGTGAACTGATGTGACTATATCATTTCTCAGTGTTTCAGTTGCCTTATCTGTTATATAGTACTTACTCTGTGTGCTATCGTGAGGATTAAGTGACATACTCCTTCAATGTGCCCTGCATGTTGTTGCTGTTAGGTGCCATCAAGCCAGTTCCCACTCATAGCGACCTTACCCACAACAGAACAAACACTGCCATCCTTAAGGTTGTCGTTATGCCATGAGGTTGGAAAAACCCATGCTTTATCATCTCCACCACTTCCTAGCTGGGCCTTCATGACCACAGCTGTGTAATAGACCTGGTAACACTTCCTACATAGGCTGTCATTGGAATAACTCTTAACTTGACATATAGTAAGTGCTCAATAAACACTAGCTATTATAATTTTTTTTTTTTTTATTATCGTTATAGGGTCGCTATGGGTTTAGGTTCTGGTTTTTATCATTATAATCCATCTTGCCAAGATGTCTTCCTCTTGATTTTACACCTCAGTCAGAGTTTGCACACACAAAGAAATGGGCCCTCAATTAAATTCACTTTCTTCCTACCACCGCCACCCACACTTTAAAAATATTGATCTTGTTTGCGTGATTTTTTTTTTCTTATGACTGCTTCATTAAAAAGATTTTGGAGTTCAAAATTCTGTCAACTAGAAGACATTAATCTGAAATCCCCATAACAATGTACAATGCGATTTATAGATGCATTATCTTTAGCTTAACAATATCACATTCACATTCCAGCCTCAGCAGCCTTCATTACCCTGCCAAACTTGGAAGTTGTGTTGTTCCATCAAACAAGCAGTGGTTATAAATCATCCAAAGATGGATGGTCCAAGATGGCAGCTTAATCAGACACACTGTGCTTTTTCTTTACAGCAAAGTTCCGAGAAATCAAGTGAAGCAGGTACAGATGACAATCCTGGAACACTGAGCATCAGATGGAAGGATAATTACACTGAACACCTTTTGGAAGAAGAGACTCAACAAAAACAGCAAACAAGGAGAAATTTGGAGTGGAGGTGCCCTACCAGCTGGCCCAGCACAGTATGTCCATCTTGAGACAAAGCCAGCAATGACCCTGTATGAGGAGCACAGGAAGGCAACTTCATGGAATTCCCAATAGGAGAAAAAGGAACTCTGCAGACCTACCCAAAGTGAAGCAAGATGAGCAAGACATGAACCGGATCTAAAGAGGGGAAGTACTGGAAGGAGGACAAGATCTTCAGAGATCCTTGTGCCAAGAGCAGGGAGGGAGCCAGAAACCAGAAAAGGACTACTCACCAGTGGAAGTCCATGACCATTAGTGTGAGTGGCACACATGGAGTAATAGTTATACAGAGTGTCAGCAGGAGGTCCTCACCTGACCAGACTCTGGGCAGCCTGCCTCCCATCACACTTGGTTGGAACCAGGTCCCAATCACTGGCTGCAGCCCAGACATCCAAGCCTGGTAAGCAGAGGAGCATGCCCCCCTTGCCCCAACCTCCTAGTGATTAGCAGCACAAACCCCTCTACCCCTGTCACCCCACCCACCTAGAGACAGCAACATGATCCCTCTTTCACCCCCCCAGCTCCATTCACTCCTCCCCCCATCACCCCATCACCTGGTAAGTTTCAAAGAGCAATCCCACAATCCTGGTTGCCCACCACATACACCCACCTACAACCCCGCTCAGCTGGTGAGTGCCATCGCGCACTTCCACACAGCTGGACAGATGACAAGTGGCAGCCTGTACCTGTTCAGTCCTCTCCCAGCTGGTCTGCATGCCTGATGAATAATGATGCATGTTCACCATTCCCACCATTGTGCTGCCCACCCAACAGATGGTGAGTGACCCAATACCACCAGACAAGTAATCAGCAGAGCCCACCCACTCTACCCACCTTGATATGTCAAAACAAAACAAAATAAAGACAAAACACACATACAATCAATCAATGAATAAAATAACACTTTAATGCCTCAGAGACAGCAGACAATAACAAATCATATTAAAAAAAAAAAAAAAAAGGATAACAAGGCTTAAACTAGTGAGCAAAATAAAGGGAAAGAAAACCTTCCAGAGGAAGAAACAATAATAGAACTGCCTGAGAAGGAATTAAAAACACTCATATTTAAGATCCTCAAAGAGATCAAGGAAAATACAGGGAGGAAAAAAAAAAAGAAGAAGAATTCAGGAAAACAATAGAAGAAAACGATAGACTCAATAGACAATTATAAACCATACTAAACAACAACTAGAAATTCAGAAGATTAACAATAAAATATCAGAAATAGATAACTCAATGGAGGATACAGAAGTACAAACGAATCAACAGAAGAAAGAATCAGTGAAATAGAGGATAAATCCCTTGATACTAATTTTTTTGAGGAACAATTAGAAAAAGAGTGAAGAAAAATTAAGAAAGCCTAAGAGTTATGTGGGACACCATCAAGAGGTATTAATTTACATGTAACAGAAACCCCAGAAAAGGAGGGGGAAAAAAAAGAGAAAAATTTTGAAGATATATTGGCTGAAAACTTCCCAAATATTATGAAAGACAAGAAGATTACCATTAAAGAAGTTCAATGATCCCCATGCAGGATTATTGTTGCTATTAGGTGCTGTAAGGTTGGTTCTCACTCACAGTGACCCTACGTACAACAGAACAAACACTACCCAGACCTGCGCCACCCTCATAATCATTGCTATGCTTGAGCGCATTGTTGCAGCCACTGTGTCAATCCATTTTGTTAAGGGTCTTCTTCTATTTCACTGACCCCCTACTACCAAGCATGATGTCCTTCTCCAGGGACTGGTCATCTGATAACATGTCAAAATTATGTGAGATGAAGTCTTGCCATCCTTGCTTCTAAGGAGAATTCTGGCTGTAATTCTTCCAAGACAGACTTGTTCATTCTTTTGGCAGTCCATGATATATTCAATATTTTTCACCAACATTATAATTTGGAGTCATCAATTCTTCTTTGGACTTCCTCATTCATTGTCCAGCTTTCACAGGCACATAAGGTGATCGAAAATACCATGGCTTGGGTCAGGCACACCTTAGTCTTCAAGGGGGCATCTTTGCTTTTCAACACTTTGAACAGGTCTTTTGCAGCAGATTTGCCCAATGCAACACACCATTTGACTTCTTGGCTGTTGCTTCCAGGAGCATTGATTGTGGATCCAAGTAAAATGAAATCCTTGACAACTTCAATCTTTTCTCCATTTATCATGATGTTACTTATTGGTCCAGTTGTGATGATTTCTGTTTTCTTTATGTTGAGGTGCAATCCATACTGAAGGCTGCAGTCTTTGATTTTCATCAGTAAGTTCTTCAAGTCCATGCAGGATAACCCGCACGCCTCCCCCCGAAAATAGTCAGTAAGATATATCATAATCAAACTTTTCAAAACCAAAGACAAAGCAAGAATTCTTAAAGCAGCTCATGAAACCCAAAATATCACTTTTAAGTGGGCAGCAGTAAGCATAAATGCTGATTTTGCATCAGAAACCACGGAATCAAGAATGCAATGGGATGGGGTATATAAAATTCTGAAGGAAAATAATTGCCAGTCAAGAATCATATATCCAAAAAACTGTCTTTCAAAAATGAAAGCGAAGATAAGCAGAAACTAAGGGAATTTGTAAAAACCAGACCAGTCTTACAAGAAACATTAAATGAAGTCCTTTGGGTAGAAAACCAATGACATCAGACAACTATCTGAGATAAAGACACATGATCGTATCACCCAAATACCAACCCAGATAAAGACTTCACAAAAGCAAAATAAAGCTAAAAAACTGACCACAGGGAACCAGAGGAGTTAAGCTGTAAATGATGACAACTTCAAAACAAAAAGGGGAGATAAAAGAGGTAGTTATAAAACTTCCATATGGAGAGGAAGTCAAGACAATTTCAACACATAACAAACTGTTTTAATTTCAAGAGGATCAAGGTAAGCTTCAGGGTAACCACAAAGAAAAGTAATAAATCTACTCATCAAAATAAAGAAGAAAACCAAAAAGACTCAGTAAACACAAAAACAATGACAACGATTGTTAGGAAAAGAAATTTCAGCTACAAAAATAACTCAGCACAGAAAATTAAGAGGAACAAAGAATTATTAACACCACCACACACACACAAAAAACTTATAACAAAATGACAGCAATGAATCCATGCCTATCGTTAGTCACACTGAATGCAAATGGATTAAATGCACCAGTCAAGAGACAGAGATTGGCAGACTGAATTAAAAAAAAAAAAAAAATGACCCATCAATACGTTGCCTACAAGATACAAGAGACACGACTTAGACGCAAAGACATAAACAAATTAAAAAACAAAGGATGGAAAAAATATATAAAGCAAACAGTATTCAAAAGAAAGCAGGAGTAGGAATAAGCTTTTTGAATAAAATAGTCTTCAAGTAAAAAGACATTATAAGAGACAAAGAAGGGCATTAGATAATGATTAAAGGGTCAATCTACCAAGAAGACATAAAAAAAATAAATATGCACCAAACGACAGGGCTACAAAATACATTAAAAAAAAAAAAACTCTAACAGAATTGAAAAGAAAAATAGTTCTACAATAATAGTAGGAGACTTTAACACACCACTTTCAATGATGGACAGAAAAGCTAGGAAGAAACTCAGTAAAGATACAGAAGATCTAAATAACACAATCAAACAACTTGACCTCATAGAGGTATACAGAACACACCACTGAACAACAGCCCAGTACACATTCTACCTCAATGCACATGGATCATCCTGCAGAATAGATCCTATTCTAGGCCACAAAGTAAGCCTCAACAAATTCAAAAACATCGACATAATAGAAAGCATCTTCGCTGACCAGAATGCTATAAAGTTAAAAATCAACTAAAAAAAACCCAGAAAGAGCAAGGATAATGCTTAAATATATGAAAACTGAATAACATCTTACTTAAAGAGTACTGAGTCATAGAAGAGATTAAAAAATAAATTTAAAAATTGTTAGAATCAAATGAGAATGAAGACACAACATATCAAAGCCCTTGGGACTCTAACAAAAACAGTGTTCAGAGGAAAATTTATAGCAATAAATATACACATCAAAAAAGAAGAAAAATCTGAAATCAATAACTTAACCTGACAACATGAGCAAATAGACAAGGAATGGCAAAAGAAGTCTACAGTCACCAGAAGAAAGGAATGAATTAGATCAGAGCAGAAATAAATGCAACAGAAAAACAATAGAAAGACTTAACAAAACTGGAAGTTGATTCTTTGAAAGGATCAATAAAGCTGACAAACCACTGGCCAAAGTGACAAAGGAAAAAAATGAGAAGGCACAAATAACCAAAAAAGAAATGAAATAGGTGACATTACAAAGGAACCAACAGAGATAAAGAGGATTTTTTATGGAATATTATTTGAAAAATTGGACTCTAACAAATTTGAAAACCTATAGGGTCGCTATGAGTACGAATCACCGCAATGGCAATGGGTTTGTTTTTTTTTTTGGTTTAGAAGGAATAGACACACACATTTCTAGAAACACGATATCTACATAAACTAACACAAACAGAGGTAGAAAAACTAAATAGACCCGTAGAAAAAGAAGAAATTGAAGATGTCATTAAAAAAAAAAAAACTCCCAACAACAACAAAAACCCAGCCCAGATGGCTTCTCTGGAGAGTTCTACTAAACATTCAGAGAAGAGCTGACACCAATGACACCAATTCTACTCAAAGTATTCCAGAATGTAGAAAAGGAAGAAATACTCTCTAATTCATTCTATGAAGCCAGTATTAGCCTGATACCAAAGCCAGGCAAAGATTCTACAAAAAAAAAAAAAAAGAAAGAAAAGAAAATTACAGATAATATCCCTCAAGCATATAGATAGTCTCAACAAAATTCTAGCCCCAGAATACAATAGCACAGCAGAAAAATAATACATCATGATCAGGTGGGATTCATACCCAGGAGCAAGTTTGGTTCACCCTTAGAAAATCAATCAGTGGAATTCGCCGACATAAAAAAAACAAAGGGAAAGGATCATATGATCATCTCAATCAATGCAGAAAATGCATTTGCTAAAATCCAACACCCTTCCCTGACAAAAACTTTCAACAAAATAAAAAGAGAAGGGAAATTTCCTAACATAAATAAGGGCATATGTACAAAACCAACGGCCACTTTATTCTCAATGGAGAGAGACTGAAAGCATTTCCCTCAAGAATAGCAATGGGACAAGGATGCCCATTATCCAGTATTGTATTACCCATTAGAGAAGTGCAAATCAAGACTACAATAAGATAGCATCCCACTCCTGCAAAAATGGCACTGATGGAAAAAGAAAAGAAAAGAAAACAGAAAACAACAAGTGCTGGCGAGGTTGTGGGGGAATTGGAACACTTCTACACTGCTGATGGGATTGTAAAATGGTACAACTATTATGAAAAATGGTATGGTGCTTCCTTAAACAGCTAGAAATAGAAATACCACATGATCCAGCAGTCCTACTCCTAGGTAGAGAAATAAGAGCAGTGACACAAATAGACATATGCACACACATGTTCCTTGCAGCATTATTCACAATAGCAAAAAGATGGAAACAAACTAAGTGTCCATCAACAGATGAATGGATAAACAAAATGTGGTACATACATACAATGGAATACTACACAACAATAGAGAATAATGATGGGTCTGTGAAACTTACACATACATGAACCTTATAACATGGATGAATCTGAAGGACATAACGCTGAATGAAATAAGTCAATCACAAAAGGTATTTCAAATACCAGCTGAGTCATCCATGATGGGCAGGTTTCAAGGAGCTTCAGGCCTAAGGCAGGCTAGGAAGAAGCGTCTGGTGGTCTACTTGTGAAAAAATTGGCCAATGAAAGCCATATGAATAATGGCAGAACATTGTCTGATATAGTGCTGGAAGATGAGCCCCTCAGGTTGGAAGACACTCAGAATGTGACTGGGGAAGAACTGCCTCCTCAAAGTACAGCTGATCTTAATAACATGGTTGGAGTCAAGGTTTTGGGACCTTAATTTGCTGATGTTGCATGACTGAAAATGAGAAAAAGCAGCTGCAAACATCCATTAGTAATCAGAATGTGGAATGTACAAAGTATGAATCTAGGAAAATTGGTAGTTGTCAAAAAATGAAATGGAACATATAAAGATAGATATCCTAGTCATTTGTTGCTGTTGTTAGGTGACATCTAGTCAGTTCTGACTAATAGCAACACTGTATACAACAGAATGAAACACTGCCCAGGCCTGCACCATCTTCACAGTCGTTGTTAGGCTTAAGCCCACTGTTGCAGCCACTGCGTCAATCCATCTCATTAAGGGTCTTCCTCTTCTTTGCTGACTCTCCACTTTACGAAGCATGATGTCCTTCTCCAGGGACTGATCCCTCCTGATAACATGTTCAAAGTGTGGGAGATGTCATATCACCATTCTTGCATGTAAGGAGCATTCTGGTTGTGCTTCTTCCAAGACATATTTGTTCATTCTTTCGGCAATATATGGTATATTCAATATGTGGTATATTCTTCATCAACACCATAGTTCAAAGGCGTCAAATCTTCTTCGGTCTTACTTATTCATTGTTCAACTTTCATATGCAAATGAGGCAATTGAAAACACCATGACTTGAGTCAGGCACAACTTAGTCTTCAAGGTGACATCTTTGCTTTTTAACAATTTAAAGAGGTCTTTTTTTACAGCAGATTTGCCCAACGAAATGCATCTTTTCATTTCTTGACTGCTGTTTCTATGGGTGTTAGCCATTAGTGAGCTGAAATGGGCTGGTATCGGCCATTTTGAATCAGACAATCATACGGTCTACTATGTCAGGATGGACAAATTGAAGACGAATGGCGTTACGTTTAGTCTCAAAAAGAACATCTCAAGATCTATCGTGAAGTACAAAGCTGTCAGTGATAGGATAATATCTATACACCTACAAGGAAGACCAGTTAGTAAGGCTGATACTCAAATTTATGCATCAATCACTAATGCCAAAGGTGAAGAAATTGAAGATTTTTACCAATTTCTGCAGTGTGAAATTGATCAAACATGCAATCAAGATGCATTTATAATTACAGTGATTGGAATGTAAAAATTGGAAACAAAGAAGGAACAGTGTTGGAATATATGGCCTTGGTGATAGAAACGATGATGAAGATCACATGATAGAATTTTGCAAGACCAATGACTTCTGCATTACAAATGCCTTTTATTGAACAACACGTGAACCTTGCCAGATGGAATACACGGGAATCAAATCTGCTACGTCTGTGGAAAGAGACAATGGAGAAACTCAAAACCGTAAGTCAGAACAAGACCAGGGGCCGACTGCGCAGTAAACCATCAATTGCTTGTATGTAAGTTGTAGCAGAAGCTGAAGAAAATTAGAGAGCCAAAATACTATCTTGAGTGTAACCAAAAAACCAAACCCAGTGCCGTCGAATCGATCCTGACTCATAGTGACCCCATATAAAAAAAAAAATTTTTTTTTTGACCCTATATATCCCCCCCCGAATTTAGAGACCGTCTCAAGAACAGATTTGACACATTGAATACTAATGACTGAAGACCAGACGAGTTGTGGAATGACATCAAGGACATCATACATGAATAAAGTTTGTTCTTCCTTTTGGTTTTCTATGTGCAGCTTTTTGCACGTCATTTATAATACTTTTACTTTATCTTCTCGAACGTCCCTTTGAAATCTTCTGTTCAGAGTCTCTTCTGACATCCATTTTGGTCTTTTCTTTCTTTGCTAGCTTTTTAATGATTTTTTGCTTTCTTCATATATGATGCCCTTGATGTCCTTCCACAACTTATCTGGTCTTCAGTCATTAGTATTCAACACATCAAATCTATTCTTGAGATGGTCTCTAAATTCAGGTGGGATATACTCAAGGTCATACTTTGGCTCTCGTGGACTTCTAATTTTCTTGAGTTTCATCTTGAACTTTCATATGACCAATTGGTGGTATGTTCCACAGTTGGTCCCTGGCCTTGTTCTGACTGATGATATTGAGCTTTTCCATCATCTCTTTCCACAGATGTAGTCAATTTGATTCCTGTGTATTCCATCCAGTGAGGTCCATGTGTATAGTCACCGTTTATGTTGATGAAAAAGGTATTTGTAATGAAGAAGTCGTTGGTCTTGCAAAATTCTATCATACGATCTCTGACATCATTTCGATCACCAAGGCCGTATTTTCCAACTACTGATCCTTCTTCTTTGTTTCCAACTTTCTCATTCCAATTACTGGTAATTATCAATGCATCCTGATTGCATGTTTAATCAATTTCAGACTGCAGAAGCTGGTAAAATTATTCAATTTCTTCATCTTTGGCCTTAGTTGTTGGTGCATGAATTTGAATAATAGTCATATTAACTGGTCTTCTTTGTAGGCGTATGGATATTATCCTATCACTGACAGGTTTGTACCTCAAGATAAATCTCGAAATGTTCTTTTTGATGATGAGTGTAACACCATTTCTTTTCAAGTTGTCATTGCTGACATAGTAGACCACATGATTGTCCAATTCCAAATGGCCAATACCAGTCCATTTTAGCTCACTTAATGCCTAGGATATAAATGTTTATGTGTTCCGTTTCATTTTTGACCATTTCTAATTTTCCTAAATTCATACTTCATACACTCCATGTTCTCATTATTAATGGATGTTTGAAGCTGTTTCTTTTCATTTTGAGTTGAGCCACGTCCGCAAATGAAGGTCCCAAAAGCTTGACTACATCCACATCATTAAGGTTGACTCTTCTTTGAGGAGGCAGCTCTTCCCCAGTTGTCTTTTGATTGCTTTCCAAACTGGGGGGCTAATCTTCCAGCACTATATCAGACCATGTTCTATGACTATGCACTGGCTAAATCTTTTCAGAAATAGGCTGCTGGGTCCTTCTTCCTAGTATGTCTTAGTCTGGACATGGGTGACCCTGCTGGTGTCTGAATACCAGTGGCATAGCTTCCAGTATCACAGCAACTTGTAAGCCTTCACAGTATGACAAACTGATAGACACGTGGGGGTAGACACTTGTTAACTCTGGTGAAGTGAAGAGCAATATATGATATGGGGGAAGTCACCATAATGTGAGCAATGTAAATGGAGACACTGAGAGGTAGGCAAGAATAAAGCACAACTACAGTAAATGCTACAACATATACAATTATGCAAGGACAATAATATTTGTGAACAAACATATGTAGCTTTGTATGCTGTATTTGTATGAGAGAGTGTTTGGGAGTATATACAGTTATGAGTATTTGTATATAAATATTTGTATTTGCTACATATATATTCACTTATGTAATAGAGTACATAGGAGGCAGTTATGGAAACTTCTTGACATATTCCAGCACCTTGTGGGACTGAGTTACTGGGCTTGAAAGCTAAGGACCGTAGTCTCAGGGGACACCTAGGCTAACTGACATAACAGTTTATAAAAATAATGTTCTACATCCTAGTTTGCTGAATAGCATCTGGGATCTTAAAACCTTGCAAGTGGCCATGTGAGGTATAACTATCGGTCTCTTCCCATCTGGAGCAAAGAACAGTGAAGGAAACCAAAGAGTCTTGGAAGCAAATAGTCCACAGGACTAATGACCCACATAACCCACAGCCTCCTCTAGCCAGAGACCAAAAGAACTAGATGGTGCCTAGCTACCACTAATAACCACTCTGCCCAGGAATACAATAGAAGTTCCCAGTCAGAATGGGAGAAAAATGTAGAACAAAACTCAAATTCATAAAAAAAAAAAAAAATCAGACTTACAGGACTGATAGAGACTAGAGGAACCCCCAAGACTCTCACCCTAAGACACCCTTTAACCTGGAACCAAAGCTACTCCAGGAGGTCATCACCTTTCGGCCAAATAATAGATTGGCCTACAAAATAAACAATAACACCTATGAGGACTGTGCTCCTTAGAACAATCATCTATAGGAGACCAAGTGGGCCACATTTGTCCTAAAGCAAAGTTGAGAAGGCAAGAAGGGGCAGGGAAAGTGGAGGGATGGTAACAGCAAAGGTAAGGTAGAAATGGGGAGAGTACTGACACATTGCAGGGATAGCAGCCAATTTCATGAAAAAATATGTGTATGAATTGTTGAATGGGAAACTAATTTTCTGTGTAAACTTTCACCTAATGTTCAAAAAAAATCAAAATCATCCCCAGATGTCAGCCTAATTATTTAGAACGAGTGGGGGCCTGTTTCTTGTAGTGTTTCAGACACTTATACTGTGTTTTCCTCATCCTCATCCTAAGAGTTCGAGGGGGTGACACTAAGGATCATGGGGCTGACACTGAAGGCCTGGGTTCCGTACCAACTCCAGACTTTCAGATGTTCTCCATTCTCTTTCTGGAAGATAGTCCTTGCCAATTCTAGCTTCCAGGAGATGGGTTTTCAGACCAGGTGTCTGATTCCCTTCTGCAGAAAAGCAATTGGCCTCCTCATGATTTTCCTCAGCAGACATAGACAGACTTGGCAAGAGGTAGTCTACTTGATGACCTATGAGAGAAGATGGAGCTTGCTCCCTAATCAATGGAAAACCCAGGAGTGTGGGGTTCAGGCTCGGTGGGTGGGGCTTGGCATTTACAAACCAGGACCCACTCTGTCAACCTCTGGCTCTTCATGCTTCCCCACTGAGCAAACTTGCAAAGAAGGAAGAACCTGAACTTAGATCTTTGCAACTTAAATGAAGATAGGCTTTTCTAGAAAATCCAGCCAGTGAAAGAGCTCTTAAAACCTGCTGCCATTAAGTCATTCTGACTCATAGAAACCCTATAGAACTGAGTAGAACTTCCCCATAGGGTTTCTAAGACTAATCTTTACGGAAGCAGACTGCCACCTTTCCCCCACAGAGTGGTTGTTGGGTTAGAACCACTGACCTTTCAGTTAGCAGCTGAGGGCTTAACCACTGCACCACCAGGGCTCCTTGAAACGGCTTTCACTGTGTATAAAAAAGCCTTTGCCAGTGGTGCTTTCCTTCTTTCTTTCGTCTTTCTTGCTGGGCACTTGCTCCATGTCAGACACCATGATGAACATGAAAGTGAGCCTTCATGAGATCAGCCATTTCCCCACCTGACAAGTCCTCCCACTGGCCCTTTCTCTCTCTGTCCTCAAGTTGGAACTGCTAGAGAAGAGTGTTTCCCTGTTAAGATCAAGAAGCAGTGCAGCAGTTAAGCATGGGCCACATGGCATGTCACGTTCTTTCTCCTTAGTTAAGACCTATAGGTGGGTTTTTCTTTAAAGTCCTTTGATAAACCCTAATATTTTAAAGTACTCCCTTCTGTATCCAGGTGTCTCCCAAGGAGACACTTTAAGGGTAATTTACACTTAAACGTGAACTCTCAGCACAATGGCCCACTGACTGTTCTTTTTGTGGTTTCCTCATACTCCATTATCCAGAGGATGGGCCCATTGCTTGGAAGAAAACTTGGCTACATAGCAGACCCCAGCAGCTGACATCAGATCCGCTCAGCTCCTTCCCTTCCTTTCTGCTTCCAGACCCCAGTGGACTCCTTCTCAGACCCAGCTTCGCTGACCTCCTACCCCAGGCTGGAACAGGTGTGCAGCTGGTTTGCCCCAGAGATACCTCCTGAGTCACTTGGGTGGGTGTTTAGCCAGTTGACACAGTGGCTTGTGGTTTGCCCTGCTGCCAAAGTCTCCACCAATATGGGGCATTCCAGGGTGAGCTTACGAACGTGACCAGGCCACAGCCTGGAGTTTTATCGGCATAGGATATGACTAATCGAAAGTCTTTTTTGAGGGAGGGTCTTAAAATGGTGGAGATCTCTAGGGTGGGGAAAATAGTCGTGGTGATATATTTTCCTAGAGTTTGTGATTTTTTTTTTTAGGTCCCTCCACCTCTACCACATTAAAAAAAGGGGGGGGGGAGGGCTGGGGAACAGATACCTGTGAGTAAGTGGAAGAGAAAGTTGTTTAAGAGGCAGGAAATTATAAAAGGAGAGAAAAAAGAAAAAATGGCCTAAGGTCTCAAAGACTGTTGGCTTGTCAGGTGGGAAAATGGCTGTTGCCTCATGGGGTTGTTGCAAAGCTCAGATGTGGGAAAAGGTGTGGATGTCACTAAATTGTAGGGTGCTAAGAAAATGGGAGGGGTTAACATTAGGTGTTAACAAAATACACAGAATGCAAAGGGGAGGCATTTGGAAGAGGGGAGAGTGTCCATTCATCCCAGATGGTTCTCCTGGAACCACCACAGGTCACACACTATGCTTAGCACCAGGCAGGGCTCAGAGATGCCTAGAGTTGAGCCAAGATGCCGAGAGTTCAGTCAAAGATGACAAAGTTCAGCCAAAGATGCCGAAATTCAGCCAAAGATGTCTAGAGTTGAGTCTCTGCTTTTTGTAGAATAAAGAAGAATCTATTTTTTAAGGACTTACAAGTAATATCTGAGGGGGCAGTTCATCCAGCTTCAAATGGCACACGATGCTCCCCACTCCCATTCCAGGAAAATCCCCAGAAGTCCCTTTTCATAGTCCAGGAAAAATGAAAACTTCAAGTCAAGGTTAAAGTTTAAAACCTCCCATTGCCACAGCCAATCTCCAGTCGGTGAGTAGCCTTAGAGGCTGTCATTAATTTGGGGCGCCTCAAGTGCGTATCTATGGAGGAAAGAATGCTAGCTTTGTGGTCAGATTGTCCCGGGTCTAAACCCAACCCTGTAACTTGCAAGTTCTGTGAACCTGGGCAAATCGAAACAACTGCAGAAAGCAGGGAAAGAGGTACTTCCCTCAAAGGGCTGATATGAGGATGATATTCTATAACGAGTCAAGTTTCCAGCAAATTCACTGGCCCGCATTGGAACCTCAGCAAATACGAGCCCTGTTTTCCCTAAGTATCATGCAGACAGAGTTCTGGCAGTTGTTCAATGTGCGTGGAATTCCAGAGTGCATGAAGGAGGGTGAGTGCAAGAAAGGAAGAAAGGAAGGGAGAGAGGGAGGGAAACAGGGAAAAAATAAACAGATCTGCATATAGTATCGAAATTCCTACAAATTTATTTTTCAGATTTGCCAGAATTTCTTCCTGAAAGAATATTAGCTTTAGGTCAATTCTGATATTTTAAAGTTGAATTTGTGATGAGCTATTTATCTGCAAAATCTCTCCCAATTATCAATGAAAATAGTTACTTCCTTATTATTTCTTAAATCTAACTATTCAGCTATCAATTGACTAATTAGTTTACTGAACAAATGTAAGCATTATGGACTCAATTCCCCTAAGAAACCGGAAGTGGGGGTGGAGCACTCGCATTGTTAGTGCCTTAAGTGTCGAGCCCCAGTTTTATAAATTTGAACCAGAATGGCTTTCCTACCTTCTCCCTCACATGTTACGATTACCTGAAAAGATAAGCCAGTGACTGAAACACGTGGGACTGGTATTACACAGAGCTTCTGGACTGACTCCCATCCACCAAGTTCAGCTACATGGTCAGGGAGGTGCTGGTAGACAGCAGATGTGGACAGAGGCTCATGGCTGTGTTGTTGATCAGAGGCAGGGGTCAGCAGTTGTCACCCGAATCCCCCCTGTTTCACCCGAGGCACCTCAGGAACTCTAGATCAGGACTGAGAAGGGGCCCTAGAAAGTTCTTCCTGCCCACTTCTGCCTTCCTTACTTGACGAATGTCAGCCAGAAGAATAACATATGGGTCGGGGAGTGATCCAGGATGTCACTGGGGACATAAACAGCCTCATGTGTTCCAGGCTAAGGAAGGTAGTTGTTTGTTACCTTCAGACGAGGGTTCTCAACCTTGGCACTGTTGACCTTTGGGGCTAGATCAGTTTTTTGTGGAACTGTCTTGGGCATTATAAGATGTTTGGTAGCGTCCCTGGACTCTACCCACTAGATGCCAGTAGCACCACTCCCCTTGTTGTGACAATGGAAAATGTCTCTAGATATTGCCAAATGTCTCCTGGGGGCAAAACTGCCCTGGGTTGAAAACACTGCTCTAGGTAAAAGGCCACAAGCACGGTGTGGTGGGATGTGGTTGGGGGCTGGAGAGCCACTGTAGGCAACAAATTTAGGGGAACCAGGTGGGCCTTTGCGGCCCTCCTAGCCTCCCGGCACCAATAGGCCCTCATCAAACCCTGCGGACCAACACTGATGCCAAGCCCACTTTAACAAAGGGGGGCTGTTCCAAGATACCCAGAAGCTCTAGGTGTCAAGCCATCAGCCCTCAGCAGGGACACAGCCTCTCATGGCACTTTCCCCTGGGCTGGGAGGCCATAGTGGGCACCACCTCTGGGGCCGGGCCATGCTGGGTGGCTGTTTATCTGTGTGCCCAGGGCCGCCTGCTGGGCGTATTAGAGCCCATGAAATAATGATGAGGCCGAGGAGGAGTAATTAAAAGCCACGGTGACATTGATCTGCTGAGATTTCGGAGCAAGCCCAGAGCACATGGGGTGACTCTCCATCTTACCTCATGCAAGCCCGGCCTGATTGGCCCCCTGGGCATTGCTGGGGCCGTGGTGCCTCACCTGTGGCCAGGGGACTCCCAGGGCAGCAGCCAGCCTGGTTTCAGAGGCAGTGCAAAACAGGCAGCCTGGACCTGGGGGGCAGCCCAGGCCTGAGGGGTGACCTAGGGGGTGGCCTGGGCCTTAGGGGTGGCCTGGGCCTCTGGGGCCACCCAGTTGCTGCTCTCTGCCCTGAAAAGGCAGGAGCAGGTGGGTCTGCTAAAGACACAGTTCCCTGCACTCAACACTTTCAGAAGTTAAGCTTCTCTTCTCTGGGTCTCAGAAACTCACTTAGGTAGGAAACTCGGCCTGCCTTGGGACAAGGCATGTCCTTCTTTGCACTTCGGACCCCAGTGTGCCTACAAGAAAGGTCACAATCTCTTGTCGAGATACAGATGAAGCTGACAGCTATTTCTTAACAATCTATACTGATGCGGGGATTGTACATATCCTTTTACAAACATGGACATCTAATATTTATTTATGATAAGTTGTTGCAAAGCTGGACACTTTAATAGGAAGAATAATTTTTATTTTGCTTTTGCACTATTTATCTGTTCTTTACTGATTTGTTGTTGTTTTAGTTTTAGTTTTAAAATTAGCAGAATGAGTGGGATTAATACAAATTTTAGAGTCAGGCAGATCTGGGTCTTAGCCTTGGCTCCACCGTTTGCATCACTATGATCTTCAGCAAATTGTTTGAGCGTACTAGCTCTCAATCTCCTTGTTTATAAACTGTGGAAAAAAATAATCACCGCCGTAGGTTGGAAAGGACTGAATGAAAAGACAGCTACAAAGTAACATGCACTCAGGAACCGTTAGTTGGATAGCCCGTTGCTGTACCTTGAATTCTTTCATGTGCTTAAGCTCTTTACATCCTAGCAGTCTAGTGAAGTGGCCATCAGTAGCCCATTTTACAGATGAAAAAATTGAGGCACCAAATTCTTTCTAGCACCTGGGATTCCTCACAGGGAGATGCCACAACCTACCCCAAGAGGGCTGATTTCCATTGTAGCCACTCTGCAGGAAGCCTGGGTTATTTGATGGGTTCCCCGCTGCTGAAATCAGAAAGGTGGAAGGCAGTGCCCCACCTGGAAGCCCCTGCTTGCTTTCCTTCCCAGCTCCCCCGGAACTGGCGGCACTGTACCTCCTTATGTAATCGCAGCCTCCTGTCTTCCTTTGTGAAAATCCTGCCTATTGCTTGCGCTTTGTCTCCGCCACATTGCGAGGGGGTGGGACTGCTCAGCCCCTCAGGCTAGAGGAAGTAGCAGCCCTATCAGATGGGAGGAAGTGGAAGTTTGCTTTGGGCCTTGACAAAACAGCCCATCTCCCTCACGGGCACAGGCTGGCGGTACAGTCCCGGCTCTAAATATGGCGAGGTGGTTCTTTCTTTTTTGTGAGCTAGGTTAAGGTTAGGTGGAGTGAAATGTTCTTCCGGACTTTTGGAGAGTATGCCCTAAATTAGTCTTAGAAAACCCTCATCTGCTCTGTCTCCCCTCCCTCCACCCTGTGTGTTTGTGACAAGGGTGGTGAGTGAGCTTTGATGATGAAGAGTTTACGAGGTGCAGGAGCCCAGGGACACATCTGGGAAGTGCCTCGAATTAAATTCACAGCACTGGAAAGACCTTGATTGGAAAAAGGCTTACAGAAATACATTGTTCTGTTTATCAATTACAGTCAAGTCGTCTCTGACTTGACTGTAACAAACTTAGCCCGGTCCTGCCCCATCTTCAGGATTGTTGCTATGCTCGTGTCCACTGACGCAGCTACTGTGTGTTCTGAGAACAGGCAGCCCCCAGATCATGAATGAGTTCTGTTCCTAAATCTGTCTTTAAATTGCATTTGTACGTAAGTCAGAACAGTTAGGTAGGGTTTATATCTAATGTCAGTCAAATGTTTGTCTTAGTATACCTTTTTATGCATTAAAAAAAAATTAAAGAAACACTCCCAGATATGATAAAACGTCTTTAACTTAATAATACTGTAATGATAATAATGTTTTAATGCCTGCCACGAAGTATTGCACATTTGTTATTAGGAGCCATTGTATGCAACTCGAATTTTTAACATAATAGGCTTTAAGGGGGTTGGTTCCTTAACTACCGGTTGAATGTAAGTCAGGTGTTCATAACCTGGGGACTGCCTGTACCTTCCAGCCTAGGGGCTCACCTTCCAGCCCTACATCGAACAATGTTCTGTTGTGACCCACGGGGATTTCATTGACTAATTTTTGGAAACAGATCACTAGGCCTTTCTTCCTAGCCTGTCTTAGTCTGGACGCTCTGCTGGAAACTGTTCACAATGGGTGACCCTGCTGGTGTTTGAAATAGCAGTTTGTAGCCTCCAGCATCACAGCAACACACAAGCCACCACGGTAAGACACACTGACAGACATGAGAGGTAAGAAGTACCATTTATTGAACATCCAGCCTAAGAGTGTTTATTTATTTAATACAGGTTTAATCTGACCTCATGAAGACTTTTCCAGGTAATAAATCACAGGTTACATAGAACAGGTGTGCTGGGCATGGCCCTGAGTGTGTACTCAGCCCATGCCGCTTCCTTGGGAGGGGTCAGGCTGACTTCTGGTGCACACAGAGTTGGGGTGATTTGCCCATGAGGGTCTGGCTCCAATTTAGACCTGGTCAGGTGACTGCAGGTTCTGGTCAGGGATGGCTCTGCTAAAGAAGCTTCCCTGGTTTACAAGTACATTCCACTTCCAAACGATGTCTAGTTTATAAACTAACACCGTGCAGGGTCCTTGAGTCACCATACCTGACCTCTGTCATGTGGAAAAAAGAAAGAACTCCTCTTGCCTCTTAGCCCACTGTGATCCACGATCATGTAGTAATGATCCCCAAATCCATAAAGCTTCATGAGCCAAAAGTCACTTTTGTCATTTGTTTTGCTGCAAACGCTGACCTGAACTAATAGAACTAATGTAAGACTACTTATAGTCTTCATTTTTCCCTCTTAGTGTGACTATTCATGCATTTTGCTGCAGAAATATTCATGTGTTCTAACCCTAGGTGCTGCCCCAGACTCCCGTGAGGAAGGGGAAAGTGTTATAAAATATACAGATATGAGCCAAGCCAACTTTCTGGAACCTGGAAATTCTAAATTCTGAAATGCATCTGGCCCCAAGGGTTCCAGAATAGAGGTCACCAAAACAAACAAATAAATAAATAAACAAACAAACACATTGCTGTTGAGTTGATTCCTACTCATAGCAACCCTGTTGGATAGAGTAGAATTGTCCCATAGGGTTTCCAAGGAGCAGCTGGTGGATTTGAACTACCGACCTTTTGGTTAGCAGCTGAGCTCTTAACAACTGCACCACTAGAATAGGGGTTGTAGGCCTGTAATTGAAACCTGGAGCCCAACTTGGGAGCTGTGTTCCATAGACAGTG
This sequence comes from Elephas maximus indicus, assembly GCF_024166365.1. Taxonomy (NCBI): domain Eukaryota; kingdom Metazoa; phylum Chordata; class Mammalia; order Proboscidea; family Elephantidae; genus Elephas; species Elephas maximus. The sequence continues at coordinate 115,359,450 of NC_064828.1, read as the reverse complement.
TTGGGTAGTGGCGGTTGTAGGGGTTAAAATCAGATTGACGTCAACCCCAACTCTAGTGTAAGCAGCACAGGCCTGTGGGATCACAGCCAGCTTGGAGCTCAGGGGAGCTTCAGTTTCTCCAGTTCAAAAAGGGGATAATTTAAAAAAACACATCTTCATTCAGCATTGCTGTGAGCCTTATGTGGGTTTCAGTGTGCAAGGATTAGGGTCCGATGCCAGTCTGAGTATTCTAAGGAGGAGCAGTGGTTGTGCCGTGGCGGACTTCTCCCCATTCAATGGAGGAGACCTGAGTTCAATTCCCGGCCCATGCACCTTATGTGTAGCCACCATCTGTCGTCACCGGAGGTTTGTATGTTGCTGTGCTTCTGAACAGGTTTCAGCAGAGTTTCCAGACCAACATGAACTAGGAAGAAAGACCTGGCAATCTACTTGTGAAAATCAGCCAGTGAAAATACAGTGAATCACAACAGTCTAACCTGCAACTGACCATGGGTATGGCACAGGGTTAGGCAGCGTTTTGCCCCACTGTGCACGGGGTTTCCATGAGTCGGGGGCCACTTTGATGACAGCTAATGAAAACAAGAACAGCAAGGGGATCCACATTTCTTTTGCTCTTTATTATGATTTCCAGGCTTAGTGCAAAGATTTCCTGAAGCTTCCACCTCTTCGGAGTTTGCCGTCCTCTGTTAGGAGTCGGCTCTGGCCCCTGGGACCTGGGGCTGGGAAGGAGGTAACAGCCGTGTAAGACCTGGGCAGGCCACAGCAATTAGCAGCAGCCACCAAGACCTTTGTGATATTAATTAGCTGTCCCTGACCTGGTGCTGCTGGGGACTGTCAGCCTCTCAAGGTGCACGCAGGGACTCTAAGGCTTACCACGGGGCTCAGTGCCTGACCACGAGAGCTGAGAAAACAGGATGGAGTCAGGCTTCCAAGGGGCCGGGGCGATGATGCAAGACTTCCCAGCACGCAGGTGCAAGGCAGCTCTCAGTGGGTGGACTGACAGCAGGGAAGGGCAGGCAGGCTCACGTACACTCCCTCCTGCTTCAGGCCGAGAGGCTCAGTCCTTCCTCTCGCTCAGTCTCTGCTCTCATCTCTCTGCTCTTCTCTTGCTTTGGGTCTAGCTCCACCTCCCCCTGGTTGTCTCTCTCTGTGACCTTTGTGTTCCAGTTCCTCTGCAGGTGTTTCTCCCTCTTTGTCCCTTGTCACCTGCACACTCTAGAGCACGAAGGTTAGGCAGACAGGGCAGCTGGCGGTCCCATTCTCTTCCACTTAGCTTGGAAGAGAAGGTGGTTCACAGAGCACAAGATAGTGTGAATTTTCCAGCTTCATTCCAACATTTGTATTTATTGTATTCAACAGTTGTTTACTGAGCACTCACTACCTGCAGGCACCGTCTTAGACACTGGGGATAAAATAGTGAACAAGAGACAAAATCCTTGTTCAAACAGTGGGGTGGGGGATAAAGGAAAACAATAGAAATAAGTCAGTAAAGCACATTGCTTTTCAGACGATGACAAGCAGTGCGAAGAAAACTAAAGGTAGATGATGGCACAGAAAACGCCGCGACAGACGAGATTGATCAGGGGAAGATTCTCCAACAAGGGGACAGTAGAGGCGACTTGTGTGAAATGACAAGGAAGGCAAGTGAATTACTGGGGGAAGAGTGACTTGGGCAAAGAGAACAGAAAGTGCGAAGGCCCTGGAGCAGAAGCGTGCCTGGCAGAGCTAAGGACTGGCGAAGAGTATACAAGGGAGGTGACCGTAGAATAGAAGGTCACAGAAGCTACATGTTGTCTCACCTAATCTTTGCAAATATTCTTCTAGACGGAGGTCATTAGCCTCACTTTACAGATGAGGAAGCTATGGGTCCGAATGTATGAGTTTTCTGTCTGACATCACAGGAAATTTAAGCTGCTGACATACCACACCAGCTGCCATGGAGTCAGTTCCAACTCATGGTGACCCGATGTTGTGTCAGAGTAGAACTGTGCTCCACAGGGTCTTCAATGGCTGCTTTTTTGAAAATATATCACCAGGCCTTTATTCCAAGGTGCCTCTGGGTGGACTCAAACTTCCAACCTTTCAGTTAGCAGCCAAGCTTTTTCACCATTTGCAGCACCTGGGGCTCTGAAGTTGCTAAGGCAGGATTTAAACTCAGGGCTACTCAAAGCATGGCTCTTTCTGCAATGCCTTACTAGAGCTGAAGAATTTAGAACGGGGTTACAAGCACCATCCGGCTATCAACACCTTATCTGATAAGAATCGTTATGGACGTGGTAGCTGTTGCTGGCTCTGAGGTCAAGAGCAGCTATGGCAACTGATAATCATGAACATCTGTGTGTAGAAGCCCTGGTGGCGTAGTGGTTAAGCACTCGGCTGCTAACCAGAAAGTCGGCAGTTTGAACCCACAGCCGCCCCTCAGGAGAACGATGTGGCAGTCTGCTTCCATAAAGATTACAGCCTTGGAAACTCTATGGGGCACTTCTACTCTGTCCTGTAGGGTCGCTGAGAGTCAGAATTGACCGGATGGCAACGGGTTTCTACTGGCAGGAGGCAGAAAGCAGTATGAGAACAAGTTGAAGTCCAAGCCCAAGAATACTTCACCCATTACGTCTCAGAGTGGCCGAGCATCTTGTCCACGACCTCGCAGCAGGTAAGCAGTGAGGTCTGTATTCCAATCTGCCCCCTTTACTGTGAAGCTGGGCACTACGCACAAGTTTAAGAGGAAACGAAAACACATCAGAGCAAAAGGGGACTAGAATTATGCCATCACCCTTAATAGAAGCTCAGCGTCCCCGGTGTCCCTGACCCAGACATGTAAGATTGTTGACATGCCAAATGTTGTGTTATGTATATATTTACCACACACACACAAAATAAAATAAAATGAAAAAAATCCAAAAAAAAATATGAATGTTTTCCTAGTATTTGAAACACTTCCTTTATTGGATTGATTGGATTCGTGAGAAATCAGCAATAGGGTTTAACTGACAAAGAAAATTTCCCTCAGGGGAGGAAAAAAAAGTTATTATTTTAATATCCCACCTGATTCTTAAAAAAAAAAAGAGTAGAAAGCAGTTTTGATAGAGTAATTACATAGATTTATATCACAGGAGTTGGACTCAGATCCATCGATGAGTAATCTGCTTTCCAAAACTTGCCTATCGGTCGAGAGGAATGTGTGAGACAGAACTAAGGTTGTGTCCATGGTGGAAATGTGCCTATCGGTCAAGAGGAATGTGTGAGACAGAACTAAGGTTGTGTCCACGGTGGAAATGGAGTCCTGATTGGGTGACCACATAAGGCAGGTGGGGGGAAGGGGGAGCTGAGCATCCCAAGACCAACAAGACCAGGATTTGCTGTTTCCTGAATCAAGGCTCTTGATGAGAAACAAGCCTTAGTTCCCTTCCTCGAGGCTCTCACCTTCTAGGTACTCACCTGCAACTAGTAACACCAGAATCAACCTGCAATTAGATTCCGGTCCAAGGTCTGGTGGGAAGGGCTGAGATTTTCCGTGAACAGGAAACCTCGAGTAGCTAGGAGGCTCTACCTGGCCCCCAGCTCGGGGGGCTCTACAGGAGCCAGGTCCCACCTGAATCCTTGGGGCTCAGACAGGTCAGACCAGGACAGAGGGCCAGGTGACATCGGTGGGAGTAGACATGTTTGTCGGAGTGGATGCAGGAAGGGACACGCACGTTCCCGTTGACATGGAAATAGTGATTATTTGAGACTGTGAAACCCAGGCTGAGTCACGTCCTCTGGGAGGAAACCCCCCACCCCAGACCTTCTCTTGGGTTCAGCCAGGTCACCAGGAATGAATGAGAGCCTTCAGTGTGGCACCCCTCTCCAGGGCTTCTGTCCTGACCAGGTGGCCCCCAGTGGGCCTTTACAGTAATATTTTGAGTTGTGGGGCTTCCTCAAGACTTGAAAACCACATTCACCTAGAGGTGAGTCTGCTGCAGAGAATACTGATGGCAAAGCAATGTTGCTGTCGGAAGACCAGGAGAGTAGGTAGCTCCTGGTCCCCAGAGTCCAATTAGATATGAGGCTTTGGACAAATTGTTAACCTTTATGAGCCCTAGGTTCATCATCCATGAATAAAGAACAATTATTCACTCCATTTGGAGCCCCTGGGTGGCGCAAATGCTTAACATGCTGGGCTGCTAACCGAAAGGTTGGAGGTTTGAGTCCACCTAGAGCTGCCTCGGAAGAAAGGCCTGGACATCTACTTCCAAAAAATCAGCCATTGAAAACCCTATGGAACACAGCTCTACTCTGACCCACACGAGATCCACACGAGTCAGAAATGGCCTGAGGTGACTGGTGGTACTCACGCCACCCATTGTTATTTGTTGTTAGGTGTCATCGAGTGGGTTCCGACTTCTAGAGACCCTAGGTACCACAGCACCAAACAGTGTCCAGTCCCGCACCATACATCTAGCTATTATGAAAAGTGAGGTAGTCCATGTACATTTTGTAATCTGTCATATAAATAGGAAAAAAATAGCCTTATTTTAAGAAAAATGTATTCATATAATTCTACCTAATGTATGTCCGTGAGTATAAATAATAAATGGAACCCTACATGCAATTTGATTTAAAACGGGTCTTTAAGTATTATTTTAACTCTCATGGCTTTCTGATGGCCCTAGAATCAAATTAGTCAATGGCTATGATTGCCATGGGGGAAGATAATTTCAGAAACGAGAAGAACTGCAATATCAGTTAGTACCGGCTTGTTAATGAAACTTCAAAGTTGAAACCAAAGTAGGAGTCTGCAGATTGCTCCAGAGAAAAAGTCCCAAGCTCTCCGCAAATCTTCTTTCTGTCTTTAATGAGTGCTTAACCTCCCTGCACTTGAACTTGGGTACCAAGGCCAGTAGTCAATTTTTTCTCTAGTTCATGTATTTTTTTTTTTCCTTTTAATCCTGAAAATCTGTAGCCATGTCATCAGCTCCTTCTTAATTATACCATATTCTTTACATCTGTCCTGCTAAATAACTCTAATTGAAATAGCACCGGCGTGAATTTTTGTAATGTTCCCCCCAAGACATCCCGAAAGTGACTCGTGAGAAAACAGACTGAAGTCACAGCTGGAAGCACGTCAAGGATCATTTCCATTTTTACATGATTAATTTGAATTTAATATCTTAAATCAAAACCTGATTAATTTAAATAAAATTTTGATGGTGCCTTGCTTCTAATATACATTGCAGTAATTAGATTCGGCTTAATGTGATTTTTTTTTTACATAATTAAAAAAAAGGGGGGAAGTCAAGTGTAACAGTGCAGTGTTGATACAAATCTGTCTAAATATATATAGGGGACCATGGTTTGGGCCGTTCCTCAGGTAAACAGAGGATAGTTAATGAAAGGGACTTTGGTGAGCTGAGGATTAAAATGAATGTACTGTGATCATCCCATGTTGACGGTTAACGGCTCATTCTAAAATTGTCGTTGTTTTTGTTAGGTGCCGTCGAGTCGGTTCTGACTCACAGTGACACCATGTACAACAGAACGAAACAATGCAAAATTAAAACACTACAATTAAAAGTAGAAAAACGTTTTATCCCATATAAATGGCACCCACAATGGGTCATGGCACCAGGAAGTGAACTGTGGATGTGATGGTAGCGCAAGAACTCAGAGGTTCATCAATGAACGGCACCCACAAAGGGTCTTGGTGCCAGGAAGTGAACTGTGGATGTGATGGTAGCTCAGGAACGCAGAGGTTCATCAATGAAAGGCACCCACAATGGATCATGGCACCAGGAAGTGAACTGTGGATGTGATGGTAGCTCAAGAACTCAGAGGTTCATCAATGAACGGCACCCACAAAGGGTCTTGGTGCCAGGAAGTGAACTGTAGATGTGATGGTAGCTCAGGAACGCAGAGGTTCATCAATGAACGGCACCCACAAAGGGTCTTGGTGCCAGGAAGTGAACTGTGGATGTGATGGTAGCTCAGGAACACAGAGGTTCATAAGATGTGAGTGAACGCTTCCCATGTCCCAAGACAGGGCAGGTGCTGACACTACAGGATGAAGTGGGGACACCCTGTGGGATGTTTCCAACCCCCCATCTCAGGAAACTCAGTCTGACTCCCAGGCCATCCATTGAGGATCTTGCTCTGGTATGATTTGCCACTTTCAGAAAAAGAACATTAGCCCGGGGGTTGTTACAAATGTTTCCCGAAATCCAGATCTCTCTTCTCCTGTTTTGTGGTCATATATAGAACACACAGTGTGCCACTGTAAGCATCTTTACAAGCACAATTCAGTGGCATTAATTATTTCACCATGTTGTGTTACTGTCACCACTATCCATTTCCAAAAGTTTTACTTCACCCTGAACTTGGCCTAGATTCTTACAATGCTGTTGTTGTTAGTTGCTGCCGAGTCTGCTCCCACTCATGGCAACCTTATGTTAACAGAAGGAAATGGTTCCCGTTTCTGTGCCATCCTCACTGTCTTTTATACATTTGAGCCCATTGTGACAGCCACTGGGTCGGTTCTTCTCACTGAGGGTTTCACTCATTTTCACTGACCCTCTACTTTACCAAACCTTATGCTGTTAGGGCCCCTAGAAATAAATACAGAGTTGGATTCCAGACATCCTGAAAGAATTGTCAAGTTCTAGAGAGATCTGCTTGAAGCTCCTTCTCTTATAACTAAGAGGAAGCACCTGAAGAAAAAGGCCCCACAGAGTGGTTCCGCAAAAAGAGTTTTCTCATCTGAGCCTATCTGCTAATTTGCTTAGTGGCGCCTGGGCCCGTCACTGTTCTTCTCAGATTGGAGTGTCACCAGTGATGAAAACAAAGTGATTCGATGAGATGAGGGGCTTCCAGAATATTCCTCAGGGCTCTAGACTTGGGAAAACAGGCCCCAGAAGCCTCCATGAGCCAAAGAGGACTGGGATAGCAGAGCTCCTCAGCAATCCCTCCTGCCTCTATGTCATATGCCAGGGTTCTTGGGTCAGTTCATTTGATGAGAGGGTCCCACAGCTCAAAAACCCAAACCCAACGCCGCTGCTGTAAGCAAGCACCGGGGCCTGTTAATCTCCTGGACACTTCTGGACTTCTGCGAAGGTCAAAGCCAGAGATGGCTAAGGAGGCAACTGCTAGGGGGCAGAGCAGAATGTAGGTTAAGAAGCCACCATATTTTAGTTCTACTTAGTCATTAAATTTCGGTTAGGGAATCTTTGGAACCCACCTGAGAAAAAAGTTTAATTTTTTTTTTATGCATTATATGGAATAAATGCTGTTTATAATGATAAAAATCACCACTGTTATTCAAACTAAAAATTGAAATTCCCTTTGAATTAATCAACAGGTATTTATTAAGCTCCTTCTGTGTGCTTAGTACTACCAAGTATAGAGTCGGGAAAGACCTGCTCTCCATGATGGAGAAATCTCGGAACGATGCTCTGTATCTGTAAAATGCTTCATACTGTAAAGGTTTATTGCATCTTTTTTTCTTCCGTTCTTCTGCCTCCCCCTCCTTCCTTCCTGCCTTCCTTCCATTCTTTTTGCCTTCCAACAAGGCAGTGCCACAAATAATCCGTCCTGAAGTTTTTGTCCGGACACCATTTTCTCCTTGGGGTTTTAGAGAAGAGAGACATTTCTGTGACGTGGCTCAAATGATTAAGCACTCAGCTACTAGCCCCTACATTGGTGGTTCAAACCCACCCAGAGACATCTTGGAAGAGAGGAATGGTGGGGTGCTTCTGGAAGGTCAGAACCTTGAAAACACTATGGGGCAGTTCTACTCTGCACACATGGGGTCGCCATGAGTCAGAATCGTCTCCACGGCAACGACCGAAAACAGCAACAGCAATACCTCTGACTGAGGGCAAAGGGCCAGGACCCAGGGGAGGGACATGGCATGAACCGACCCAGGAGAAGCTTCTGCCTGATTTTAAGTGGCCAAGGTTCACACCTAGTTTGATTTTCATCCTTCCAGTGTTCTTCAGGATTTCACTGTGACTTTTAGAAATGATGACGAGGTCTGAGAATTATTTAGAAGGCAGCTGTGCCTTCTGCCACGGAGGGGATGGATCCTTGATCTTGGATGGTATCTACAAAGCTCCATGCAAAGGGGAGGAGGCCACTGAGTCTATCATTAACTGTGCTCCAAACTGGACAGAAAGTTCTTGAAAGTCACTTTCTAAGACGTGGCTTCCCTGTGGCTTTTGTATTACCAAATTACAGTGGCTGCCTACATGACAACTAATAATTATTATAATTATGATAATTGCTTCCACCTCTTAACGCCTACATTTGTCATGTACAGTGCTCACAATTTCCATACATTACCCCTAATTCTCTCGACAGTTGGCATAAGAGATACCATTCTAACCATTTTATAGACTGGAAAACTGAGGCCCATGGAAATAAAGGAACTCAGCTGGATCCCCACACTGGTTAGAGACAAGATTCAAACCCAGCCTTGTTTGCCCTTGCGTTATACAGCTTGGGCATGGCACCTCTATCAATCCGATGACGCTGGTAATTGTTCAGTCCCAACTCTGGGGACTAGGCTGTGCTCACTTCCCTGCAAATCAGGCGTGGTGCATCTGAGAGGACTTTGGTGTGGATTAGCCCACTTGAGCCTGACTAACCACAACCCCTTCCGATGCTTCCAGTTGACAGAAGGAAACCAGGAAATCGCTGATTTATTATTCATCACAAAGGGTCTAACATGATGACTTTCTAATCTGACAGCCAGGACTTTTGATGACGATCAACAATTTAATTTCTTTCTAAATTTAGATTTTGCTCCCTTCTGTATCAAACACCAAAGCCAGCTAAAAATAGCTGAGCAGTGAATGTTAGAGGGGAGAATTTTACCGCTTGGTTTTTTTTTTTTTATGTCAAAGTCAAAACAAAATTAATCAGGAGGGGTTATCTATAATGAATCACCATTCAGCTCAGGAGGAAGAGGGGGAAAAAAAGAAAAAAAAGAAGGTATCTTTGCCAGCAGCTGAAGGAATGTTCTTTCAAAGAGCCACATTAGACTATAGGTTCCAAGAATCGATCGTGGATTTTCCATATTCAGCAGCATGAAACAAAACTCTTTGGTTCTAGTCTAACTTTCCTTTTTTATGGTAAGACAGCAGGGATCAGGGTCTGCATGGGCAGTGATTTAGATGGTTAATTGAAAGGAAGCCATGGTGAGCTGTTTCTTGCTGCAATATTACTGAGACAATCTTATCTGAGTTTACAGAGTTCTTTCCAATTTGTAAATGCTGTACGCATTTCTACCAGATAACACACTCTTAAAAATCCCTGGCCTGAGTTAAGTGACCTTGCTGTTCTAGGCTTTTCCAGACCTGCCCCTTCTGCTTCTCCACCCCCACCCCTGCCTCTCTCTTCTGCCTTCCCCTCCTCCTCTTTCCTGTCTCATTCTGCTAGGAAGTTATATTACTACCCAAAGCCTCATCTTTAAGCAAATAAACTTACTCATAGAATCGTGGGATGAAGTCAAGACTTGCCTCTAAGCCCCACTGAACAAAGGAGAAAACAGAGGGCCAGAGAGTCCCAGTGGCCCATCAAAGCCTTGAAGTGAGAGAGTAACATTGTTGGGACCAGAACCAAACTTTGTGGCTCCTAAGCTCAGTGTCATTTGGATGACAAGGAGGTAACCAGAGGTGTGGCTTCACCATAGGCTCCAATACAAGGGAACATGGGATTACATGTATGAGAACCCAAACCATCCACCCCGCACAGTTTACCGGCTACATCAATATGACTTTACCGTTTCAGGAAACTCTTGCCCAGGAGGGAAAAAAGTTGGAAATATCCTTATTAATTATTTCAGGAATTTCCTGAAAAATCCATTTTAAAAGGACACAGACAATTCCACCAGGTGCTTCTTGTAAATTATGGGGCAGTTGTACTCTGCCCTATAGGGTCACTATGAGTCAGAAGTGACTTGACAGCACTGGGTTTGGTTTGTTTGTTTGCTGGGAGGGAAGGGCCCTGTGTCTTTCATCTCTGGCCTTCTCTTCTGCGTGTAAGGGGAGAAGTGAGAGGCAATGACCTCCATGTTTAGAGTTGGTGAGGGCTCACCGCACACCTATAGCCCCTCACCTCTGCAGCCCGTCACCCCTCTCATCTTCCAGAACCATCACCTTTGCACATTTATCTCATGCCGGAGATGCAAGGAATATTTCCAGCTTTGTTTCTCTATTATAATAGATGTAAATTAATGTTTTGCCTTTGTTTGCCGCAGTAATCATAGAGGCAAGTGTATGTCCCTAACAGCTATCTTATTTTCAATTTGCAAAGCATACTGTGCTTAATCCCACGAGGGAGCCTGTCTCTCTAGATATGAATTTTAAAAGATAATTAGCCCAGTACAGGAGGTGTTCTCTGTGAGAAAGGGCAGGCACTGAAGCCTGGTCAGAGGGGTCCTCCAGGGAACCCCGACCTGTCGCTGTCCCCTCAGCAGTTGATTACTTTTTTTCAGTGCGGCTGCCTTTGTGTGAACCAGCTGACTTGTTAGTGAAAATTTAAATCCTGTCCATACTAGATACTGGGATTTCTTTTTGGGGTTGTTATTTGAGAATTTCGTCCCTTGTCCCCCCACCAATATTTCTTCTTGTGATATTCATGCCAGGTGACAATTTGTTTTCTTTTCTTTTTTTTCTAACGGAACGCTAGTAAGGTTTTTGTTGGTTGTATGTAACCTCTGGTGCCTATGGTGGATTAAGTGAACATCTGTTAGTAAGAGCCTCAGAAGTTCCCAGGTCCAAAAGACAAGTGTCCTGCCCAGCTTCAGCCAAGGATTCCATCTATAAAAACTTTACCTCTGGCTGGAAATCACTTATAAAAACACACACACCCACCTGTCCACAGGCTGAGGAGCCATGCCAGCTTGCTGACTGTGTCTAGGGTTTTAGCAGCCTGTTCACCACACTCTGATGTTACCTGGCTTCAGTCTTCCTGCTCATTTGATGCCATGGGTGGGAGAGGGCACCCTCTGTGTGCCTGACCCCTTGAGGGGATGCAGAGGAGAATAGACCCAGCCCAGGCTCTCGGGGATTCAGAGAAGGCAGGCAGGGCAGGAGCCAGGAGAGAGGCACAGATGACACACTGGGGGTGGAGCAGGGCAGAGGGGGTTCATTCTCACTCAGAAGGTTTGGGATGCCTTCCTGGAGGAGACATCATTTGACCTGGCTTGGACCAGGTAATGTGTTTTCATCAATTAACTTCTACTTTGATCAGGTAACTTGTACTTTCACAACACTCTCGGGCCAATGAAAACTGGGTGAGGATTGTTGTTGGGTACCACCGAGTTAATTCTGACTCACAGCAATCCCGTGTGACAGAGTAGAACTGCCCCGTAAGGTCTTCTAGGCTGTCGTCTTTATGGAAGCGGATTGTCAGGTCTTTCTCCTACAGAGCCTCTTGGCGGGTTCGAACTGCCAGCTTTTCGGTTAGTTAGCCAAGTGCTTATCTGGTGCACCACCAGGGCTGATGATAATAGCTCAGATTTCTGGAAGGCCAGCTCTGCACCTGGTGCTTTTCTAATCACAGCAGCTACATCATCTCACTGCATTTTCCCGAACTGTGAGATAGCTCTTATGTACAAATGAGCACAGGAGGCAGAGAGGCTCAGAAACATGGCCAAGGGCTCTGAGGGAGAGGGTGGCAGGCTCACCATACCATAGGAGATAATGGGGGGCTGTTTGCCTGTGCACAGCACCACACCAGACCCTGACAGGGACCATAGGGAGAAACGTAGCTCCAGTCTTCAGTGAAGGAGCCCCAGGCGTCATCCATAGGATGTCCTCGGCTGAGACATTGAGATACCTCCTTCGCCACAGTTCACAGTCAACTCGAGTTGGCCTCTGATGCCATCAGAGAGCTGAGCACAGTTAGCTGTGTTGCTAGCTGGAATTTCAACCATTTCTGATTATTTGCTTTATTCATAGCATACAAAAAGAAAGAAAGAAACATTAATGCAATTTAAGGGCAGCGTTTTTGCCCCTTTACCTCATTACCTCGGGGAATTCCCTTCTAATGAGTGAAAAGTCACTTCATCTCTACTTCTTGAAGTTCACTGATTCCTGGCTGCCTGCTGCCTGAAGAGTGTGGGTGTGTGTGTAGGTATAAATATATTCATATATACATATATATTTATGAAAGGGAACTGAACTGAGGTTTCAGAGGGACTGAGCAGGTTTTGAAATTTGTTCTGACTTGTCCCTGGTATTTGCCACTTTATCACGTGCTTGAAGATTTCCTCCTGGTTGTTTCTGAATTTTTGTCTAATGCGGTTGCGCGGGCGCTTTGTATTCAAGTAGACGTAAAGATATTTAATAAAAACAATTTACCGAGATTCCATAGAAGGGAGAGCAAAGATAGCCCTAAACAGGCTTGCAGTATTTCTTTTCTCCAGCTTTGTCCGGCGAAGGCTAGGTCCCTGGGCAGGGACATATCCCCAGAACAACAATTGCAGACCATTTATATACGTGAAACTACAACGATTAGTAGTCTTTTGTTCAGTGCCTTGTCCTCTTATATTTTATGGTTTCAGGGAAAAACAATATTGAGGGCCTATGAGAAGATACACATAATGCTACAGGAAACCAATCTATCAAATGAAGGGTCAGCCTCTCATTGGTGAAACATCTTGAGGCTACAATGATGTATGTGAAACTATTTAATGGCATCTTAGGTGAATAACAAGCAACCCTATAAGACATCAGGGAAGCTTTATTCTCTATAGCCTGAGACTAGAGAGGTGTGTCATCAAGAGTTCTCTTCTTGTGTTGTTAGAAGCCATCAAGTCAGTTCTGACTCATAGTCTCATAGTGACCCTATGTAACAGAACAAAACACTGCCCAGTCCTGTGCCATCCTCACAATCGTTGTTATGTGTGAACCCATTGTTGCAGCCACTGTGTCAGCCCATCTTGTTGAGGGTCTTCCTTTTTTTCACTGACCCTGTACTTTACCAAGCATGATGTATTTCTCCAGGGACCGGTCCCTCCTAATAACAAGCCCAAAGTACTTGAGATGAAGTCTCATCATCCTCGCTTCTAAGGAGCATTTTGGCTGTACTTCTTCCAAGACAGACTTGTTCTTTTTTCTGGCAGTTCATGGTGTAGTTGATATTATTTAACAATATCATAATTCAAAGGAATCAAGTCCTTAGCCTTCCTTATTCATCATTCAGTTTTCATCTCTTCTTGTACCAGGTGTTATTTTTTAAAACAACCTAGCTTTCTTGTATACCATGGTGTTTAAAGGGAGGCATGATCTAAATGTGAGCTGTTTGTTTGAAAAGGAGCTCTAGTTTGTGGGACATGAATTTAAAAGAGCAGAGCATGGGCTATAAGGTAATTTCCAAAAGTCTCTTCTTGAGAATAGATTGAACAAACAATTCAATGTGATGGTACTTAATGAGCATTCAGGATGTGAAAGGCACTGAATTGAAACCTCAGTCTCCTTTCAGCTACCCCACGTGGCTTGGGGAGCATGGCTACCAAGGAAAAGTTCATTCAAAATACTTTCAAAGATCTTCCCCTGAGATCAAAGCAGTGCCATGTGTGGCAGACAGCAAGGTTCCCACCTGGCCCCAGGAAAAATGGCACATGATGCTGGGGAAGGTTTCTTTGGGGATATTTGGGATGGTTCCCTGGAAACCCAAAACTCAGGTGAGCATTTCCTGCAAGTCTGTGACTCTTTACCATCCATCTCGTAGGAACGTGAACTAAGGTCAAAGCTCACATGTGGTCACAACACCAGACCTGTTTCCTGCCAACCATTCTTGTCCTCCTCTACCTTGGACGAATGTTCATACAATTTTTAAGAAAATAAAGAGGATGGAAGATCCTCTTTAAGAAGCTCAATATCCCCAGTACTGCTGAGGATTGCAGGCTTCACAGAAATGCTGCTGGACTCCTGAACGGATTGTGAAGATTCAACTAGCTAACATGTGAAAAATGCTTGGAAGAGTTCTTAGCTAAGAAGAAACAGGCAATCCATGTCACTGTCATTATTATTTGAAAGGACTTAAGATCAATTCTTTGTCATTCTGCATTAGAATGAATCCTTCTTTTATCAGCTCCCTTTCCACAAAAACATTTCCTTCTTTTGAACAGATCTTTTCATTTTTATTTTCTAACACACCATAAAGTCAAATTATGGCAAACCAAACCATCTGTTACTAGTAGCTACTTAAACACAAGAGAACAGATCAATATCCCCCTTGTCTTCCAAAATGAAATTGGTTACTGAAATCCAGCCGCTAGATTTTTTCTCCCTGTACGTACCCAGTAAACAAGGGGGAGAATAAAGAAATATACCAAAACAGAACTTTTTCATTCCTTGGTCTTTATTTAATCTCACGCTTATTGAATTATCAAATGATTTTCTTAAGAGAAACCATGTTTTGAAAGCATGAAGCCAGTCCTGATCCATGATGATGTTTGAAAACCCAGCACAGAAATCTGGAGATCCAGTGCACTAGATTATGAGCATCCTGAGAGTAGAAAATTTGTCTTTTCACCGTCGTGGCCCCAGCAACTGGCAGTGAGGTGTTTCAATTGTTGATAAAAATAACTCATGTGCTGTGAGGCATACATAGGGCTTTAAAAGATCATTTAAAGAACAAAACCCACTTCCCTTTCTCTCTTCCAAAAGTGGGAAGTGCCTCTCAGGGAAATTAGGGACATTTCCCAGGCTACGCTTCTCGTAGATGGCAGCTGAGAGCTTCAGAATCCTCATTTTTCACCAGGCAAAAAAAGGTTTTTATTTTTATTTATTTTTTTCTGAAGCTCTAATAGCCAAGTAAGTTCTTCCCTGCTGAGCTTCGATGTTCCCTCTCTTGCCAAGGCAGGATCTGCACTCTGTCTTGGAATCTCTGCCCCTCTCCTGGCCCGTCAAGGATTGAATAGTGCCCCCCCCCAAAAAAATATGTGCCACCTTGGCTAGGTCCTGAGTCCCTTGTGTGATTGTGTGACTGTCTACCGTTTTGCCTTCTAATGTGATTTCTCTATGTGTTGTAAATCCTATCACTAGGATGTAATAAGGTCAATTAGTGGCAGTTATATGATGAGATCTACAAGATTAGTAGTGTCTTAAGCCAATCTCTTTTGAGATATAAAAGAGAGAAGTGAGCAGAGAGACTTGGGAACCTCATATCACCAAGAAAGCAGCGCCAGGAGAAGAATGCATCCTTTGGACCTGAGGTTCCTGTGCTGAGATGTTCCCAGACCAAGGGAAGACTGGTGACATGAACCTTCCTCCAGAGCTGACAGAGAGAAGAAGCCTTCTCCTGGAGCTGATGCCCTGAATTTGGACTTGTAGCCTACTAGACAGTGAGAGAATACATATCTCTTTGTTAAAGCCATCCACATGTGGTATTTCTGTTACAGCAGTACTAGGTGACTAAGACATGGCCCCTGGCATGGATAAGCACATTCTCTTGGAACTTCTCCCCTCTTCTGGCCCCTGACCTGGATACCCAGACTTTGTCCCTACCTCCTTGTGATAGCCCCAGTGGAGGCTACACCCCCAGATCCTTCTCCCATTTAAGCCCTAGGGCCACTCCTCAGACCAAGAGGGTCCATTACTCACCTCTCAGCATTGGCATGGGGTCCCAGGATCCAGCACTGCTACTACCTACCAACACCCACTACCCTACCTACTCACATTTTATCACTCTACCCCACCTGTCACTCACTTTATTTCTAATAGGCACAGTCTGCTCCACTCCTTACAGCTTAGCATTCCTCCAAGACAACCTAATAGGCTTTCGTGTAAGGAACTGTCTACTGACGACTGCAGTGACAAAGGATGTGTAGAAAGGAAAACAGGGGACAATGAACAAGCTCCCTCCGTGTTTCATGGCTTCAGTCTTTCTTATGAGTTCCTCTGATCCCTCCTAAAAATCTGTATATATATGTGTATATATATATATGTACATATACACTATACATATACAATTTGTCTTGAAATCTGTTATATATATATATAATTTGCTTTACTTTTGTTTTTGTTAAGAATATATACAGTAGAATGTATACTAATTCAACAATTTCTACATGTACAATTCAGTGACATTGATTACATTCTTTGAGTTGTGCAACCATTTTCACTCTCCTTTTCTGGGTTGTTCCTCCACATTACCATAAACTCATTGCCCCCTAAATTCCTTATCTAATCTTATGAGTTGCTGTTGTCAGTTTGATTCCATATAGATTGTTCTTAAAAGAACACAATGCTCAAGGCAGACATTCCTTACTGTTTAAGCTAAACTATGTTTGGTTTTAAGAAGACTTGACAGCAGCCATCCAGGGTGCAACAATTGGTCTCTATTTGCCTGGAGCAACAGAGGAAGAATGAGAGTCAGCAATAGGAGGAAATTAGTGTGGCTAATTGCCTCCATGAACTACTGCTTCCTTTGCCAAGAGACCAGAAGAACTGACTGACTGGTGCCCAGCTACCATTACTAGACATTTTGATCAAATATTCTATAGAAGAATCCTGATCAAAAGAGGGAAAATGCAGAAGAGAATTTTAAACTTTCATGGAATCCACATTTTCTGGAGTCATGGAAGCTTGATGAACCCCAGAAAATGTTGCCTTGAGATAATCTTTAAACCTTAAACCAAAAATACCCCTTAAATTCTTAAAACTGAATTCTTCTTAAAATCAAGAAATATCAATCTTTTTATTTCTGACCCTGCAGCTCACTACTTGTCCCTTCTTCCTCCAGGTGGGTCTAATCTTTCAATGGGGCAGAACTTCGGGGTCCTGCTGGTCTCAGGAGGGTTATTTGCATAGGCAGCAACCCTCAGTTTCAGGGACATAGTCAGAGGAGTCTATGACAATAAAACTTTTTGCAGGAAGGCTCCCTCTAGGCCACACCCTGGCACTTGGCCTGTTGAACCGTTTCCTGAGACCTGTCACCCACAATGCTTCCTGACCTGTTCCCAGTCTCAATATCTCACCCTGTTTTAACTGAGAGCTGGTGGTTTGAAGACAGGGGAAGAGTAAGGCAGTCCCTGCCATGAAGGGGTGTAAGGAGTGTCTACTGGGCCTGTGGAAACCCGTTCTGGTGAATGGCAACAGGATAACTTGCTGCGTCTCTGGTGCAACAGGTGTCTGATTCCTAATGAGAGGGCCTAGGCTCTGAAAAATTCAGGGGGAAATTTTGAGAAAGAAACAGCTCCAAGTATGTATTTTCTTTTAAGAGTACAATAATAAGAGAAGTGTAGAGCATAAAAGGAAGAAGAAAAAATGAAAACAAGCAGTGAAAGACAACATCCGCTCTCATTTCAGTTTCCTGGAAGCGGAATGTGGTTGGGCAGATGGTGCTCTTTTGTTTTACTAAGAGAAATGATAAGATGTAAATAGGCACGGCCATATTCAGCAGCACCGGTGGAGAAGGGGTGCTTCTCTCTAAGCTGGTAATTTCTGAGCTTACCAGATCTCTTCTTCCTTTAGGTTGAGTTGGGACTGTCTGCTGAGTTCCAAAGAGACAGCTCTGTCTTAGACCAGCAGTTCTTAATTGTGCTCGAGAGTTCTTTAGTGTCCCATAAATGGACCACTGGGGAGTCTGAGAGCTCCCTTGTATTTATGACAAATGCCTTAGGTCTGTGCATTTTCCTGGAGGGGCTTCTATATCATTCATGAGATTGGTGAAAGACCCAATGACCATTGGCTTCTTGTCTCTTCATTGCATGTCATCCATAATTTTCTTGCAAAATGTTCCATGTGTCCACACAAATGTATGTAATAACATCGCTCCAAGTCTGCATTGTATTAAAGACTCTTCAAAGGACTTTCAGATACAAAGATCTCAGTTGACCCAGTGACAAGAGCAGCTACAAGTAGCCCCATTTAGCAGCTGAGGAAATGAAACCTAGAGCTACAACTGAGTGGGCATAATGGCACATACTTGGTCAGGGCAGAGGTAGGGCAAGCACTCCCAGATCCAAGCCCCAGACCAGGGATTCTTCCACCACTCTTTTTGTCTTTGTTTTGGGAGGTTGGACAAAGTTCTATCATTTTTTTTGAGGGAGGAGGAGTTGAGGGGGATTAGTCTAAGGCAAAATTAGTGAAAGACAACATCTTCCACCATTTTTGTGAAAGACAAAAATATTTTATTTATCTCTGAATGTTCAGTGCCAAAACAATGCCTTCTGGTACATAGTAAATGCTTAAATATTTGAGGAATAAGTGAATGAATGATAGCATAAATTATTGACTATATAAACAAAGAGCTAGGTACACCAGAAATAAGTTGTCTGCTTGCCAAGAATGTAAATATCAGGGATTCTACCACAGATTCTCATGTTTCTCTGCTGAAATCCCCGAGAAGGCCATACGTAATTACAGGATGGTGGCAACATTTGTTAAAAGAGTTTTGGTCAATGAGTAATAAAGCTCACTGGCAGAGAAGTCACCACTTCACAGGTTCCTCTATTCAGGGAGTCCATTCCAACCCATCTGGATGGAGGTGCTGAACTAGTCCTCTAGTTCATTAGACCTAATGAGTTGTGCATATCAAACAAGGCATTCTTAAGCCAGTCACAGGCTCCTGAGTAAAAGTGGTAGACGAATCTTTTTCCTCAAAGAGAATTCAGAAGCCAACTATCAAATTCCAACAACCATAGAATGAATGAGATGGAGTTATAAAAGTAAGCCCAGAAGTTTTCTTGAGAGCAAGAAGTGGGGGGTGGGAAAGATTGTTATAACGAGTGTTGTAAGCCAGATTTCTAAACAAGACAGGAGTCAGAGAAATGGTAAAGGTTGCGGTGGTGGGGGTTATGGTGTTAACCACAGTCTCACGGTGGGTCTGCAGGAATCCTAATTAGCTGCCCATTTTCACACAAGTGGAAGGGATGGCTTTACATATTTAATACATGTTTGTGAAAAATTTGTTTTCATATGTTTTTGTGATTTTGGTATTGTATGATCTGGGATGAAGTTCCAAAGATAGAACCCTGACTAAGAATATTCTACATTTTAGGGGTATACTTTTCTTTTACTATTGATCAGCACATACATTTCACTTCAGCACTAAAAAAGTCATCAAGATAGGTCATCTGTATGAACTGTGAGGCAAGTCATTTTGGTGGTGGGGACATACTTTTTTTTTTTTTTTTAATCTTTAAACATGGGAAGCTGGCTAAAAAACATGGTTAGGTAAAAGCGAGTTTTTGAAGAGGTTCTACATTTAAAAAACAAATGAAATTCGAAGAGTGGTAAGTCCACTCTTCATCACCTCAGGGGTGATGACAACTGAAGGCAGGATGTCAATATATGTACATAGTTAGCTGATACCAGTAAGCATTGAAATTAGTAAAACAGGCATGTTTCAACTTTCTTCTCTCTCTCTGAGGAACAAATTTTCTTTTTCTTGACAAGCAGATTTCCAGGTGAGTCCCGAAGACAAATTTAGTATCCCTTGCCCACTTTTTGGTCCATAAACTACAAATGATAACACCTAGGACCAGATCAAGAAGAAATTTTCAAATAGAATACCAAAAGACCTAGTATTCTGGAATGTAGAGAAAATCACAGCTAGGGGACATAAGCCAGAGTTCTTGAAGTTATTTCTTTTAGGGAAATAATATGACAACAGCAGACATTTTAAAAAGCTTCTTTTCATAAAACATTTGCCACTGAGCTTCGAGACAATCCTTGGGGAGTTGCCAGAGCTACAATGTGGTGACACCCAAAACGGTGACATCACGGAGGTCATCCCCTATCGTCTGACATGCACAGGCTCTCAAAATCTTGCACCTTTGATACTGTGTCTGCATCTGAGAACAACACAGTGAGTCGGCCACAGCCAGTACAATTGTCCACACCACGCAGAAAGGAAACTGAGCACTTTCATTCATTCTTGCTGATTGCCTGTATAGGCAAGGATCTTTCCAAAGCACTTCTCTCCAATGTGAGCAATGACTTACATTTTCCTAAATTAATTGCCTAAAATGATCCTAATGACCACCTAGTCTTTATCCTACAAAGAGTGAATCCCAAATATTTGTCTTGACCAAGATCATGTGTACGTTTAGTAGAAAATATTGATAAGAGTTAGAAAACAGGTTCTCGAGATTTGGGCTGACCTTGGTCACTGGCCCTGAACCTCTTTCCTCATTTGTAAATTGGGGTAATAAGATTCATCTTGCTTGACTCCCAATGTCTCTGTGGTAATCAAAAAAGTATTGAATGTTTTTTCAATTAAACAAATGTTAAGTACCTACTTTGTGCCAGGAACCATACTAGGTACTGAAATAATGAACAATACTCAGTCTCTTACTCCTTCTCCTAATGATGGTTTCAGCCATTAAGAATATACCGTCATGATTAATAAACTCTGTATAAGCATGGAATTGTATGGGGGCCTACAACAGGGAGTGTGGGAGGAGGAGGAAGTTATGTCTAAACCAAGAGAAGTGAAATGCAAGTTAGCTATTCAAGTGCGTGAACATAAAGACATATTCTTGGTATGTACTAGTATTAGCTTTAGAAACAGCATTAGTATTTTATAGTATGAAGATCAGTATAATCCTGGTATCCTGGTCTGGCAGTGCTCCAAGAATCTTCCAATATGGGCAAGGAAGCAAGGAGCATCTTGTCTGATCTTGCTCAAACCCACATCAACTTAGATGTATAAGACTTGGAAACTCAGGGCAGCCAGTTGGATGGTTGTGGTTAGAACCACCCACTCCTCTTTGACATCCTCCCTTCAGTAGTTCTGGGAGGGAGGAAGAAAAGAAAATGTTGCAGGCACCCACACTTCCAAAAGGAAGAAACATGTCATCTCTCCTTAGTGACAGGCAGAAGAATGCCAATTATGATGGCCCCAACTCCAGAAGGAAAGGCATACCAGAACTGCCCACACTCCTCAAGGAGACAGAGGGTGGGTGATGGATCAGGAGGCACCTCTCAACATCTCACAGGGCTGAGGAAAAAGGGAGAGTCTAAATCAGCTATAAAGAGCCAATGTCCATCTTTTCTTCTGGACTGGAAGAACCTTGAGTTCGAGAATGATCAGGGTTTACCTCTGTAACACTAGTGCAAAACACAGGGCTTGGCACAAAGTAAATAGATGCTGTTGAATTGACCCTGGCTCATGGTGACCTTATGCACAACAGCACGAAATGCTGTTTTGTCCTGTATCCTCCTCACAATCACTGGCATATTCTAATCCATCGTTGTGGCTATGGAGCCAGTTCATCTCACCTAGGGTCTGCCTTGCCTTCACTGGCCCTCTGTTTCACCAAACATGATGACCATCTCCAGCAATTGATCCCTCCTGATGATATGGCCAAAGCAAGTGATTCGGACAATGTTGTGTTGTGATCCATAAAGTTTTCATTGGCTGATTTTAGGAAGTAGATTGCTAAGCCTTTCTTCCTTGTCTGTCTTAGTCTAGAAACTGCACTGAAACCTGTCCAACATGAGTGACCCTTCTGGTATTTGAAATACCAGTGGCACAGCTTCCAGCATCATAACAACACGCAAGCCACCACAGTATGACAAACTGACATACAAGTGTCACAAAACAGACAATAAATGTTGTGGTTATTGTTGAATTGAAGGTGACACATGGTGAATAGGAAGGTGAATCAGTGACGTATCTGGAAGGGGCATTTTATTTTAGAATAATAACTTTATTTTTTAATAATATTGATTCATGTACATTACCCAGCTCTAAGCAATGTCAAAAGATCATTGGAGAGGGCAAACAAACAAAAGAAAGCCGAAGCTAAAACCCAAATACACACAAGCCCTTATACTTTAGAGGAGATATCCACTGGAAACATATGAACAGGACCTGGGGACAGGCTGAGGCAGCACACTGCAGGACAGGCAGGCAGGGCTCCCAGTGTGCATGAGCCAGGATGGCCTGTGAGCGCCCCATAGATATCCTAGCTATGCTGATATGGCCACCCAAATCAGGCAAAGGCATCCAAACTCCCAAACTGACTAAAGATGTCTACATCTGCCATTTTGCTACTGAGGACCTACTGAGAGTCAGGACTGCTTTCCAGTCAGAACTGGGACAAAGGTTAAAAGCAATACAGATTCTGGG
The DNA here is from genome assembly GCF_024166365.1 of Elephas maximus indicus. Lineage (NCBI taxonomy): Eukaryota > Metazoa > Chordata > Mammalia > Proboscidea > Elephantidae > Elephas > Elephas maximus. Next base: position 115,337,385 of record NC_064828.1, on the reverse strand, counting down.
AAACAAATAAGGAAAAAATGTTGGTGGGGCCTCTTGAGAATAGTTAAAGCCTCTGAGCGGGACGGGCTTCCTATTACGTGGCTGCCCTTGGACTGTGATATCACCAGACATACTGGAGGACCGGATGAGCAAAGACCCGTCACAATCTGTGATTAAACCCAACACTAAGGCTTCTTGTTTGTCTGAAGAATCTCAGAAAGGCTGATCACTCCAGGGAAAGCCGCTCTTACTGTAAAGATTTCAGTCCCTCAACTTCTGAAAACACTATTAAAGACCAAATCACTGGGAATTCCTTCATCTGTTGTTCAGAATTACGCAAAACAGCTCTGGGAATCTACTTATGGGCTGACCACACCTGACTGACCCCAAGCACAGATGACTACAGAAAACAAGGATCCACTCATTGACAGATACCTCAGGCCTCCAGGGCCAAGTCTCCAAGCATCCTAGGTACTTTCCTCAAGCCTCAAACTACTGATTAAAAACTGATTAGAGACCAAGAAATCTACATTACTGCTTACCACCCCCTGGTGGTGCCTAAAATTGCCCTTAGAAGCTGGACAGAGAAAAGAGGAGGCATTATATATGTTATGTGTAATAACAGAGAGCTGAATGAAATAATTGGCTTATTTTATTATTTATTGGTAAAATTTGTGAGCTTTTTAGAAAATAATTGAAGGAGATAGCAATTTTTTTTTTTTAATCACTGAAACGTGAAGATATCAATAAGGGTGGGGAGATAAATAATTACTTCTAAGGAACCCTTTGAAATTGGGTTTCCCTTTATCCTTCTTGTTGTTAGGTGCCACTGAGTCAGTTTTGACTCATAGGGACCCCATGTGATATCACAGACTAGGGAAAATATTTGGAAAGCAATAACCTCACACTTGGGCTCCTAACTCATAGGTTATGAACCTAATGAAGCAGAGAACTGAACCTGTAACCTGTGTTTCCTAGAGGTAAACTGTCGATTTGTGTTTGCTTCCTATTGAATTCTGTTTATTCGACATAATGTTACAAAAATATTCAAAGTGTGGGATAAAGGTAATAATAACATCTTTAATAAGACGGGGTCTAACTTGCCACGTTGAATAAAGTGAACTTTAAAGAAGGCTTCAACTGAAGAGGCATTTTAAAACTGTCAGAAAAAAACAGAAAGTAAGAGCTATATAAGCTGAGAATAGGACCCCTGGTGACTCAGTGGTTAAGCACTTGGCTGCTAATTGAAAGATTGGCAGTTCTAACCCACTAGTTGCTTCACAGGAGAAAAAACCTGGTGATCTGCTCCTGTAAAGATTTCAGCCTCGGAAACCCTATGGGACAGTTCTACTCTGTCCTGAGGGTCGTGTGAGTCAGAATCAGCTCAACAGCACACAACAACATGCTGAAAACGTGTAGGCTTGCTTCTGTCTCCTGTACCGAAGCAAGCCTTCTTTGGACAGGTGACATGTGAGCTGAATCTTAAAGCATGGGCAGGTTTTGGCTTAAAATGCTAGGGAAAGGCAATGAAGGTGGGAGAACAGTGGGGACTTCAGAATTTAGATTGGAAAAACAAAAGCCTGCCTGATGGCATTGGGTGGCTTTGTTTACCAGTGAAGGTATGCAGTACACCAATACCTTGGAGGCCAGGTCACAACATGAACATCTTCTGTGGATAGCAGAGAGCCCTGTAGTCTTCTCAGCAGAAGAATGTCATGTTCAGAGATGTCCTGTAGGAAGATAAATCTAACAACAGCATTGGGATATCAGAAGAAGTAAATCTGGACACAGGACAATCAGTTTCGAGACTCCACAGTGGAACAGGGAAAGTAAAGAGTAGTCAGCATCATCCTTGGAGGTGACGACTCCATTCTGGTTAAGACCCAGAGTCCTTATTCCTTGACACCCAAGGATGTATTTAGTTCTGTGTCTTCCTTGTTTTCTGATTGCCCTGTGCTGGTATCCTGTGTTCTTGGCCTGGAGGAAGCTCCAGTAAGTCAGGAGTCCAGAAGGAACTGCTTCCTTGGCCCCAGTGAGCCACTTTGATTCTCACACCATTTCTAGGGCTCCCTGTTGACAGTCACAGGGCTCTGGTCTGATGGAGTGGTTCAGGAGCTAAGCAGAGAGATCTTAGCCTGCTTTTTATTACCCATATGGCCTTCTCCATACCTCAGTTTCTCTGCTAGAACTTGGGGGGTAATTAGAACACCCTCCTTCTACAGCCCTTGTGGGGCAGTGCTGGACAGCCCTTAGCACAGGGTCTAGCACCTGAGAAACACTCCGTCAAGGTGACTTTGTATTACCAGTCCACAGTGCCGGATCTGCAACTCTGAAATCCCAAAAGCTTTGGAAACCTGAATTTCCTAACTCATTTGATTGCAAAAACTGAGCCGATGTGATCATTTGGCAGCTGGCGCTGACCTGGGCTGACACCTAGTCTCCATTTACCCCACGTCATTCACACAGGTATACATTTTCCTCCAGAAGTACGAATGTTAGATTGTAGTCTGCTGCCCCGGACCCTACCAGGAGGGGAGAGAGAGCTGAACAATGCTGAATGCATGTGGTCCTGACTTGGGAACATTCTGAATTCCAAAGTTTACGTGGCCCCAAGGTTTCAAATATGGGCTACTGAATTCATATTTGCAAAACTCACTCCTTTTCAAGGTCTATGTGTGTGGAAGAGTTGGGGGGGGGGTGGTAACTCCTGCACCTAGGCGAAAAAAAGAAGAAACTGCAGACATTGAGTATCAGTGGTTGTTTGCTCTTTCTAAACCTACATGTGCTTACAAAGGGAAATAAGAAGTGTACTCCTGAAGTGCCCACGGGAGACAGTGTGAAGCCCACCTCCCACCTGGAGAGTTTCGCTTTCAATGCCTTGCTGTTCTGTTTACGCCTGTCTCAGGCAGCTTCCTGTTAAGAGGAGGGAGTGCATGGGGACCAGAAGTTGGCTGTCTCCCTTCTTAAAGATGGGAAACTGAGGCTCAGTGAGCCAGAGTGACCTTCCAGAGATGTATCACAGGGGGAGGAGGTGGTGGCACCAGGATGGTCCTTATTGTTTTTGAGACTTACACTCAAATGGAGAGTCAGAAAGCTGAGCTAGTCCTGGTCCTTGGGCTTCTTTCTGCCAACCCAGAGCCCAGCACAGCACGCAGCGGACACCAATTAAAGCATCAGTCTACATGCGGGATGGAAGTACCCTGCTTCTTTCTGATGTTTTCTCCTGCAGGCTCCTTCCTCCATCACTTCCTCCCACAGCAAGGTGGGAAGGCGAGCTTTACAGAGGCACCCGGTTGCCTTTCAAGCAGGGGTTTGACGGCTGGGCTTGCCTTGTAGAATCTGCACTTCAGCAGAGTTTGTCTCTAAGCTGCTCAAACAGCTTTGGGGAGTTTGCTGGCTGTCTGGTCTGCTTTGTTCTGTGTCTGGAAAGATTGGCAAAGATGTGGCTCTCTGAGGTTTCCACTCTGAAAGATGAACACCAGGCTCTTGGGACTCGAGCCTTTGACTTGTACGTTGTGATTGTGTAAAGAAAAAAAAAAACTTTAGTAAAACTTGTCTTCAAGGTGTAGACAAGCAATGCTTGCTCTGAGGGCCTGGGCCTATTTCATTCAGCCACAGTACCAGCAAGGGCCCACAAACTAGGGGGATTTTGGAAACTCCCTGGGTTCTGCTGTTCCTAGAATCTTCTTTTTTCTATATAGGGTATGTTTGAGAAGAAGCACATTCACCATCCTTCCAGGAACAACTCAGGTTCTAACTCATCCGTCAACCCCTGGCCACCTTTCGTCTCTCTCGGTTGCACTTTTTACATGTTTTTCCACACCTCTATCCCCTGGACCTCCTCGCTGACTCAGCAGCCGGGATCTGTGAGTGGGAGGACCCTGCAGTCCTGTCCTCACTGGACCTGGCTGCTCTTTCCTCCTTCTCCCAGGATGTCTCCATGCTGACGCTCCACCACCAACCCACACTTTGGGTCCCCACATATATAAATGGAACTCTTCATCTGCGCATCATTGTCTCCATCCCACCCACAGCTGAATGGGGGTGCTACATTCTTCTAAGAGTAAGCCGAAACAAAAACAAAAAAAACAGTTGTTTTTGAGTCGATCCCATCTAGTTACCCCAACTCATGGAGGCCTCGTGTGTGTCCAAGTGGAAATGTGTTGCACAGGGTGTTTGATGGCTGATTTTTCAGAAGTAGATTACCAGGCCTTCCTTTGGGGGTACCTCTGGGTAGATTGGAACCACCAACCTTTTGGTCAGCAGCTATTTGCACCAGCCAGGGATGCCCTTCTGGGAGTACGGGCACTACACCTTGGGGTCATTACTGGCCCTCTTTTCTCTTTCAATCCCTTCATTCCAGAAACCAAAACCCATTGCCGTTAAGTCGATTCTGACTCTTAGACACCCTATAGGCAGAGTAGAACTGCCCCATAGGGTTTCCAAGGAGTGGCTAGTGCCAACCTTTTGGTTAGCACCTGAGCTCTTAACCACTGTGCCACCAGGGCTCCAATCCCTCCATTGTTGGTTCTAAATTGTTTTCAGGTTGGCGATCCCTTTGACACTTGAGGGTTACCTCCTTCCTGGGAACACACACTTCCTTGAAAAAGGTGGTCATATCTCTTTTACCATTCCCAGGTGTTACTATTCCTCTGAATGTCATCATGGAATCTGGGCAGGACTTTTCAGCTTGTCCTGTGATGACCCAGCACAGTCCCCTTGGTTTGTTTGAATGCAGGTTCCCAGATCTCACTGAAGCAAAATGGGAGTGGAAAACAGGAGGCTACATGTTTAACAATCAAGAAAATTTTATGTCCACTAAAGTCTGAGGACCATTGCTGTAGGGGGCCACGTAGCCCCATTAAGAAACCCGATCTACATCAATCTATCAAAAAAATCATCAAGTCCAGACCTTTCCTCATCACCATAAACACAGTTTGTCCCATATTGCAGTGATAATCCCTGACTGCTTAACCTCCACACCCCATCTTTGCTTCTGTCCTGGCATTTCTCACTGCCTGAAGTACCCTCTGCTTTTGGATCTGTGCTTATGGGTGTGCCTTTCCCACCGGAATGTAAGCTCCTGAAGGTGCTTGCTGCTTTCTCCCCATTCTCAGTGCCTGGCACAGAGCTAGTACTCATCAATACTACCTGAATAGATGGACAATTGAAATTGCCTATTTCCTTCCATTGGACAGCCTGGCCAACTGATAAGAATTACACCTGAAAATCACTGAGGTGGCTGGTACAGCCCTCTCACAGATAGGAGCCCACGTCTAGTGCAGATGCTGAAGCATTCTTAAAGAGGGAGGGGCATCTCAACTGATTTGTACGCTAGAGAGATCACCATATCAGCAGTGTGTGTCCTGCAATGTGACAAGGCCAGACTGAGGAATGGGGACCAGTTAGCAGTGGCTGAGTCAAGAGTCTTACGAGTGATCAAGGGCCTGGAGGGGAGGTTGCCTGTCATTGGGAATAAAGGGAGACCAAGGTGGAGATGTATCAGGGAAAAAGGGACACAGTGTCCTGGTTGGTTTTAAGTTTGGAGAGGGCGAAACAGATTAATGGGAAAACATTTTCTTTCATAGAGTATACTAAGTATATGTCTATGATCATATGTGAACGTATTCAACCATTCCTTCCATCTATCCACCCTACTCCTGTCCATCTATCCACCCATCCATCCTACTCCCTCCTATCCATCCATTCATCCACCCACCCTATTCCCGTCCTTCCATCCATCCATCCTACCTATCAATCCATCCTCCATCCATCCTACTCATATTTATCCATCTATTCATCCCTCCACCCTAACATATCCATCCATCCATCCATCCATCCATCCATCCATCCATCCATCCATCCATCCATCCATCCATCCATCCATCCATCCATCCATCCATTCATCCATCCATCCATCCATCCATCCATCCATTCAACATATATTATGGCAAGTTCCCTAAGTGCTGGGTCCTGTGTTAGTTACTGGGGAATCCATGAACAAGCCATCCTCTCAAAGAGCTTCTTTTCTGAATGGGGAGACAGACTCCAAGAAAATTATTCTGTGAGGTCTTTACAAACTGGAAATGGCCTTAGGAGTTCTTTACTGTGCACTGAGGCCTTACTCTGTGAGAGGCTTTTGTCTAAGGGTTTATATGCTAGTGGCTTTTGATGCTCACAGCAACATGCCAAGGTAGGAATGTTATCATTCCACTTCACAGAGAAGGAAAGAGAGGTAAAAAGAGGGGCAAGGAGGTTGGGTGAGCTGCCCAATGCCATGTGGTTAGCAGGTGATGACACTGGCACCCACACCCTGAGTCCCACTCCCAAGGACATGACTTGCTAAATAACCTGACCTCCCTGAATTTCCAAGAAGGAAATCTACAGGAGACTGACAATTGTGTGTGGGGGGCAGGGGGGAGGGCTAGAGTTAGGATGCCCTAAGAGGCCAATGCACCTCTTGTACAGCCACCACTCATCTGTCAGTAGAAGCTGTGTGATGCTATGATGCTCAACAGGTTTCATTGGAGCTTCCAGACTAAGACAGGCTGGAAAGAAAGGTCTGGCAATCTACTTTCGAAAATCAACCAATGACAACCCTATTGATTACAGCAGTCCGATCTGCAACCCATCCTGGGGATGGCATAGAACTGGGCAGCATTTAGTTTGTCGTGTGTGAGGTTGCCGTGGCTGGGGGTAGGGGGGCTAGGAATCAACAGCAGCTAACCACAAGATTTGGGGATGAAACAGGTGGTGTGAGGGTATGGCCAGCCCCCACCCTAAGATGTCTGCCCCCAACAGCTAAGACACTGTTAAGACGCTTCCACTAGGGGTGCCCTTCCAGCACATGTGTTGTCCAGTTTCCCCTCTACACCCTAAGGCAGCCCCAGAAAAGCCATGGACTGCCTTTCTGTGAAAGGCCAATGACTGAAGACACCAGAATTCTTCAAAACACTAAAGACTCAAGGTCTGCAGCCCCTGAGTGGACAACCCAGGCATGAGCCCAGCAGGGCAGAGCACCAGCATCCCCGCCAGGTGGGACTTTCCAGGCAGGCTGAGGAGCAGCCTGGAGGAAGCTGATAACTGGCCGCTGCCCCAGCTGCTGGCGACAGGGAACAACAAAGTGCTGTCTCACCCTTTTCTCTGGGGCTGCAGAGAGAGCCGGGTGAGGGCGGCCAGGCTGGGCTTCGGAGGAACCGGTGGTTAGTTTTGTGGTCACCCAGCAGTTTTATGAAGGCCCTTGAGGTGTTTCAAGTACCAGGTGGCCCCGGCGTGGTTTAACTGTCTGGGGGCCCAAGCTCTTTCAGTGGCCACCAAGTAAGGTAGAGAGCCTTGATGTGAGAATTGTTCAGTTGGCAGCGGTGATTACATAACACACTGAAGGTTCTCGGCTCACCTCTGGCTGTGAATTAATCCATTTATCACTGTACCTTTGCAGCCCTTGAAGGTTTATAAAGCCCCCAGGGTACATGGTCCCGTCTGAGAGTCACTGCATCCCTGTTGGATGCTTCATTAGTCCCATTTTGCAAATGTGGAGACTGAGGACCATCCGCAGTTCAGCGCCGACCAGACTACTTGCTGAGAGCTTTCCAGTTTTTGTTGGCTTGTTCTCTCAATAGCCCCCACAAGGCTGAGGGTCTCCCCACTGTACAAGTAGTGGCACTTTCCAGCTCCCGGCTCAATCCTCTTTCTCCCTGGAATGTCTCTCCAGAAGCTGTGGTGTGCAGCCCTCAAGCAGGTGGGAAAAAGATGGCCGCATTGCCTCTTGGTCCTATTCCCAGATGCTGTGTCTGACAGCAGTTCTTAGAACAAATGCAGAACACAGAATAACTCATGCCGCCTTCCAAGAGCATTCAGGAAGCTTTGGGGTCGCATTTTAACTGTCTCTTCTCTTGGTCTCAGCCCTTGTTTTTCTTTCTTTAAGCACTCATTACAGGCCAGGCACCAAGAGTATGCCCAGGAGAAGGCCAGCAGACCTCAGAGCATATAGAAGAGGGTTAAAGACATGTACACACGTGCACACACACAGTCACTAATGTGCACACACATTGTATGCATGCAACGCAGTCTCACGTGCATGCACACGCACATATACGCATGAACACTCACATACACATGTGTACATGCACACCGGTAGACACCCTGCACCCTGGAGATGACAGCCTACTGGGGAAACCAAACCACCCCATTCACTGAGCGCTGATTACACACATAATCAGTACCGGGTAAGCCATTATTTTGCAAAGGTGGCTTCATGCATCCTCACAGCAGTTCCTTTTACCACCATCTATTGAGAAACTTAGGGTCCTGGTGTGTGTGGATTTGTTTGTAGTTTTGTCTTCCTCACCTGATTGTTGCCTAGGCCCTTGATGAAGGGCCCTGTCTTATTGATTATGACATTCTTGTCCAGGGATTCTCCCAACACATGTCTATTGAGTGTCTAGTATAAGCCAGGCACTGGAGCAGTGCCGGTTTGGGGACACACATTTTTGTGAATGAACACATGAGTAGGCACACAAATGGTTTTTGAACAACGAGCAGAATGGGATAGGAACACTAGTGTGGAAGCCCTGGACATTGTTGAGAGGAAAAGAGGAGTCGGAGTACCACAGAGGCAGTGGGATGGAGGGACTGGGATGACATAGTGTCTCTGGGATTAGAAAGAGTCCAACTCTCCATGAGGGACCATGTGACCTTGAGAAAACCCCTAAGAGTCTCTACTCCATAGAGGTCATTGAGCATTACTATAAGATCATGCCCGTAAAACACTGAGCAGCCCCAATAAAATCTAGCCATTATTAAGTGTAACTAGACCCAAGAGCAGACTAAGTGTCCATTAGAAAATATAAGCATGCACATAAACATTTTGGAAGTTAAATCAAAAAGCAAAAAACAGGGGAGGGAGAATTATCTGCCCAAAGCTTGCCCTTCCTGACTGGAACTCTCCCCAGTATGCTGGGGATTCTGGAGGCTCAGCCTGCCTAGCTTTATGAATCGTTTGGGTGCCCCTGAGTTCAGACCTTTGCCCTCCCCCCGGCCTGCACCATCTCTAGTGGGGGCAGAGTCTCCATTTCCTCCAGGTCTGTCCCACGGAGGGTGCCACCCCAAAAGCCACGTTGTCCCAGGTTCCCTGAGGTAAAGGGTAATCCAGCCAACCAATTACTTGAAATTAAAGCCAGGTAGTTTGAACCCATCTGCTGAGCACCTGACCACAAACCACCTCTTAGCTAACCCTGAGCTGGATCATGTTACTCCCTCAGTGCCTGCCTGGCTTCATTACCATGGCTCTGGGAAGGGAGGAAACCAAGAGGTTACCTGGGTCTTCAGTTAGTGCTTCGTCATTAGCGTGGTTATTACTCAAGCCCTCTCTCCCTTGAGAATTCAAGGTACAGGACCTGGGCAGTGATTTGGTAACAGGACCAGAGGTTCCCAGACCTCACCAGATGGAGCAGAGGCCTCTTCAGACAGACCAGCCAGGGGCCTCTCTTGCCACAGGTGGGCGGATTCCCGGAGGCCAGGCCACAGCTTCTTGCTGAGACTCAGCAAGCGGCTCTATCTCAGATGCACCACAGATGGCTTTTAGGGGCTATTATGGTTACCGGCAAAGGTTGGACATTGGCATCAGGCCATTTTGGATTTGAAAAATAGATCTGTCCCCTACTCTATCTTGGGAAGTTTCTTAAACAGCAGAGTCTCAAGTTCTTTGCCAACACATGGCAGATACAACATTGTTCCCAGTGGGTTTCCATGGCCGTTAGATTACATTCTCTTTCTAGAACTCGAGTAGCATCAGGGGTCTCCAGAGAAGGTGGGGAGCCCTAGACAGTCATGGACGTTGAGGATGAGACGGTCTCCGAGCTCAGATGTGGAGGGTCACCCAGCCCTCCCGTGGGTTCCCATCACTTGCACGCTTTCTCTCTAAGGTCACGGGGTACCCTTGTTCCTATTCTACAGATTGGAAACCGAGGCTCGCAGGGGCTGTGCTCTGCTCTGGGAAGCACTCTTGATGGATGGAAAATCCACAGCACAGACATAGGCCTATCTGTAACAAGTGCCAGTGAATGGGAAAAAATACACCAAGGGGTCTGGGAATGTAGATAAGGATGGACCTATCCGATGTATCTGTTTGTGTTTCATTCCACAGAGCAAGAGGGGCAGATGTGTTGGCAACCCCACCCTGTCACTCTTGGTAGCAGGGTTTTCTTAAGCAAACAAAAACACAAACCCATTGCCATAGAGTCAACTCGGACTCATGGTGACCCTGGAGGACAGAATAGAGCTGCCTCATAGGGTTTCTGAAGCTGTAAATCTTTACAGAAACAGACTGCCACAATTTTCTCCCTCGGAGTGGCTGGTGAATTTGAACTGCTCACCTTTCGGTTATCAACTGAGCACTTAGCCACCATGCCACTAGGGCTCCTTAGGGTTTTCTTTGGGGTTGGGTTTCCTAATATCTAGCAAGGATCAAGGATCTTCTCTCCCAAATATGATTACTCTTTCAACCGTTTCCTGCAATTTTTCTCTAGAACAACAGAGCATTTTCTTCTAGGAAAGGTGAAAAGTCCATTTCACTTCACAAGGGCAGACCTGAGAGGGTTTTTGAACCAAGGTTAAATTGGTATACCGGGAGCTTCTGGAATTTTATGATGACATCGGGAAAACCGTCAAGAACTAGCTTTGACAGCCTGCATCTCACCAAAACAATGGCTCACTGGAGAGGGCTTTTTGATATTTTCAAACTGCATTCCTATTCTGAAGTCCTATCATCAGTGTCAGACAATGGTAGGACGAGCACGTGATCTCTATAATTTGATAATTTGTTTTCTTATGGTTTTCGGTAGTGGCTGCAAAGATGCTTTGTTGGGCTGCACTGGCTGCCACCAATTGTTCTCTATGTCCACTGTGCTGTGTGCCTTGATTCTCCTTTGTTGGCATTTGTACTAGCACCACCTTCCCATGGTGGCCACCCCTCAGCATTGGCCAAGTGTGTGCAGTCAGGTCTACCAGGAGATGACACTGCAGGAAAGTGAGCATGGTGATGTCAAAGATGGAGAGGGCTTAAAGCATCCCACCTGAATTCCTTGCTCAGCCCCCCATCTCGTAGTAAAGTCCACTGCACGTTCTAGCTAGTGGCCCTTCAGCCCCTTTGCATATTCCTGGTGGCAGGGATCTCACATTACAGGGAATCCCTTGGATCCACTCACCTTATCAGCTGTGGAGCTACATGCTTGACACCTGCAGGTCTTCCTAACTCTGTCCACTCAGCCCCGTCAGCTCTGTGTGCTCCAGCCAGGCTGACCTTTCTATGGTCCTCAGCAATGCCACACTCTGCCTGCCTCGTCAATGCTGCATCTGCCAAGCTCTCCACCAGCCTTTGGTCTCAGCTCAGGTGACACCTATTCAGGGAAGACCTCCCTGTCCCCTATCACCATTGATTCCCTTTGCCCCCACCACCTCCATTCAGTATCCTCCCTCGCACACCCACCTGCTGTGCTGAGTAATCTGGCTGGTGCTCCTGTTTACTGTGAGTTCTTATGCACTGTTTATTTATGTGTTCACCTGTATGCTATTACACACTAATTATGTACTTGTGTACCTGTGTACTGCTGTGCACTTTTTATGTGTGTGTTTACCTATGTTTCACTATGTACTGTTTATATGCCTGTTTACCTATGTGTGATTATGTGTTTACCTGTGTGCTATTATGCATTGGTTACGCACATGTTTACCTGTGTGTGATTATGCACTCTTTATGTTCATGTTAAGAAGCAAATAAACAAAACGAATTGTTCTCGAGTTGGCCCTACCTCGTGGCAACCCCATGTGTGTCAGAGTAGAAACATGTTCCATAGTGTTCTCAATGGCTGAATTTTTTTTTTTTTGGAAGTAAATTGCCAGGCTTTTCTTTCTAGGTGCCTCTGAGTAGACCTCCAACCTTTTTTTTTTTTTTTTTAAATAATTTTTATTGTGCTTCAAGTGAAAGTTTACAAATCAAGTCAGTCTGTCACATATAAACTTATATACACCTTACTACATACTCCCACTTACTCTCCCCCTAATGAGTCAGCCCACTCCCTCCTTCCAGTCTCTCCTTTCGTGACCATTTTCCCAGTTTCTAACCCCCTCTACCCTCCCATCTCCCCTCTAGACAGGAGATGCCAACACAGTCTCAAGTGTCCACCTGATACAAGTAGCTCACTCCTCATCAGCAACTCCCTCCAACCCATTGTCCAGTCCCTTCCATGTCTGATGAGTTGTCTTCGGGAATGGTTCCTATCCTGGACCAACAGAAGGTTTGGGGACCGTGACCACCGGGATTCTTCTAGTCTCAGTCAGACCATTAAGTCTGGTCTTTTTATTAGAATTTGGGGTCTGCATCCCACTGATCTCCTGCTCCCTCAGGGGTTCTCTGTTGTGCTCCTTGTCAGGGCAGTCATTGGTTGTGGCCCAGCACCATCTAGTTCTTCGGGTCTCAGGATGATGTAAGTCTCTAGTTCATGTGGCCCTTTCTGTCTCTTGGGCTCATAATTATCTTGTGACCTTGGTGTTCTTCATTCTCCTTTGATCCAGGTGGGTTGAGACCAATTGATGCATCTTGGATGGCCGCTTGTTAGCATTTAAGACTCCAGATGCCACACTTCAAAGTGGGATGCAGAATGTTTTCTTAATAGAATTTATTTTGCCAATTGACTTAGATGTCCCCTGAAGCCATAGTCCCCAAACCTCCACCCTTGCTCCTCTGACCTTTGAAGCATTCAGTTTATTCAGGAAACTGCTTTTGGTCCAGTCCAGTTGAGCTGACTTTCCCTGTATTGAGTATTGTCCTTCCCTTCACCTAAACTAGTTCTTATCTACTATCTAATCAGTAAATAACCCTCTTCCACCCTCCCTCCCTCCCCCCTCTCGTAACCACAAAAGAATGTGTTCTTCTCAGTTTAAACTATCTCTCAAGATCTTATAATAGTGGTCATACATAATATTTGTCCTTTTGCATCTGACTACTTTCACTCAGCATAATGCCTTCCAGGTTCCTCCATGTTATGAAATGTTTCACAGATTCATCACTGTTCTTTATCTATGCTTAGTACTCCATTGTGTGAATATACCACAATTTATTTATCCATTCATCCATTGATGGACACCTTGGTTGCTTCCAGGTTTTTGCTATTGTAAACAGTGCTGCAATAAACAGGGGTGTGCGTATATCTGTTCCTGTAAAGGCTCTTATTTCTCCAGGATATATTCCAAGGAATGGGATTTCTGGGTTGTGTGGTAGTTCTATTTCTAACTTTTTAAGGAAACGCCAGATAGATTTCCAAAGTGGTTGTACCATTTCACATTCCCACCAGCAGTGTATGAGAGTGCCAATCTCTCCACAGCCTCTCCAACATTTATTATTTTGTGTTTTTTGGATTAATGCCAGCCCTGTTGGAGTGAGATGGAATCTCATCGTAGTTTTAATTTGCATTTCTCTAATGGCTAATGATTGAGAGCATTTTCTCATGTATCTGTTAGCCACCTGAATATCTTCTTTAGTGAAGTGCGTGTTCATATCCTTTGTCCAATTTTTCATTGGGTTGTTTGTCTTTTTGTGGTTCAGTTTTAATAGAATCATATAGATTTTAGAGATCAGGTGCTGGTCGAAGATGTCATAGCTGAAAATTTTTTCCCAATATGTAGGTGGTCTTTTTACTCTTTTGGTGAAGTCTTTAGATGAGCATAGGTGTTTGATTTTTAATTTTCCCAGTTACCTGGTTTCTCTTTGTCATTTTTAGTAATGTTTTGTATTCTGTTTATGCCTTGTATTAGGGCTCCTAATGTTGTCCCTATTTTTTCTTGCGTGATCTTTATCGTTTTAGTCTTTATGTTTAGGTCTTTGATCCACTTGGAGTTAGTTTTTGTGCATGGTGTGAGGTATGGGTCTTGTTTCATTTTTTTACAAATGGATATCCAGTTATGCCAGCACCATTTGTTAAAAAGGCTATCTTTTCCCCCAATTAACTGACACTGGGCCTTTGTCAAATATCAGCTGCTCATATGTGGTTGGATTTATATCTGGGTTCTCAATTCTGTTCCATTGGTCTATGTGCCTGTTGTTGTATCAGTGCCAGGCTGTCTTGACTACTGTGGCTGTATAATATGTTCTAAAATCAGGTAGAGTGCGACCTCCAACCTTTTGGTTAGCAGTGAGTGTGTTAACTGTTTGCAGCACCCAGGGACTGTGCATGGTTACCTGGATATTATGATGCACCCTTTGTGTATGTGTGCTTTCCTGTGTATTTTTATGCATTTCTCCCCTTAGAATGAACAAACTGGGAAAGAAGAGGTTCGCCTGCCTTGGTCTCTTCTCCATCCCCAGGTCCTGGCAGTGTGGCTCCTAAAGGAACACTAGCCTGATGAACAAATTGAGAGCTGTGCCCGTAGTAACAGTGTTCCTTACCAGGAGCGGACCTCTGCCCTGCAGGAATGCCACCACTGCTCATGGTCTCAACCTTGGGGTTGGGCCTGGTTCTTCTTGTTCCTGGGAGCACATGTTATGTCAGGAGCCTGGAGTCTCAACTTTAAAGACAGAAATCGAGTCTCCCCAGTGCCCCCCATGTTACAGCTTAAATGTCTTCATTTTCGTCATAGGAAAAAAATATTTTTTCGGGCTTCGGTCAGATAACATTCCCTTTAGGAGGAAAGCCTACTCAAATTTTGCTCATAATTTCAATTTCTTGGCATCCTTTTTGGAACCATGTTACAAAATCTACCATTTTTACTCCCCTTTTGGGCCATGCACACATTCGATGAGATTTTCTTCATCTTGATCCGGGCCATTGATAGGAATTTTCAATGGAGCTGGGCGTTAATTCTCAGAGACCTCACCAAGCTGATTTTGAAGGTCAATCTTTGGGTCTTGGGCTTTACTGAGATAATCTAAAGAAAAGATATTCCAAATATTCAGTCATTTTTTAGGATATAATAAAAGTAGTGAGGGGCTTAAAAATCATTTGGTTCAACTATATCACTTTTCAGAAAAGAAAACTGTAGTCCAGAAAGAAGTTCCTCATACGCAGAGGGGTGGGGGGTGATGGACACATGATTAGTAAGGAGGAAGGCCAAGCTTGGAAGTCAGGGGTGACACCTCACAGCAAGAAGGGCAGATACTGCTTTGGGGGTTTAAAGGAACTAAGAGAAAGTCGGGGGCTCCTTTCTCCTGTTGCTCCAAGTCCATGGAATCAGGGATCAGGTACCAAGTCAACAGTGCTGAGCTTTAGAGCTGGAGAACCAGCAGACCAGTTCCCAGCGAGTCAACTCTGACTCATGTCAATCTGATGTGTGTTACAGTAGAACTGTGCTCCACAGGGTTTCCAATGGATGATTTCTTCCAAGGCACCTCTCGTTTAGGAGCCAAGCTGCAGAAGCATTCATCAAATGTCAAAACATCAAAGAGAGTCTGAGGTGGGTAGTAGGAGCTGAGGGGAATAGCTAAAGGTGAGAAGTCAGGGAGACAGGGTTGATGAGATACAGGCTTTAAGGAGTGAATGACCAAGACAAAGTCAGTGGCCAGTGTTGGATCAATACCAGCAGGGGCTGGAGCAAAGTCATTTAAAGGGTCTTAGTTGGTACTCAAACTGCTGAATCTTAACCCAGAGGAGACTCTTGGAGATGCCTGGAGACCCTTAGAGAGGAGTCAGGAGCTGAAATGAATTGGATCAGTAGAATCTCACTCAGGAGGTTGGGAGTGGGGAGAAGTTCCTGTGGGAATGGCTGGCGTATTCAGGAAAGGTGCAGTAAGAGAAAGTTATTAAAGGATGGAGAGGTTTAGACAAGCAAAGAGTAAGGACAGAGTGACCATCAAGTTGTGGGAAATGCATAAGCGACGATGCAGACATAAGAATAGGAAGGGGAGATGTGGGTACAAGCAGTAGGGACAGATGTGGCAGTGGGATGCTGGAACCTTTTTTCTTTCCTTTGCTTGCTTTGGCCACTCAGATGTAGAATATTGACTTGCAAATTCTGCTCTTACCTTCAGTGATCACAGCTTGAAACATCTGCCAAGAATTGAAAGAAGAATTGGGAAAGGAAGAATTCCATTATTTAAGACACGGAGGGGAAGGTTGTTGAATCCATCCCCCCATCCATCTTTACAATGCAATCTGAAAAGGGAGGGGTTCAATGGCCAGGCCCTCCAAATTATCTACATACATCCAGAATTTAGGCGGGTCGTGTTCTCAGTTTCTGTGTCATTGGCTCTGAAACCTAGGGGCCACTCAGAATGCCATAGGTATGTGGCAGGCCTAGCAAGGAGTCAGCAGTAGAAGGCCAGGGTTTCCATTCACCAGCTGGGCAGCCTTGGCAAGTCATTTCACTTAGCCATGCTTCAGTTTCTGAAGCTATAAAATGGGTATGATTATAATACCTTCCCCCTGGGATTATTGTGACTGTCACAAGAGGTTTTATGTCTGTTCCCATAAACTGAAATGTGCCCCATGAAGGTGAGGACCCATCTTCCTACTTCCTCCTCCTCCTCTTCCATCATTTCTTCCTCCTTCTCCACCACCTTCATTAGACATTAGCTCCAGGGAAGGGTGGGAAAGCATGAAAATCTTTTAAAAAACCCTGCCTTCCTAGTGCATAGACAGTGAGTGCTGGGTGAGCAGTAGCTTATTTAATTCTTGTCGTTGTCCAGACGGGAAGGGATCACTCTCTGTACAGATGAGGAAGTTGACACTCTGGAATCTTTGAGGCTTGCCTTGTTCTTGCCCTCAGGTGTGTAGAGGTGAGATCTGAAGCCACAGCTCCTATCCAGGACCATGTCCTCCAGTCCATGCCACACCCTGAGTATGCTGACTCAGCACCCTCCAGGTGCACCTGCTGGCAGAGTCTGCATCAGGCCTGGGGGTGGGGGGGCTCACAAGAGCCAACAACACCAACCCTGGCTGGAGCGGGACCAGTGTAGGGACCACTCACACATATGCTTTCAACGTCCATGGCTCCAATATTGATGATGAATATGACTCCATTCCTTTTCAATTTGTCATTCCTGGCATAATCCCCCATCCACTGCCATAGAGTTGATTCTGACTCATAGCAACCCTATAGGACAGAGTAGAACTGTCCCATAGAGTTTCCAAGAAGCGCCTGGTGGATTTGAACTGCCGACCTTTTGGTTAGGAGACATAGCTCTTAACCACTACACCACCAGGGGTTTCATCCTGACATAGTAGACCATATGGTTGTCCAATTCAAAATGGACAATACCAGTCCATTTTAGGGCACTAATGCCCAGGATATCAATCTTTATGTATTCCATTTCATTTTTGATGACTTTCAGTTTTCCTAGATTCATACTTTGTACATTCCACATTCCGATTATTCATGGATGTTTGAAGTTGTTTCTTCTCATTTTGAGTCGTGCCACATTAGCAAATGAAGGTTCCAAAAGCTTTACTCCAACTACGGCATTAAGGTCAACTCTACTTTGAGGAGACAGCTCTTCCCCAGTCATTCTGAGTGTCTTCCAACCTGAGGGGCTCATTTTCTAGCACTATATAAGGTCACTATTAGTCAGAATCGACACCAACAACAACAGATTTGGTGTTTTTTATGTCAGATAATGTTTCTCTGCTATTCATAATTATTTTACCGGCCAATTTGCTTTGTAGATGTATACCACCCGATCCTTCTTTTTAGTCTGTCTTAGTCTGGAAGCTCCACTGAAACCTGTCCACTATGGATGGCCCTGCTAGTGTTTGAAATACGGGTTGCATAGCTTCCAGCATCACAGCAACACAAAAGCCACCACAGTATGGCAAACTGACAGATGAAGCAAGGACAGTGAAACAAGTTATTGGGAGGGACCAATCCCTGGAGGAGAACATCATGCTTACTAAAGTGCAAGCAAAAGATAGGAAAGCCCTCAACGAGATGGACTGACAGAGTGGCTGCAACAGTGGACTCAAACTTAGCAATGATTATGAGGATGGCAGGACCGGGCAGGCTTTTGTTCTGTTGTACATAGGTTTGCTATGAGTTGGAACTGACTCGGTGGCACTTAACAACAAGACTTTGATGTCCATGGGGCAGAGGAGAAAACCAAGGATCAGAAAGCTCTCATAGCTTGCCTGGTGCTATCTCATTAGAAAACAGCAGAGCCAGGAATGGATACCAAAGCCCAAGCTCTGCCTCTTCCACCAGGCCATCCCCTGCCCAACTAGGGACTTTGTTACCGCTGAGAACATGAGAGTGACATAAGGTTATGTCTTAGAGTTGAGCAAGAACAGCCAGTTACGAAACACTACTTAAGGCCAGGGCAGGAGCAGCCATGCTGTCCTTGGGCTGGCTCTGAGAAGGTAAAGAAAATATTGTACCTTGAAAGACAGCTCATTGTAGGAGGAGAGGCCAGACCAGCAGGGGAATTCAGTGACATGTATTTGCCAAGCAAGTTATGACCAGATTAAAAAAATAATAATAAGGCTTTAAAATGTAGGACCCCAATCTGCATGAATATAGGGTTATAGATAAATCTGTGGACCATCAACACCTTGGCAGACATTGGTTAGAAAACTTGGGTTCAAATGGACTGGACTAGCCTGGTGTGCTGTTGTAATAACTAGTAGCAGCAGTAATTAGTATTATACTAACTAGTAGTATTAATAGTAGTAGAATTAATATTAATATTTTAGTGTTAATCTAGCTATCAATGAGACTAATCTTACTAAAAGTCAACCAATCTTGAGTAGCTCTATAGAGATGGCATTTCACCTGGATGTGTTTTATCTCATCTGAACTTTGCAAGAAATAATTCCCTTGGTTGTTGCAAGGACAGTGGTTCTTAGTGTAAAAACTCTACCACCATCTTTGTGCATAAGCTTTGATGAGTCCGTAAGCCCCGGAGACTCAATGTCCTCACCGGTGATATGGGGATGATAACACCTACAGCTCAGGATTCTCTGGAGGAGAGCTGCATATGAGACAGGGGGCACTCAGCACAGCTCCTTCATGATATCGACTCACTGACTCGTATGCTGGAGCCCTGCGGGCACAGCGGTTAGGAGCTTTGCTGCTACCAAAAGTCTGGCAGTTTGACTCCACCAGCTGCTCCTTGTAAACCCTATGGGGCAGTTCTACTCCGTCCTATAGGGTTGCTGTGAGTCGGAATCAACTCGAAGGCAATGGGTTTGGTTTTTTTGGCATTGACTTGACAGCAGCTGGTTAACTTATAGCCACTACTGTGGCATTGTTGTCCCGTGACCTGTGCTGTTGCCTCCTCTTGCATGTATTTAGGGTTCAATAATATCTAGACAACCCCCAGTGGCCAGGCTCCCACTGTCCTAGGAATCTCCCAGAACCTGCAATTCCTCTTGTCATGCTCCAGGCACCTCCCAGTGCTAAGGGTGGGACCAAACCCAGGATTCAGCCTGTGGGGGCTGACAGTAATGTCCCCCAGGGCCCCTGAAGTGGGCAGAGCAGGGAGTTCAGCCCTGGCACCTCTGTCTATATTGCCTCCTACATGGCCCTGGCACCTCTGTCTACACTGCGTCCTACAAGAATGGCAGCTGACGGTAGTACTGTTTCAATTCAGACATGGTTTTATTTGCTCCTCAAATCAGCCCTGTGGGGCAAGTTTTCTAAAATCTCCCTTGAAGAAATGAAGAACACGAAGTCCTGGAGGATTGCTTTTACTATCACTCAACCAGTTAAGTGCAACAGCCAGGGTTTCACCCTAGGCCATTGGCCCAATTCTGCATTCTTCAGACCAACCCAGCGATGTTGCGGGGAGCTGGTGAGGCCTGAGATGGGCCCTTCTGTCTTCTAACAGCCTGTCGTTAGCTGGACAGTCTTGCCTCTCCCTGTTCCTGAAGCCATGCTGGATCCTGGGCTAGGCTTCCTCAGGTCTGTGCGTGCACAGGTTCACCTCCCAAGAAAGTCTAATTGTTCAGCTACATGGCTGGGCGCCTCACGCTCCACTGTGTTCTGCGTGACCTAGTGGTCCCCCATGGTGCACAGGTGTGCTGCCTCACTGGGCACAGTCATCAACTGTACATGGGGCAGAGCATGCCAAGCAGTAGGGGTGAGAATAAGCAGGAACTGGGGCTTCGCCTGAGCACAAAAGGACATTGGGATTGGTTTTGAGGGGATATGTTATAAATCCTGGGCATGCACAGGAGCTGGCTCCAACAGAGGCAATGAAGAGAAACAGAGAAAGAGGGAGAGAGGAAAGAAGAGAAGGCAAGGGAAGGGAGAGAGAAAGAGGGAAAAAAGGAAGGTCAGAAGGGGAGAGAGGAAAAGAAAGGGAGGAAGGAAGAAAGGAAGGAAGGGAAAGAGAAAAAAGAAAGGGAAAAATCTTAAAGAAAAGGAGACGGGGGGAGGGGAGGGGAGGGGAGGGGAGATCTCTCCTGACTGTTGCCTGTGCATCCTTTTACCCAGTCTGGCTTAGGGGCTTAGACTCATTTAGAGAAGAAAAGAAAAGCGTCTGAGATCTGAAGGAAAAGAGGGAGTGGGTTTGCTCTAGCGGTATGTTAATATCTCCCCAAATCTATGTCCCTCTCTGTGCTGTACTGTGTATGAGTGTGTATGCATGTGTGTGCATGTGTGGGTGCACGTGTATATACATGTGTGTGCATGCATGTGTGCATGTGTATAAGTATTCACGGCCTCCTCTGGACACACCTTTGCCCAGCACATCTGTTCACAGCAGCTCACCTGAGTGTGAATTCTGTCACTACCTGAAGACAGTGGCTGGACCTCCATGTCCTCTCTAGGGGCCTCAGTTCTCACTTCCTATGCTCTGTCATCAAAGAGGACCCCTGTGCTCCCCTTTCAGCTTCCAGCCAACATGCATGACCTCTGGCAAATTGGGGTTCCCCATTTGGCAGGGCACCGTGACCATTCCCAATCAGATCTGGTAAAAACTGAAGCCTCCTTTCCCCCAGCTAAAGCTGACTTTGGTGTGTACAAAAGAAGCAGGGCTGGGCAAACCCTGCTCCATCTCAGCCCTGTCCCATGTCAGAAAGCACTTCTGAAATGCTCCGAGTTTGATAAAACCCGAAGTGCATCGCACTGACTTCTCCATCCTCTTATTTAAAAAGCCATGTGTATTTTGATCAAAATTTAATCCACGTGTTCCTGATTTATTTACAATTAAATCATCAAAATATTATTTTGAGGTCTTTTTAATATAATTTTAAAAGCATCTCTCTTTAAAAGCTGGAAACTTGGCTTTGCTGTGTGTAAATAAACCCAGTAGAGATGAGTGACTTCAGTCTAGAAATGTCAAAGCTTTGACAAGGGTTTGGAAGCAACCTAAGTTCTCTTACCACTCACTGCAAACTGCAATCAGAGCCCCAGAACTTCTCTTTGTGATATTCCCAGTGGCCCTCAGTGAGCCATTCAGAGGCTACTATTCATCCTAAATGTTTCATCAAAAACGATGGTTATTTTGGAGGGGAAGGGCAGGGACTTATATTTAGTGGGCACTTCAAAGACGGGACCTCCTCCAGTTCTTTCTGAGAGCCCAGTGCCACGAGTATTTGAATTCTATTTCACTAATTTTTTTTTAATGAGGGGCAAGTGGACTCTCTGGAAGGTTAAGTAACCCAGCCCTAGGTATCTGATTATATGGGATTGAAATTCAGGCTCTTCAGACACCAAGGTACTTTTCCATCACATCACTATGACACGTCTCCATAAAAAAAAAAAAAAAAAAAAAAACACAAAACAGTGACCAGCTTTCTGATGCCAAAAATAAAATGAATCTTGCTTTTGTTTTGAACTTTACAAGTGTGCGAATGTCTTAAACAACCACTGTGGGCATTCAGAGAAGACATGTGTGTGCGCAGAAAAACACCAGAGCCCCCCAAGGTGGCTGTGCTCATTTTAAGGATATCAGGCTGTTTAAGGATATTAGACGTTCATCGTCAATTAGTCCCTAGAATTGTCCCCACACATTGTGAAGAAGGTAAGGCAAGCATTATTCATCACATTTTGTTGGTAGGAAAGCTAAGGAAATGAGTTGAAAGCAAATAGGTTGATGACCCCTCTTCTTAGCACTCACAGGGGCTAGAAAAAGCTAATTTTTCAGCTCAAAGTGTGCACATTCAAAACGGGCATCTAGCAGCATGTTCTGAAACCATGACGTCCAAAGTAGAATTCTCACCTTCCACGTGGGAAACCGGGGTTCGATTCCTAGCCAACGTTAGCCAACGTGCCTCATGTGCATCCGCCGTCTGTCTGTCAGTGGTGGCCTGCGTGTTGTTATGATGCTGGAGCTTCCAGACTAAGATGGACTAGGAAGATAGGCCTGGCGAGCTACTTCCAAAAATCAGCCAATGAAAACTCTAAGGATCACCAAGGTCCAATTCACAACCTATCATGGGATGGCACAAGACTGGGCAGGATTTTATTTTGTGCGGGATTGCCGAGAGTCAGGGGACAATTATGATAGATAACAGCTAAGGATAACAACAACAATATCAAGTAGTTATTGAACTTTGAATTAAATTAATTACAATAAGTAAAATGAAAAGTTCTCTTTCTCTGGGACGCTGGCCACATGTCCACCATGTTGGCCAGCACAGATAAAAAGCATCCGCATCCTTGCCAGGAATTCTACAGGAGCGTTGATCTGAAAGCTCCCCACCAGGGCCCATGTGCTGGGTGTTCTGAGTGAGGCATGTGGTCAGTTACATCTTCCTTTCCTTTCACAGCCTCCACGGTCTGCTCTCTTGGTTACCATCAGCTCTCAGTGGTTCCCCCTCTGCCCACCCTCGTCCCTGGCCCAGGGTTGACCAGTATCTAATCCCACGAGCCTCGGTCTGCCAGTCTAGTTTTGCAAAGACCGGGAAAGGACCCCCCAGCGCCTTAAATGCTCCAGGTGACACAGGGCTGCCACTTTTGCTCTGCCCTGCTGTTTTTCAACCAATCATCTGCACACTGGAAGGAGGGGGTTCCGGGGGAAGAAGAAGGAGACTTCTGGAAGGTGAGGCACTGCAGGGCAACTGAGAGGCTGTCAGGGAGGCAGACATCTGGGCCCAGACAGATACAGTTCCACAGATAAGATCTCAGCTACTATCCTCGAGAGAGATAAACAACTTGCAAGAGCAGCGTGCGGGAGGAAGTGCCCCGCTGAGAACTTGGGGCTCACAGGCCAGACTTGCAGCCCCTGTGGTCAGAGCTGGTCAGGAAGGTGGGGGAGGGGCAGGAGGCAGCCCCAGCAGGCAGGTGATAGGAGTCACAGGCCCACCGCCACAGATGTCAATGGAGACAAAAGGTTGTGTGTTGGCACAACCAGGGGGTAGAGTTCTGTGAGGGAGAAGAAAAAGAGAGAGAGAAAAAAAAAAAAAAGGCATAAGGGAGAAAAAGTGGTGGTTTGCACGATTGGCTCTGTCAAACCATGTATAAAACGTGGTCTATCTCAAGTCTAAGGACGGAGGTTCATATCCCAAATGAGCTCTGCAGCACTGAGTGAAGTCCCTGGGACTCAGTTTTGTTATCCATAAAGTGGGATATTTGTTTTGAAGATACAGTGTAGGGATGTGGCAAGGTTTCCCCTTAGGCAGAATCAATAACTTCTTCCTTGATGATTTAGATTTTACATGGAGGGTGGCTGGCTGACTGGCTGACTGGCTGGCTAGATGGATGGGTGGATGGACAGATGGACGGATGGATGGACGGATGGATGGATGGATGGGTGTGTGGATGGGTAGATGGATAAGTGGGTGGCTGGGTTGGTAGATGGATAAGTGAGTGGGTAGGTGGGTAGACGGAAGAATAGAGGATGGGTGGGTGGGTGGGCAGTGGACTGATTTGTGGGTGGGTTCATGGATAGATGATGAATGAATGGATGATGAGTGGATGGAGAGGAATTGTATTGAAGTGTTTTCATTGTGGTCATCTTTTTCTCTCAGGAGATTGGATGCTTCTCCAGGAGAAGGGCTATGTCTCATTTCCTTTTATACCATCAGGTGCAGCACAAATTCAGGAGCAGTTAGACTGAAAGAAAAGAAAGAGGAGAGAGAGAAGCATGGAGAAAATGTGATAGCAACATATATTATCAAACCCAAAGTTAACTATATACAAGGCACATTGAGATTTTGTCAGAAACAACTTTAAAGGATGGTGATTTTTCAGTCTGGGTTTAGGAGAGGGTTGCAAATAAAATACGGGGCACCCAGTTAAAATAAATTTCAGGAAATCAAGAAATACTTTTTTTTTTTCACATAACACTTACACTATAAAATGTTATCTGGAATTCAGAGATAACTGGGTATCTTGTATTTTATATGGCATCTCTAGGTTAGGGGAAAAGAAAAAAAAAATTCCCGTGGACCTGTTATTAATCCAGACAAGTCTGAGCACATTTTACCAAAGAACTATTCAGTGGGGTTTGGGGCAAAAACCTGGTGAGTGATAAAGTCACTCTCTGCCTCCTGCTTCCCATATTCCTTGTCCAGACATCTTCCCAAGAACAGCCCAGTGACTCAGTCAAATAAACATAAAGCTATTCTAAAGGACTTCATTTTACTTGGATCCACAATCAACACCAATGGAAGCAACAGTCAAGAAATCAAAAGAGACATAACATTGGTCAAATCAGCCGCAAAAGGCCTCTTCAAAGTGTTGAAAAGCAAATATGTCACACTGAGGACTAAGGTGTGCCTGAACCAAGCCACAGTGTTTTCATTCACCTCATACGGATACGAAAGCTGGACGATGAATAAGGAAGACCAAAGAATTATTGCCTTTGAATTGTGGTGTCGGTGAAGAATATTGAATACACCATGGACTGCCAAAAGAAAGAACAAATCTGTCTTGGAAGAAGTACAGCCAGAATGCCCCTTAGAAGCAAGGATGGTGAGACTATGTTTCACATACTTTGGACATGTTATCAGAAGGGATCAGTCCCTGGGGAAGGACATCATGCTTGGTAAAGCAGAGGGCCAGTGAAAAATAGGAAGACCCTCAACAAGATGGATTGACACAGTGGCTGCAACAATGGGCTCAAGCAAAGCAACAATTGTGAGGATGGCGAAGGACTGGGCAATGTTTCACTCTGTCATTTATAGGGTTGCTACGAGTTGGAACCAACTCGATGGCACCTAACAACAACAACAAATGTAGTCCATGATTCCTAACACTGATGGCTTGGGACTTTTGAAGGGCCTTGAAGCTTCCATTACATATGGGAATTTTGGAGTGAACTGAAATTTCAGAATGAATGAGAATGTCCAGCATGGATGAGAATGGATAGGATGAATCCAACACTGAACATTCAATGAGTGGCAAGAGTTACATCCATCTCTGGTTCTAATCTTTAGTAGTGCTCCCGTCTAGAGGCAAAATTGGCTTGGCTGACTTGCCTGAAACTCAGTGGAGAGTTCTAAAACCATTGGATTTAGTTTATCTCCAGCATGCCTCTACTATTCAATCCTTTTTTTGTGTAGCGGGGCTCAGTAATACTACTTCTTGTTCTCTCACAGTTTTAACTACAGTCTGCATTTCTTTACCACATTCATACCTTCATACAACCAACCATCTCTGAGTGGGTCTGTTCTTTCCTTTATTACCTACTAAATCCCTGCCTATGGGCATTGAGTCCTATTGCTTACAATAATCTTGCAACCTAAGTAGACTATTTATTTCTGCCTTTTAGGCTACGTTATTTTCTCCAAGTTTCCAACCATGATGAGATGTACATCATAAAACTCCTCCAATATAAAGAATAATTAGGGTGCATTTTGATGTTGTTGCTAAAAAATTAGGGATAACAAAGGTGGGGTTATTTTCTTATTTTTGTTTTTTACAATATAATGCTGGGATGTATGCAAATCCTCTACCAACTCCTTTGTGATATATCACTTTTTCTGGCAATATTTGATCCCATAAAGCCCTTTTTTCAAGATAGCTCCCCTTCCCATTCTGAAAGGCACTCTCCAGAGAGTGGCAGTGATGATACAATAGGTTGGAGTTGCTATTATTAAAAATTACTACTTTTTTTGACTATGTTGTTTTTGTTACCCAGTGGGATTTTGATTCCAGACATTCTCCTTGCTTGACATCCACTGGGGAAGTGATGAAACCATTCATTATTTAAAAGTTTGGAAGCCACAAGAACTACTGTATCTAACCAGATTGGATTGACTTTTTAGCTCTTTTGATTAATAATTCATAAACCTGAGGATATGTGAATTGGGTGAGTGCTAACCTGCTAACAAAAGGAGGGTAGGCGATGAATGTTAACATGGCTTCTGTGTTATTTTACTTAACACCCCGGACCAACAAAACAAACCCATGTGTCATGGAACCTGTTTCAGAGTTTCAATCCACAATCAATATTTCATGATTAATGGGCCATATGTTCATGGACGGCCCCTGCAAAGCAAAATTTGCACACGCATCTCCCACGAGATAAAGGACAAAATGCCTTCTCCAAAAAAAAAAAAAAAGAGAGAGAGGCTTCTACTTTCTCCTATAAAAACTCATGTTCAATTCGTTTTGCAGGTTGCTTTTTTTGTTGTTTTGTTGTTGTTCTTCTTCTTCTTCTTCCTTTCTGAATTTCGTAGAAGGTAGATATCTTCGTTGAACCAAATATGTGTTTGGACATCAAAGCAGCAATTTATTCTATAAAGAGATGGGACGTTTCTGAAAATGATGCAACTTAAAAATTAGAGAGGGTCCCATAATTTGCAAACAAGCCTGGCTAATATCCTTCATTGTAAAAATTATTTCAGTTGCAGTCTCTGGAGCTAGATTTATCCCCTGTCTCTGTCATCTGCTAGGTGTGTGACCAGGGACAAGCCACTGCTTTATCTGTCCCAGTTTCGTTTTCTTAATGTGTACAATGACTACTAAAATCAACCTTTGGCTGTAGCTGTGAAAATGAAGCAAGACTATGTGAAGCAGCTACGCAATATCTGGTTTACAGCAGTATCCTCCTCATTTATTACTTCAATTTATATTTAATGTTAAACATTATTAATATAATTAAATTTATTAATGTTATTTAAGATATTTTATTAGTCCATAAAATTATATTATGCCACTCTGTCAGCATGACACTCCACGTGTTAAAAGCACTTTGTAAACAGTAATGTCTTAAAGCAACTCTAAGGATTTATCATTAGATTTTTTTCCAGCATTTAAAGTGGTAGCTATGGTTTGGCTTTGATGTTCAAGTGATGTAAATTTTTCCCTTCTACGAAAGTGCTTCACAAGAAAACAGCTAGCTTCGTTGTCTGTACATTGCAGGGTATTCAGCAAAAATTAAGGCATAAGAAAATTCATTCCACCGGAGTTCTCAGAAAACTCACAACTACTGTGTGGGGCCCATTTTAACTTAAACTTGGGAAGCTTTCACCATCAGGGACCAAAGTTCCCTGTGTAGGATGGTCTGACAAACGAACACATAGTACTCCTCAGATTTAAAACGAAGAAATAAAATAACATCAACCGGTAAAACATCTTGAAGCATTATGGCTCAGAAAAGAGCTTCCTTCAGAAGACCCCTGGTTTGGGGCACCAGGAACCCCTGCCCTGCCTTCTTCTCAGTGACTGCAAGACGCCGTCGTACTCAGGTCTAGGCTTGGCCTATTTAGCAAAGAACTGTAAATAAGCAAGCTTTTTTTTTTTTGAAGAAAGACAACCCAACGCAGGAAGACATACTTGGTCTGGAATGGATTGCATTTTTCTTTTTTTTTAAGTGCAGAAACTGAAGCCTGAGTAGATTCAATGCTGACTCTTCCTTTTCTATCAACCCTGTAAAAGAAGAACTGACTTCCAAAACCTGTCTCCAATGTCTTCAAGATTAGAGGTAGAAGAAATTTTCCCTTCTGGCCCCTTTAACCAGAGAACTAAAGGGAAGGCAGGATTACTAATGAACCCTTGATTTTCCAGAAAACTCTATCACTTGAGCTTCTATTCCTAGAACTATGAGGTGAGGGATGATTTGACAATGGTCTCTTGCATATGTGATCATTTAGCCAGTTGCCGTCAAGTCCACGCCAACTCCTGGGGACCCCACGTGTGCCAGCGTAGAACTGTGCTCCATAGGACTTTCAAGAGCTGACTTTTTGGAAGTAGATTGGCAGGTCTTTCTTCTGAGGCACCTCTGGGTAGACTGGAACGTCCCATCTTTTGTTTAGCCGTTCTGGGACTCCTACATGATTATTTACACACCTTTAACTACAGAAGGATGGAACCTTCCCAGACCTGCAAACTTTTCATGCAGTTAATTTGCTTTTGGACGCCACCTTTTCTACTTTCCTGAAGGTTGTTGTTGATGTGTGTCGTCAAGTCAATTCTGACTCATAGTAACCCTATAGGACAGAGTAGAACTGTCCCGTAGGGTTTCCTAAGCTGTAATCTTTACTGGAGCAGATCACCAGGCCTTTTCTCCCATGGAGCGGCTGGAGGGTTTGGACTTCTGGTTGGCGGCTAAGTGCTTAAACTTTGCACCACCAGGGCTCCTTTCTCAA
The DNA here is from genome assembly GCF_024166365.1 of Elephas maximus indicus. Lineage (NCBI taxonomy): Eukaryota > Metazoa > Chordata > Mammalia > Proboscidea > Elephantidae > Elephas > Elephas maximus. Next base: position 115,308,946 of record NC_064828.1, on the reverse strand, counting down.
AGACTAGAGAGAGATAATGCAGAAGCAAGGGCTGTCTTATACCCTCACCCCCCTGACCTTGCCTCAGGGAACAAGGAGGATGTGAGTCTCTGAGTCTAGTGCCCGGCAGACAGGGGCTCAGTTTCTGTCTGTCCTATATGCTGGCGTAGATGGTGATCAGCATGGAGGCTCCCGCCCCCATTTGTCTGATGCAGACACAGAGTTCCAGAGAAGGACAATCCACCATCTTGCCCAAAGCCACATAGGCATCTTGAAGCACACTGGGGCCCCACCCTGCCTTCCTTCTAAGGGCGCCAGGCTGCCTGCTCCAAAAACCAAACCCATTGCCATCCAGTCAACTCCAACTCATGGCGACCCCATGTGTTATGGAATAGAACTGCTCCATAGGGTTTTCTTGGTTGTAATCTTTAAATAAGCAGATTGCCAGGTCTTTCTTCCAAAGTGCCGCGGGGTGGGTTCCAATCACCAGCTTTTAGTTTAGCAGTTGACTGCAAAGCATTTGCACCATGAGGAGACTTTTTGCCAGTCCCCAGCCAGTCCCCAGCAGAGGGGGAAGAGAAGGCGAACAAATGGGATTTGGGCTGTTACCAGGTGTCAGGTGCTGCACCAGGAAGGCAACCTGTAGAGTCTGATTCCACAGCTCCTGAAGGGCCACTCTTGCTGGCCTTCTGTTGACTGGTGTTTCCCCCCTCCTTCTGTGTGCATTTGGGGAGTTTCCCCCTGCCCTTGTGCTCCAGCATCCAGAGCTGCCCGCAGGGGCAGGAGGCCGCGGCTGACTCCTGAGCAGGTTTCTGCCACTGCAGATTCCAAGCAGCATTTAACAGAAATTACTGACATTTGTCTTGGTACCAGTTTTTTTTTTTTTTTTTTTAGGGATTAGGAAGAGCAATTATCCCTGCCTCTCATCAATTACCCTCCCTGTATCTTTTGCATTTTTCCTGCAGAACCATTTTGCAGGTACAACAGAGCGATCTTTGGAGATCATCTAGTGATGATTACAAATCCAGCCTCACATGCTACAGGCATTAAGAGATGAAAATTGCCTGAAGTCCACTGTTGTACACCCAATCTATACCTCTGGACTCCTGTCCCGAGGTGAAAATGCATACAGAGGAGATATTTAGAATCACATTGACAGTTCATAAAATTAAGCAGGGATTAGGGATTCGCTTTTTTAAATAATGCCAGCAGCCACACACAATGGTAATCATATCATCCCGCAACAGGTCCAGTCAAAATTGAGCAGAGAATCTAGGGAGAGAGAGAGAGAACGTCAGGTTATTAAATTGGCCATGGATCAGCTGTTGAAAATCCAGTTTTTAAACTTTAAATTAGCTGCTGCCTAATGGAGACGCTATTCGCAGCTCTCAGCCACAGCCCACCCTCCCCCCGCATCTATTTTGTTCAGACAATACATGATTTAGCTTCGACGTCTATGCACATGGCTATGTCTAGTCAGAGGGAATGATTGTATAAATATGCATGGAGTCCAAATAGTTTAATTTTAATTGGGACAGAGTAGCTGATGTTGAAGCCATTTGTGTGATTTTGAATACTGAATGTAATATCAAGCATGTGACTGGGTCTATTAGATGTCAAAAGATGGGACTGGTTTTAATTGCAGTGTGGTACAGCAGCCTGTGTACTGGACCACGGTCTTGTCCTTCTTCTAAATGCTATCTACGTTTGACCAATAGATTCCTTTCCCAGGGTCTTAGTTTCTCCTGTTGATATAGGCCACCACCCATCTGTCATCTTGTTGTACTGTGGTGGCTCGAATGTTGCTGTGATGCTGGAAGCTATGCCACTGGTATTTCAAATACCAGTAGGGCCACCCTTAATGGACAGACTTCAGTGGAACTTCCAGACCAAGACAGTCTAGGAAGAAAGGCCTGACCAGATTAACCAATAAAAACCCTGTGATCGCAATGGAACAGTGCCTGATAGAATGCTAGAAGATGAGCCCCCTAGGCTGGAAGGCACTCAAAATACACAATGGCTACAACAATGGATTTGAATAGACCAACTGTCATGAGGATGATGAAGGACCAGGCAAAATTTCTTTCTGTTGTACATGGGGTCATTGCTATCCATGGTTGCCGTTGAGTCCAAGGCAACTAACAATAATGACGCTATAGGAGGACTATAGACAGAGTCAACTTTCTGGAAGAAGAGTGATCAAATTTTCTCCCAAGGGCCAAAGAAGAGCCCTTGGATTCTCAGCGTATTAGAAAGGTCTAGGCTAGGCTGAAGTGTCAAACACCCCAGATCTCCATGACTTAACATAATGACAGCTTATTTTTTTTATCATGATACATGCTCTATGTAGTTGGCTATGAGATTGTATCTAGGGATCCAAGCCGACAGAAACTCCAGCCACTTGTAGCTACTTTACTTGAATGTTACATCTTCTCTTTTGCTATGGTGGGTGAAGAGATTGCAGGGCTTTGCACACGGACTTGTCTTCATTTCTTACTGGAATTGTCAAAGTCACTTCTGCCCACCACCAATATCCAGAGGGAGTTACCTGGCCCTGCCTGAATACAAAGAGGCTGGAATAAGGTGGAGCAAGTGGCATGTTCATTGACTGCCATGATGTCTGCCATTTTCAAATCTGAAATGCTCCCCTCTCTGTGATGAAAGAAGATAAACCAACAAGTTAAAACTTTAAATACGGACACAATTAGATCTGTGCAAACCCCAAAGAGAAGCTTTACATTTAAAAGTAGGTGGAACAGGGGATGTTTTTAGCTGTTTAAAGTTGCTACTGAACTTCCCATCCAACCTCTAATGAGGTCATTGAATTATTATTGCTTCATTGTTATTCACTCACTCTCAGAGGACTATGCATGAATACCTACCCCTTTGTTGTAGAAACCTAGTTGTGGAAAATATGCCCTGAGAGAGATGAGGTGGAGACGGTTGGTCTTACTGCAAAGAAGAACAAAAACAAAGCTCACAGAGACTAAAAGTCTTGCCCAAAATCTTAGAAGAGTGGTTCTTGAATTCACTTCTCTTCACAAACTGGATTCTCACTTCCAATAACAACAGTCTCCATCAGCTCCCACCTGTAGTTCCTGGAGGAATCCCAAGTGCCATGTCAATGTCCAGACGAAGACTGAGAATCATTAAAAAAAGTTGACTTAATGTAGGAGGAAGGGGCTTGAGAGTTTGAGTGTGATAATCCTTGCAAGTATACTTGAACTTACTGTTTTAAACCGATGCCTATACATACACACACACACTCACATAAATGATCTGAAATAGTTCAGAGCTTCCTATCTGAAAACACTATGATACCTCCAAAAGCCGTGGATAACAATGTACCAGGGGCTACCCTCAGAAAAGCGGACCTTGGTGTATTCAAGGAACATCCCCCACCTCCAGGATACAGAATCCTCATAACTGTCCAGTGGGATTTCAGGACTGCTAAGGAGAGTTGCTATGAGTCGGAATTGACTCAATGGCAACAGATTTTCTTTTTTAATTTTAGAAGGGACAATAAGAGGCACACAGAGCTCAGTGATGGTTTAAACTCACAGTGACCCTATAGGACAGAGTGGAGCTGCCTCATAGAGTTTCTAAGGAGCTACAGGTGGATTTGAACTGCTGATCTTTTGGTTAACAGTCCAGTTCTTAACTGTTATGCCACCAGGGCTCCCCCTTCAGAAAATAAGAGAGTTTATTCCTTCTCTGGGGCACAACTGACTTGTCCTCAAATCAGACTCTATGGATTGACCGGAAAAGATCCTGGATTTTAAATCTGACACAGGGATTAGATGGGAGAGTTTAAGAGCTGGGCTGCTAACTGAAAGGTTGGCAGCCACTCCTTGGAAACTCTATGGAGCAGTTCTACTCCATCCTGTAGAGTTGCTATGAGTCAGAATCGACTTGATGGCATTTTTTTTCCTTAGATTATCTTCATTTAGAAAAACTGAATTGTATCCCCCAAAAAAGATATGTTGAAGTCCTAAGCCCTGTACCTGTGAGTGTGACTCTGTTTGGATATGAGGTTTTTTTCTTGTGTTAAGTTAAGGCGGACATACTGGAGTCGGATGGGCCCTAATCCTAATCCCTTCTAAGCGATGCAGAACAGACATGGAGAGTCACACACAGAGTAGGACAGCCACGTGAAGCCGGAGGAAGATAGATCTACAGGAAGCAAGGAATGCCAAGGATCATTGGCAGCCTCTGGAAGGTAGGAGACAGGCATGGAACTGTTCCTCCTTCAGGACCATCAAAAGGAATTGACACAGCCTGTGCTCTGATCTTTGGACTTCTAAACTCAAAAGGACATCATGCCTGGTGAAGCAGAGGGTCAGCACAAAAGGGGAAGACCTTCAATGAGATGAATTGACACAGTGGCTACAACAAAGGGCTCAAACATAGCAATAATTATAAGGATGGTGCAGGACCAGGCTGTGCTTCATTTCATTTACATAGGGTTGCTGTGAGTTGGAACTGACCCAATGACACCTACCAACAACAACAAACTCAAAAACTATGAGCCAATAAATGCCTGCTCTTTAAAGTCACCCACTTGTGGTATTTTGTTACAGCAGCACGAGGAACCTAAGACAGAGTATTGAGTGCATTTTTCGTGTGTAGAAAAGGAAAGTGACCGACAAACAACAAACAAGCCCCAGGCCTTTCATGGATAAATTATTATTATTATTATATTATTATTATCGTGATGCCATGTTTTTTCACTAATGGAATGGATGCTGAATCATAGTTTGTTGTTAGTTTTTTTTTTTTTTTTAATATATATAATTTGAAAGACCAATGCTGGTAGATGACTTTATTGTCAAAATATTTCCTTGTAACAGAGCAGTCCTTCTAGAAATATAAAACACCCTGCCACAGTGATGTCAGTCTTGATCGCACGACTTTCTTTGGCCAATAAAATATGGGTGGAAGTAAGATGTGCCGCTTCAGGACAGAAGTTTTTAGGAAACTCCTATGGTTTCACAATTATCTTTTCCCTCTCCTACAAGACCAGCAGGTCCCAGATGAAGAGGATGTGCTGCAGAGCGACAGAATTCCTGATTCCTGTGGTAACCACGGCATGGGAGGAACCTCTGGAGTCTGGGGCTTATCCTAGCATAGCCTATGTTTACTGATAAAACCAAAACCAAACTCACTGCTGTCGAGTTGATTCCGACTCATAGCAACCCCACAGAGTTGGCTGATGCAAGTATCCAGTTCCTATAGAAAAAGTTGCTATAGAGACTACCGAAAATGCCCTAGATCCCAGCGCTTCCATGTTATCTATGCCGTGAGTGGTCTGGTTCCGGCCACCATCTTATCTTTCCTTGAGCTTTGCAAAGTATCCCTTCTGACTTCTCTTCCTCTGTTCTTGCCCTGCATTTCTCCAGTATCCATGCTGCAGCTAGAGTAACCTCTGCAAAACATAAAACTGATCTCTTCCCTTTTTCTCCCTCACCCTTTCATGGATAAATGATTATTATTTTTAACTTTTTTGTGATGCCATGTTTTTTCGTTAATGGAATGGATGCTGAGTCACTGTTGTTAATTTTTTTTTTAATATATATAATTTGAAAAAAAATAGGGCACTAATTGCAGGTGGACACATCAGTCCCATGTTCCAGGAAGCATACCACACATATGGGACATATCGATCCCATGGTACATTACACTTCCTGGTTACACTTAAGCCATAAAACATCTTGCTCAACTTTCCAGATTATACACAAAACACACACAAAATATTAAATAAACATTGCACTTGCCACACATAATTGTTCTCAGTTTGATTTTGAGTGGGCCATATTGCTACCATGTTCCATGAAGCACACCACACATGGGGGATATATCCATCCCATGGCCCAGGAAGTGCATCACAAACTGTTTTCACCCCCAAAATCACTCATTTATTTGAATATTTCAGAATTTTTGTAACCTTGCCTTCCCAACAACATGAAGGAAATAGTAAACGTACCTGCGAGCCTTATCTCAACGTACAGAAGCCAAAAGACACAAAGGCTTCACACAATCACCCCTCCAGGAAGCATCCCCTCACACAAATGGCTCTCAGCACTCAAATGTGGCACAGACCAACTTCCTTGTTTTTTAAGCAGTTGCACCAGTATCTTCCGAGACACCAGACTGTACTAAAGTGGCTCAAAAGCCTGCCAATAAACTCCAGGGGTGGAAAATTTAACACAGGACTATGTACCTCATGGTTCATGAAAGGGTTAAAAGCCTTCCATGGGCCCTGTTGCCTTCAGAATAGAATCCAATCTGCTCACAGTGTCTTCTATTGCCCTTCATATGGCACTTCATTATCCAGCCCCAGCCTCTTGGGGCCACTTTGCCATCTCTGTTCCACACACTCTGTTCCAGCCTTCACACATGTGCCTCAGGCCAGCTCTCCTTTGAGTCTTTGCACAGGCTGCTCTGTCTGCCTTCCCCACCTCCTTCACCTGGCTAGCTTCCTCTCATGCGTCAAGTTCAACTCATGCTTTGCCTCCTCTCCGTGTTGTTCTGTGACAATCCCCCTGTCACAGGCATCACGTGACACCTTCTATCCTGCCATGGTATTCCTTTCTGCTTCCTGGGAGACTATCACAGAGCTCAGCGCATACAAGATACTCAGTAAAGTGGATGAATGAGTGAGCAAACTAGAGGAATGAGAGAACCATTCACCTTCTTTTATACTGTGTGCAGAAACTTTAATGTGGTACATAGGCAATGCTAATGCCCGAGGGATGGCAGACAAGGGTGATAATCAGGATCAAAATCTCAGCTCAAGCTGCGTTACCCTGACTTTGGAGTCACTCTCCCCTGGCAGTCTCATCTACATATGTAGGGAGTACCCTTCAAGAAGCCACTCCCTTCAGTCTTCCTTCCTTCCCTCTCCTTCCCCAGAGCAGCTCCTTGCCTCTTCCCTGGTACACATTCTTCTAAGAGGAAGAAAAATGTGTGGGAGTGACAGAAAGAATAAAGGGGTTGAAAAGGAGGCCCTCCAGGAGCTGGGGCTGTGTGGTCTCAAGAACTCAGTAGCTAACTTAATGTGTCTTCAATTATATATAAGATCACGTGGACGCTGACCACCGAGCAGCTGTCCTCCATCCCCAGCAAGGCCACACATGGGAGAAGAGGTTTACTACACCGCACATAAGAGCTAAAGCTGATGAAACGTTATTCATAAAGATTGCATTGTGTACCCAAAAGAACCAGTCCCCGGGCAAGCTACCTTTGGTGTTGTCTCTAGTCAGTGCTCCAGAGCAGAGGTGAGCCAGGTAGAAGGGACTCCTCCAACCAGTGCCTAAGATAACGCAAACACTTGCAGATGTCATCATTATCATTTATAATTAAACTAAGATGCATCAGAAGTCTGGACTCCTAGCTTGGCTCTTGCCAGTCTGCCCTGTGGGGACGTTATAGCTCTTCTCTGAGCCTCAACTTTCTCAACTGCAATGTGGGGGTTTTGATAATCATGAGCTACCACATCTATTGAACAATTAGTGTGTGGCAGTCACTTCTCAATGAACCCTCGAGGCAACCTTATAAGGAAGGCACTATTAGGATCTCCATTTTATAGATGAAGAAATTTAGGGAGGTTCAGTCACTTGTCCAAAGTCTTATTAGTAGAACGTGGTAGAGCCAAAGCCGAAAACCCGGGAACTCTGTTATCACAACCATGTCCTTAACCCCTAGCAAGTGATTCCTTTTCTAAAATTCTTCCTTGGATTACATTCTTCACACGCCAACACCCACCTCTCTAAGCCCTCTTGGCCGGCACCACTTTATCTATCTTAGTTAGTCTTCATCTCATCTAGACTCCACTAGATAATGCACTTCTTAAGTGTTGTTGTATATTATCTCTCTCTTCCCTAGGATGTAATGTGCACAAGGGAAGGAACCTTATCTATTTGTTCACTGATGTATCCTGAGCACCTAAAAAAGTGCCTGAGACTCCTGAGGTGCTCCACAAATATTTGTTGATGAATGAATGAACAGTGACATAATAGAAGTATGCCCAAGGTGAGGGGTTTCATTCAATGTTTGGAATCCCACTGGAGTCTCAGAATGCCACCCATGTCACCGTTTACAAAGTGATGGCCTCCAGCAAAGGTCACAGTTCACCCTTCAGCAAGTCACTCCAAGGGAACTTGCATGTCATTAGATGTTAAGGTCAAAGAACAAACAAAGCTCGCATCTCTTTTTCTGTGAGGGTATCCCTGGGACTGATTAGCGGGAGGGGAGTTAGTAAGGCAACTAAACTCTAGACTTGACCTTTACCAAGATTCTGGCTGTGCCTGACGCCACCAGCTCTACAGAAGAGAGGAAGATGTCTCTTACATTTAGAAAAGCAGACCCTCTAGATTCCCCTTGGCCCATGTATGAGCCCAATGCCACTACCTACGAGGTTCTCAGACACCATCCTCCTGACAGAACGCCCCGAAGCATTTGATGGGTCTAGAGGGGGAAGGAAGTGTCAATTTCAGTATGAATTGATAGCACCTACAAGTTGGAATCGACTTGATGGCAAAGGGTTTTGTCAGCCAGCTTCTAAAGCAAGGTGTTTGTGGATTTTCCTTGAAAATAGGCCTAGGAAATGTCTTCCTCTGGCTTCACCCTAGGGCCAGATAAGCACCCCTCAAGCAGAGGATGGACACTCAGCACCAACAGAGAAACAAGCTGTGCTGGGCTCTGATCACCCCACGCTGTTGGCTGTGGTCATCAACTGCACTCATGTACAGGCAAGCTCCTGGAATGATTGGTGGGTGGACTGAAAAACCAGGTCTAAGGCAAAGTTTAACTGCCCTGGTAGCGCAATGGTTAAGCACTCAGATGCAAACCAAAAGGTTGGTGGTTTGAATCTACCAGCAGCTCCATAGGTGCCTAGAAAACCTTATGGGGCTGTTCTACTCTGTCATATTGGGTCACTATGAGTTGAAATCCAACAGCAACAAAAGGCAAAGCTTGGAGAAGAGGTGATCTAGAAGGACTTCGTTGTTGTTAGGTGCCGTAGGGAAGGACATTAGATCTGCTTTATATATTAAAGTAAAGGTCACAAACCTCCATGTCAACAGCAGACAGGTAACATAAAAAAAGAGGGAACTGACTGGGTGGGGACTGGGCAGATTAGGACAGGTATCTTGTCTAAACAAGTCAGGTCTACCCTGTCCTTGCATGAGAAATAGGCAGAACTTCAGCTTTTTTTTTTTTTTTTTTAATATTATTATTACTTTTTTAAATAATAAATCCCCCAACATTCGAATGTTGGCAACAAGACAGAATTCAGTTCAAGAAAAGTGAGTCCAGGAGAGAAGATGTGATATTTTATTTTACATTCATTGTCCTCTTTCTTTTTTCTAACCAGCCTTGGAGAAATATATCCCTCTCCCCATTTTATAGTTGTGGTGATGGGGCCCAGGTGGGAAAAGCTACTTGTGAAAGTTTACATGGTCACATAAGTCACCGGGACAAGTTAAGGCACAGACCTTCCTAACCACAGGCACCCCCTCTTTCCAACCCACAACTGAACATTTTCTAGTAGTCTGAGTTGCCCCATAATAGGCTGACCCTTCCTATTAAATAATGAGCTCCTTGCCATATTGAGCAATCAAGCAAAGTCTGGATAACCTCATTCCAAGAGTGTCCCAAAACATAATGTTTTCTTTGGTGGTTACATGAGGCTAGATTGTAAAGATCCCCCTTCAGCACCAATACTCTAATTTTTTGAAACTCTGTACATTTTGGTATGGTAAACTTTTCTTCCTAGATTTCCTTTGAGTGGCATTGAACATGAAAAGTCTACCTTGAACAAAGAACTTTAGTATCCAGGGTGCCATGGAAGTTTGGGTACAAAGGTAGTATATTAACCTGACGAACTTTTTTTTTTTTTTTAACATGGACTTTCCTGCTATTGTAAATCCTTTGAAGGGTAAGAATGTGAATGCGTGGAAAGCTTACCTTATGTTTTTGCAGCCTTGTAAATTCATGTCAGTGGCAGCAATTAAACCTGCAAGTAGGTGACAGCCTTGTAGAAGGAAACCAACGATACATGTATACTCTATTTTATACTGAAATCACTGTAATTATTATTTCTAGAAAATAATGTGTGTGAATAGGGTTGACTAGAAAATGAATCATAAAACAAGATAATAATATTAAATAGACCACATTAAATTATTTCTAGAACAAGATTGGAGATGGATGACTAGCTTTCTACGTACACAGATAGAAGTAGTGACGATAAAAAGTAAATATATACAGTAATTTTCAATGTGCATTGCATTTTTTTTCTTTTAACATTTGCTGGTTCATTTAATCAATGCAATCAATCTGGGATTTGCATTTGCCTAATTTATGGAGAGCCCACCTTTGCGCTAAGAATTTCAGCCCCTAGGATCTTAGTCCTCAAAACAATTATCTGAGAGAGGCATTATTGCTATCGTTACTACTGTTATTCCCTTTTATGGATGAGAGTTCAGAAACTCTAAATGGTACAATATGCAGCCACAGGCATCAGGCTGTTAGGTGGTTGAAGCAGACCTGGGGCAGAATTTTCTAACCCATCGGCCTGTCTTTTTCCAATAACATCACACTATACCAGAATATGTAGTGGGTTTTATACCAGAATAACCAAAAGGTTGGCAGCTCAAATCCACCAGCTGCTCTTTGGAAACCCAGTGGGGAAGTTCTACTCTGTTCTATAGGGTCACTGTGAGTCGGAACGGACTCAACAGCAATCGGTTTGGTTTTATTGGTATAGGGTTGCTATGATTGGAATCGACTCTATGGCAATGGGTTTGTTTGGTTTTGGTTCGGGTGGCGCAATGGTTAAGTGCTCGGCTACTAACCAAAAAGTTGGTTGTTCGAACCCACCCAGCCCCTCCACGGAATCTGTTCCTGTAAAGATTACAGCCTAGAAAACTGTATGGGGCAGTTTTACTCTGTCACGTAGGGTCTCTATGAGAAGAAAGTTAACTCGATGGCACAGAATAACAACGTACCAGAAAAAAAAAAAGCAACATTTTCTATTATTAAATTGCTAGTGATTATACATGGATTTTAAAAGTAAGCAAGTGTGCACAATAATAACCAGGTGCACAGCAATGCCAAGACCCTTACAAACAGAGTGAGGAAAATCGACATCGCTGATATTTGTGAGTCACACACGCTGCCCTGGATGGAATCAAATATCTCAGATATTGAAAACTGGCCAAGCCTCTCCTTAAATTTCCAAGTGACCATCTGAATGGACTCTAAGATGAACTAATTTTCAGATATTAGATACTCAATGAATATTTGTTGAATGTATAAAATAAACGCAAAAAGAAAAAGAATCACCATTCCACAGGGAGAGTTTAGGAAAATCTGTTTATGTGGGAATTGGTATTAATGAGCAGCGTGTGTTCAATCTGCCTGAGTTCTAGCTCACTTTATGCCAGCCACGGAGCACTCTATTCTGGAAGTGCCGTGTAGCAGTGGGTTTCAGGGTTGTCATGGACCTTGGAGAGAGGGGAACGTCCCCCAGCCAGGAAGTCCATTTTCCAAACAGAATGGCCTTTAGGGTAAGCCAGCCTCAGACCAGAGCCCACTCTGCCATGAGCTGTGAACGCTCAGGTCTCTTTTTCTACCATTGTTTTCCTCGTCTAGAAAATGGAGACATGATATCTTAGTCAACCGATACCTTGTTAGGACCCCTGGAGATCTTACATTTATTTATTTACTTATTTTTAAATATGTTGCCCTGCTTCTTCCCATAAAAAAAAAATAAAAGAATAAAAAACTGAAGTGTCTTACAAAAGAGCTGCTGTTGCTGTTCTTAATTACTGTTGAGTTGCCCCCAACTCATGGTGACCTCGCGCACAACAGAACAAAACACTGCCTGGGCCTGCGCCCCCCACATGACTGGCTGCAGATCGGACCATTACACCTGGAGGGTTTTCACTGGCTGGGTTTTCAGTAGTAGGTCATCAGGCCTTTCTTCCTCACCTGTCTTAGTCTGGAAGCTCTGCTGAAACCTGTTCAGCATCCCAGCAACATGAAAGTCTCCACGGCGGGCATTGGCCAGGAATCTAACTCAGGTCTCCCATGGGGAAGGCAAGGATCCTACCTCTGAAGCACCCCTGCCCCCACGACAACATAATACATAATAGCAAAATGAGGAAATAAATATTTAAAACGAATAGTTAAAAAAAAAAAAAAACTATGAATATCTCTTCACACAATCCCTGGCACAATAAACATTTCTTCTTCCTTCTCATGTCTGCTGGTGAAACATCATTTAGTCATAATACTAAAAATGTGTCTAAATATAGAAATAAATGAGGCCAGCCATCTCTCTTTCACTCCCTACTTCACCTGGGGTGAAGGGGTGGGGTGAAGGAAGTGCAATGATAGGATTCTCTTCTGTCTCTCTGGCCCCCAATTCCCTGACATTATATAACAAAAAAAAAAAAAATTTTTTTTTTTTTTCTATAAGCCAGTTTCTGACTAGTGACCAAATGTGTTGCAGAATTAGAATAGTGTCCCCCATGGCTGTGATATTTCAGAAGCAGATCCCAGGCCTTTCTTCTGAAGTGACTCTGGGTGGATTTGAACTGCCAACTTTGGGTGCCACTGATGCACTCAGCTTGTGCTAGCTATGGACTTCCACCTAGGAGAGACATGATAGCTTAAATCGCTTATGGATTTCCCCAGATTGCCTTCATTTGTCCCAGGCTTTGAAAACCATCAGCATCCTCCTGCCCCACCCTCCCCGCCTCTACTTTTTATGTTTCTAATAGTGTTGCCAAGGCTTTCCTACTTCTCTCTAATGCCGCTGGTATCTGTCAGTGCCCTTGTGTCCTGAGGGTGACAGACTGCTGCCCAGCATTTCTGAGATGGAAGTCAAGCCAGGGGCAAGCCAAGCTCAGTGCTTCTGCATCTCTCCTCTCTGCACTCGTTTCTGGAGTTGAATAAAGGCTCCCTGAGAGAGGTTTCCTAAAAGGAGAGCACCAAACTACATTGGGCGGGCTCCATTCTTCCCAGGTAATGTGATCATTCCCGATCATGTTGTTCGGTTATCTTGGCTTCCTCTGCACAGATGCTGCTCAGCGCTATTCCACACAAAGAAAAATGTTATCTGGAAACATCAGACTCCAAATAAACTTGATCTTAAATATACAGGTGAGTCACCATTTGAACTTTGGCTAAAATATGGGGGATCCAGATCTGAATCAACTATAAACTACTCCGGAAGGGTTCTGGGAGACTTAGAGGTAGGAAGGCCACTTGAGAACACAGTACGCACAGGAAGAGTCTCTTCAGCTCAGAAAGGGCACAGCCCGCAGAGGAGAGAAACAAGATGGTGGGCAACCACCATCCAGAGAGTTGATCTCACCCTCCCCTACTCCTCATAGCTGGTGGCAGGTAGGATAGGCTGGTTCCAGCTTCCACCAAGCTGGGGTCTACTAGAAGGTTGGAAGTTAAAATAGGGAAAATGGAAAAGAAAGAGAAAATCTAAAAAGAAGATTGATGATGTTTTAATAGGAAGAGAAAAAAGAAATTTCTTACTTCATGAGAAGGAAGGGAAGAGTGTAGAAACTTTAAGTGCACCGGGTGGTCTCTAGGGACACTGGTCTGATTGGAGGTTCCATTTCCCGTGCCAGGAAAGAGTTAGGGACAGAAACTGCACAGCATACTCCATCAAATGCTGGCAACATTCATGGTTGTAATTACTTCTTTAACATCCGCCTTCCCATGTAGGAGGAGTTCTACGAGCTCTGTCTTGTTCTTTGCATTTACCCAGCACCCATGGCAGGGTCTGGTGTGTTCTTAATAATATTTATTGCCTCAATGAATGACAGATCATTCTACCTCAGTTGAGGAACTAGTCCGTGCTCAATCAATTTGAGCATGTAATTGATTGAGCATGTACTAGTTCCTCAATTTTGTTAAGAGAGATGAAAGAATACAATATTAAAATAGATGAGAAGGAACTTTACAGATCATCACATCGAACACTTCCACTTGGAAAATTTACCAGCTAAAGCTAATATCTTTGCTCAAGCTTCATCTAAAACCCCCTTGTTGCCTGGCTTGTCTAGCTAACCTACAGAGTCACGGTGTGCAGTGTACGCACGGAGGAAGCCGAGATCACCAAGAATACACGTTTCTCCAAAAATTTAGCAAGACCAATTTTATTTCCTTATAACATAAATAACATAAATGTGATTTATGATTAATTCTATCTCTATTAGAGCTATCACAAAATAAAGGGATATAAGCGATTTCCGTGGTGCAGCATAATGCAAAAATCAAAAAATAAAAAAAAACTGAGGAAGAGAATGCACAATCACCTTTTTCTTCATAAATATTATGAGAAAAACTCGAAATATTTTTGAAAAGTTGTCATAAAACACCAGGGTTTGAAAATATCCTGCTACTGGTTAGTAGTCAAAAATATAAGAAAAGGCAATTAACTGAGAACGATTATAAATATCAATTATATTAATTAAATTGAATAATCAAGGGACTATCATCACGATATTGAGAATGACATTTCTGGACAACAGTACAGTGTTTACACATACCTGCTCTCAGAGGCAATGGCTCATTCATTCCTCAGCATCAGCCCTCCCGCTTGGAATATTTTCATTTCCATTCTGCTCAGTGACATTCAGTGATTTGCTGAAAGCCATGCAGCTAGAAGTAGTAATACTGAGCCTCCAAGCCATGTGATTTTGTTCCAGGTGTAGAATCTGGTGGGTTTTGTCACTGATGTTTATGTTTAAAATGTACAGTTATTGATTAGAACTTGGAAACTAGGGGGAACATTGGGTCTGCTGGAGGCCTCTCTCTATGCCTGTCACTTGGTTGGCAAGCAAATGGGCTCCCAGGAGTCCCTCTGGCCAGAACTGCAATAACATGGCCATGCCCAGCAGCAAAGGAGGCTGGGAAAATGTGCCCTTGCAAACCAAAACTGAATGACCCAATTGGCCTATTACCAACCAAGATTCCTTCTCTGAGATTGGACACCCCCTGTCTCAGACAAAACCAGAGTCTATTAGCAAAAAGAGGTGGCCAGGTGATGGCTGCGTAGACAACTAGCAGTGAGTTCCACAGATGGCCTTTATTCATGGTCTCTGCAATCCCCTAGCTTCTGGTACACTGCTTCCCATGTTGCAGAATCTTAACACAGGAGTAATTGAGTAGAAGCCAGAGGAAGAGTTAAATCAGGGCACTGCCACGTCGAAGGGCCCTGCCACCTGAAAACACAGCGACCTGTATGGCCAGCACTCATTGAGCACTACAGGTGCCCTACATGGATTAAGTCAAGATGTGGATCTATTTTTACATCTTAGACCATGTGTTCTCTTATTTCTTCAGATGTGTTCATTTAATTTAGTCTGGCTAATCTCTCTCTTCTTTACTAGTGAACTCCTGTGTTCATGCTGAAACCCAGCTCTGGCAACCACTCCACCATTGATCTTCCTTGGCCATTGTTCAGGTCTCCCAGGCTGTGTTAAATGACTCTTCATTGTTCCCCACATGTTCCTGAGTCTCTCCCTCCCTCTTTTTCTCCCCCTCTCCCTTTCTCAATCTTTCTCCCTCCCTCCCTCTCTCTCTGTACCTCACAAATATTGAAATATTGGTTTTCATGTCTTCCTTACTCCTCCAGCTGCCTAATTAGATGATGAGTGGCTAGAAGAAGGTGACCTAGTCACCTTTAGTCTGTCTCCCTGCACCTTGCCCAGGCTCTGCACCCAGCAGGGGCTCAGTGCATGCTCCACGTTGGAAGGAGGGACTTACCTATGGTCGTCTGTCGGTAGGAAGAGTGGGACAGAACCCACATCCTGGGTTGCTCTGTCCACTTCAGCACTTGACTTCACTGCTGCAAAGGTCCCCCAGGCCAAAAGAGTGCTGAGATAAAAGTCAACACAGTGTAGTGGGACACCAAGCAGGCCACTGACCCCAGGACGAGCAACTTTCTGAGCACCTGGCTTGTCTTATCCACAGGACATTCATCAGTCACGATGGCTCCAATAGCACTGAATGTTAAACCCCACTGCTCACCCCATCAAGATGGCCCCAGCAACAGTGCATCTTAAACCTCGCAGCTCACCTCATCATGATGGCCCCAATAACACTGCATGTTAAACACCACAGCTCACCCAACCATGATGGCCCTGGTAGTACTGCCCATTGTCCTTCACCACCCGCCTCTTCCTCCCTGTCACTAGCCACCTTCTCACTGAGGTCCCCCCCTGCCTCCTTGCCATACTAGTGTCCCCCAGCTGCTGCCGCGTGCCTTCCCCTGTCCCCACTGGCCTGGGAGGGAGTGGCAGCATGGCTCCAGAAAACAGATGTTGTGCAAGTGAAACGAGCCTGGCTGACAGCAAGTTAGGTAACAACCTTCCCGGGGGAAGCGCAGGGCTCCAAGGTCTGGCAGTCCCAACTGTCTCTCCACGGGGCCAGGGGACAGACCTGCCCACCCCTGACCAGATGTTCGGGAACATTGCCAGGCTGCAGCCAAGAAAATTGCTGTTAATTGATCTAAGGTGTATTAAGTATAAATGAAGCTCCAGTCTTGTGACTTTGTTTATAGGAAAAAGCCCATAGAAGACACAAGCCTTGGAGCAGTGGGCTGGGAGCGGTGGAGGGCTTCTGCTCCCTGTTTGGCCACTGACTTACTCTGTAGCTGGGACAAGTCCTTTAGCTTTTCTGAGTCTTCTTTGTCCCCCTTGTAAAACGAGGGAGGGGACTGTACAATCTCAGAAATTTGTTGTGACTCTTAAAAACAGTAGAAAGAGCAAAACTGGAGACTCTAAACTCTACGCGTCCTTAAAGGCCCAGCCCTGTTGATTATTAGAGCTCAAACGCCGTGGAGGTCAGAGCCCCACCCCTCACTTTGTTGTTGTTGGATACCCTCGAGAATAAACTGGTGTCAGATCCCACACCATCTTCATGATCGTCAGTATGTTTGAGTCCATTGTGTATTCTACAGCCACTGTGTATTCTCAGTGCCTTCAGCCTGGGAGGCTCATCTTCCAGCACTCTATTGGACAAAGGCTTTCATTGGCTAATTTTTTAAAGTAGT
Source organism: Elephas maximus indicus (assembly GCF_024166365.1). NCBI lineage: Eukaryota > Metazoa > Chordata > Mammalia > Proboscidea > Elephantidae > Elephas > Elephas maximus. The sequence goes on along the minus strand of NC_064828.1, from coordinate 115,291,884 downwards.
TCTCCAGGCCTTTCTTCCTAGTCTTTCTTAACCTAGAAGCCCTGCTGAAACTTGTCCACCATGGGTGACCCTGCTGTTATTTAAAATACTGGTGGTGTAGTTTCCAGCATCATAGCAACAGCAAGACACCACAATAGGACAAACTAACAGAAGGGTAGTGGTTACACTAAGGCTTGGTGAACCTCCCTCAGCTTGTCAGTGGGTGTACCCTCTGCCTCCCAGACTCCTCACTTTGGGCCATGCATTTCTCAGGCTGCATTTCCCAGCCACCACTAGCTTGAAGAGGGGAGAGAAGGTTCTGTGTGAACCGCTCGACAGTGAAACTTGAAAGAAGGTGAGCCGAAAGTTGAAACAAGATGAGCTGGCTATGTCCTGGCCCAGAGGAAGCTGTGGGCGGGCTGGCCTTAGACCCAGGCCTGGAAGCCCCGGCCAGCACCTTTGATGGGGCCTAGCAACTAGGCCCAGCTCAGCAATTTCTGACAGTTTCACCCCTAAGCAAGCAAAACGAGGGCCAGACTTCACGCGAAGTACTGAGCTCCCATGAACGCCCAGCTCAAACTGAAACATAGGGCAGTGAGAATTCACACAGCCTGAAACCAAAAGGGGGAGGAAGACATCTAAATGGATGCCCTCCAGCTCACCAAAACTCACTGATGTCCCTGAGACCCACTTCTACCCTTCCCCCCAACTAGTCTTTGCTAGTCACAGCAACCTCAAAGGCAAGACAGGGCACAGGAAGGAGCACTGGGGTTTTGGAGACCTGGGCTGAAATCCTAGACCTATCATTTAGTGCTGTGCATCCTTAGGTTAGTGACTGAATCCCTCTGGACCACAGTCCAGATAAGTGAAAGACAATAAAACTTGCTTTACAAGGCTGGTACTAGTAGTGCCAGCAGCACAGGCCTTTGTTGAAACTCATCTATGTGCCAGACAATCTTCTAACTAGTTGCTGTTCAGTCAATTCCAACGCCTGGTTACCCCATGTGTGTCAGAGTAGAATTGTGCTCCATACGGTTCTAAATGGCTAATTCTTTGAAAGTAGATCTCCAGGCCTTTCTTCTGAGGTGCCTGTGAGTGGACTCAAACCTCCAACCTTTTGGTTAACAGCCAAGTGCGTTAACTGTTTATATCACCCAAAGACTCCAGACAATTCTCTAACTGATTTCTATCCAATATCTCTTTTTGTGCATCAGGGTTGTATTCTTTCACCATACCTATTCAATCTGTATGCTGAGCAAATAATCCAAGAAGCTAGACCATATGAAGAAGAATGGGGCATCAGGATTGGAGGAAGACTCATTAACAACCTGCGTTATGCAGATGACACAACCTTGCTTGCTGAAAGTGAAGAGGACTTGAAGCACTTACTAATGAAGATCAAAGACCACAGCCTTCAGTATGGATTACACCTCAACATAAAGAAATCAAAAATCCTCACAACTGGACCAATGAGCAACATCATGATAAATGGCAAAAAGATTGAAGTTGTCAAGGATTTCACTTTGCTTGGATCCACAATCAAAAGCCATGGAAGCAGCAGTCAAGAAATCAAAAGACACATTGTGTTGGTCAAATTTACGGCAAAGGACCTCTTTAAAGTGTTGAAAAGCAAAGATTTCACCTTGAAGACTAAGGTGGGCCTGACCTAAGCCATGGTGTTTTCAATCACATCATATGTATGCAAAAGCTGGACAATGAATAAGGAAGGCCAAAGAAGAACTGACACCTTCGAATTGTGATGTTAGCGAAAAATGTTGAATATACCATGAACTGCCAGAAGAATGAACAAATCTGTCTTGGAAGAGGTACAACCAGAATGCTCCTCAGAAGCAAGGATGGGGAGGCTATGTCTTACATACTTTGGACGTGTTGTCAGAGGGATCAGTCTCTGGAGAAGGACATCATGCTTGGTAAAGTACTGAATGAGTGGGAAAGAGAAAAACCTTCAACGAGATGGATTGGCACAGTGGCTGCAACAATGGGATCAAGCATAACAATTGTGAGCATGGCATAGTGACAGGGCAGTGTTTTGTTCTGTGGTACATAGGGTTCCTATGAGTTAGAACTGACTTGATGGCACCTGACAACAACAACATAGTACTATCAAGGGGCCCTGGTGGTGCAATGGTTAAGCACTTGGCTGTTAACCAAAAGGTTGGAGGTTCAAACCCACCAGCTGCTCATAGAACAGGCCTGGCAATTTCCTCCCATGAAGATTACCACCTAGGAAACCCTATGGGGCAGTTCTACTCTGTCACATTGGGTCTCTGTGAGTTGGTGTCAACTTGAGGGCACACAACAACAACAACAAGATAGCACTACCATGCTCATAATATTGATGTTTCTGTTTTTTAACAGCTTTACTGTGATTCAATGTACATACCATAAAATTCACCTGTCTAAAGTCTACCAACATCTTCATCTTATAGATGAAAAAACTGATGCTCGAAGATGTTGAGCTTCTCACAGATGCCATGATATTTTACAAGCTTTCTATAAAAACAAAAACAAAACCTGTTGTCATCAAGTCAATTCTGACTCATAATGAACCTACAGGACAGAGTAGAACTTCCCTGTAGGAAAGTTTCCAAGGAGCAGCTGGTGGATTCCAACTGTCAACCTTTTGCCCTTAGCCACTGGGCTACCAGGGCGCCTACCAGGGAAATGCTCTGTCAGTCATAAGGTCTCTGTCAGAACTATTCAGCTCTTCCATTGTAGTGTGAAAGCGGCTGTATACAATACGTAAATAATGAGCATGGCCATATGACAATAAAACTTTATTTAAAAAAAGAAGGCAGGTGATGGCTTGATTTGCTGACCTTTTTGTATAGCATTCCTCTGTTCAAAACACTACAGTTATTCCTTGAGGCATTTAGAATGAAATCTGATCTCCTTACTATTTTCTACAAAGGCCCCCCGACCCAGCCCCTGACCTCCCAATAGCACTCTGACCCCTTGCTGCTGCTCAGTGGTTCTGAGCACTTACGCCTCCCTGCTAAGATTTGGGCAAGCTCTTCTCTCTTCCTGTAAGGTTCTTCTCACTTCTTATGTGGCTGGTTTCCTCTTTTCCTTTAGTTCTCAGATTAAATGCCACTTCTTTAGAGAGCCCTTCTCAACCACTCTACCCACAGAAGATTGTCCTCTGCCATTTGCTCGTACCGTTCAACACATGAGGGCAGTGGTGGTTCAGTGGTAGGATTCTCACCTTCCAGGAGAAAGACGCGGGTTCAGTTCCTGGCCGATGTACCTCATGCACAGCCACTGCTGTCTGACAACGGAGTCTCACATGTTGCTGCTGAACAGGTGTCGGGGGAGCTTCCAGACTAAGACAAAGCAGCACAAAGGTCTGGCGATCTCCTTCCAAATACCAGCCAATGAAAACCCTACGACCTAATCCACACCCAATCAAGAGGATGGCACAGGACTAGGCAGTGTTTTGTCCCACTGTGAATGGGGTTGCCATGAGTTGGGGGCTGACTCGACTGCAGCTAACAACAACACCACCGTTCAAAGCACTTGGCTTCCCTTGCAATTCTTTGCTTAACTGTGTGTCTTCACTTGCTTTTCATCAGTCTCCCTCACTTGAGTGTAGAGTCCATGAGGACGGGGATCGTGTTTACTTTGTTCTATGGTCTTCTTCACTTGGTTCAAAGTGGGGGTGCCGTACACCTCTGTGATACGGACGAAGGCAACGCATAACCCCACCTACAAGATTTCAAAGTCCATGCTCTGAGCCCTTTGTCACCACCCATCTATGATATTGTATAAGACTGATCCTGGTAGACTCCTGGGGACAGAGCAGATGCCGATCATATCTCTAAACGTCTTGCCTGTTTCCTCCCTTTGCTGATTGTTACACGTCTTCAGCTTGTACCAACAGCTTAAGTGATTTGGGCAGAACAGTGCTAAATGCATTCTCTTTCAAATCGCTGACTTTTTGGTTAGGAGCCGAGTGCTTAACCATTGTACTACCAGGGCTCCTTGTTGTTTTTAGTCGCCGTCAAATCAGCTCTGACTCATAGCAACCCCATGTACAACAGATCAAAACGTTGCCCGGTCCTGCAACATCTTCACGATCGTTGGTATGCTCGAGTCCATTGTTTCAGCCACTGTGTACTTTGAGTGCCTTCCAACCTAGGGGGCTCATCTCCCAGCACTCTATTGGAGAATACTCTGTGTGATCCATATGGTTGTTATTGGCAAATATTCAGAAGTAGATCACTAGGCCTTTCTCCCTACTCCATCTTAGTCTAGAAGCTCCACTGAAACCTGTCCACCATGGGGTGACCCTGCTGGTATTTGAAATACCAAAGGTCTGCTTACAGCATCAAAGCAACAAGCAAGCCACCACAGTACAACAAACAGATGAGTGGTGGGATTGGAGTTAAAACAAGAAAGGATGACAGCTAAAGACCCAGACAAATACAAACATGGGTCCTTTCATGCTTTGGGACCCAGGAAGAGAGTCCAGTGTTACCTTGGAAACCCTGGTGGTGTAGTGGTTAAGTGCTACTGCAGCTAACCAAAGGGTCAGAAATGCAAAGCCACCAGGTGCTCTTTGGAAACTCTGTGTGGCAGTTCTACTCTGTTCTATATGGTCACTATGAGCCGGAATCATCTTGATAGTAACCAATTTGGTTTTTGGTTTTTAGTGCTACCTCTGGGCCCTTCACCTATATAGATGAGAAAAGTAAGAATGTCACTCCTGTCTCTTTGTTAGTTTCTTTCAAATTGCCTGAACAATGATTTTGATTCTGGAAACTTTTAGAAATTGAGTGTGTGTGCTTATTGTTTTCAAACTATGTTTTCATTTTTTTTCTCTCCACTCATTGAAACCTGTTTGAAAGACTGAGGTACAAGCTGCGGATTTCTCTAACTCTAAAAAACTAAACACAAAACAAAACAAAACTTGGGCAAATGTATTTAAAATGCAGGCAGTTGCTGGCTTCCATTTTCATCTTAGGGTATCAGAGTCTGTATGGATCAGGAGCAGGGACTGCTGGAGCTTCCATGTATCCTCGTGATTGGAAGTTGTGTGAGTCACTTAAAAAAAAAATTGTCATCTAGTCAATTCCAATTCATAGCAGTCCTCTGGTTCTTTAAACCCAAACTCATTGCTGTTGAGTCAATTCCAACTCATAGCAACACTTTAGGACAGAGTAGAACTGTCCCATAGGGTTTCCAAGACTAAACATTAAAAACAGGCATGGGTATTGTTCCAAGGATCAAAGCTCTGCTTTGTTCGAACTCGATTCTCTGGGATGCATTTAACTGGGTAGAGAGAAGAAGATGGTTAAATAAATGAATGATGCTGTTTCATCATGAACGTTCTATAAACACCTTCTTCTGAATATGCTCTGTAGGTCAAAATTGGAAATAGGTTTGGAGAGTTGAAAGAGTCCTGTTTGGAATCACATCTACTTGGCTTTGAATCCTGGCCTCATCACTTGTTTTCTGTGGGAAGTTAGCTTAATTTGTTTAATTCCTCGCATCTTTAGCTTTTCTTTCAGGCTGAGTGAAAATAACAGTACCAGCTTCATAGGCTATTGCTGGTTAATAAAGACACAGTCTGCTTAAGGGGTCAATACATCCCCATCACATACACACACACACAAAAAAAGAAAACCTTTGGCATGAGTCGATTCCAACTCACAGCAACCTTGTAAGACAGAGTAGAACTGCCCTATAAGGTTTCTAAGGTTGTAATCTTTACCAAATCAGACTGCCACATCTTTCTGCCTTGGAGTAGCTGACCTTTCAGTTAGCAGCCCAGTGCTTAATCACTGTACCATCAGGGCTCCTACTGCATGTAACCATCCCCCCCCCAAAAAAAAAACCCCGTTGCCATTGAGTCATTTCTGACTTACAGCAACTATATAGGACAGGGTAGAGCTGCCCCATGTAAAACCCTCAATAAAAGGAAGCAGTGTTAATAGGACAAGTCTTCTCTACTGTCTGGCCTTGGCTATGTGGAGTTTGTCTGCACATCACGCATACAAAACACCCCATATGTCTGATATGCGCTCCAGGGTCTGCGACCAACCGTGATTTAAACAGCAGATGTTATTAATCTTCTAAATACTGCACACCAGCCACAATGTCGTTTAGGGCTGACAATGGATAGGCTGCCTTGCTCCCTTTTGGAGATAATTATTTTTAAGCACTAGAAGAGGTCGTTTGTTTTTTTAAGAGCGTTGGGGCCAATTTGCCTTACGAGAATCCAGTGGCAGCCCGTAATGGAAACATGAAAATAAGCATGAGCCCCAAAACTCAGCATGGAGCAGACATTCAAGATGGAGATGCTGCACATCAGAACCAAGCTCACTGTGGACTGAGAGTGTCTCTCTGTAACTCTCAGAAGAATGAGACCAAGTCCCAAGAAAGAGCTGCAGCATGAGGCCATGCTCAATCATGCTGAGGGTGTGTCTCAGCCAGCCCGAGTCTTGAATAGTGAGGGAGATGCTTCCAGGTCAGACTCTGTGAGGACCAGCCAGGGTAGGCTGTGTCCTGACTCTGAGAGAAACACAGGAACGTAATTGAAGTCAACTGATGTTGACTGTGGGCCTGCCTCATCAGACCCTGGAGGGATCAAGATGACTACTTGTTTGTGGGCTCTGCCCGAAAGGAGCTCAAGATTGATTGTAAAGTGACATTGACAGGACATTGTGTAAGTGGCATGGTGGACTTTCGTTTGAACATGGCAGGTTGAACCTGATCAGTCATCTAATCTTCCTCCCATAACCCCACTAAGTAGAAAATTAAAAACAAAACAAAAACAATACCTACTTCATAAAGACAGGAACACCGAGAAAGGTAGAAACAGCAGACAAAAGGGGTCAAATATTTGGACCATAAGAATAGATGGATGGACAGAAACTCAAGTGGCCAATCAGCAACAGTGACCCCAAGAGTGACCTGTAGAGTGATACAGCCCCAGGAGCACAGAGATTTGCCCAGAACCCTGCAAAGGCTAAGGGATGACAGCATCATGTCTCTCTAAAGGCCAGGCTCAGGGTCCAACTGACAACAGGAAGTCAAATGCTGAATAAAGAGCCATTAGATCCAGAAGTGTGATCCAGAAGTGTTTCTACCACTGGTACAGCCAGAAACAAAAACCAAAAAACCATTGCCGTCAAGTAGATTCTGACTCTGATCGACCCTATGGGACAGAATAGAACTGCCCCGTAGGGTTTCCAAGGAGCACCTAGTGGATCTAAACTGAGGACTTTTTGGTTAGCAGACAAACTCTTAACCACTATGCCACCAGTTTTCCAGCCAAGAACAAAAGACCTGGAATTTAGACTCTGGAAAAACTGAGCCAGGAAGTCTCCCAATCAAGGCCCCCTAGTGAAATTAAGAAGATTCAATAAAAGCCTACTGATTATAGGGTAAGATCCTCACCACTTCCCACCTCCTCATCTCACTATCCCTCCTTGGCCACCAGAACTTGGTCAGGTTGAGAGATACCAGGCAAGGGAGTAGAGGCTTCCTCAGCTTTAGAAACAGTGGCCAGCCCATGAGAAACTGCCTGCAGAAACTAATACTTGGAGTTGACCTACAAAAAGGCTAAGACAACTCTCAATATAGAAGAGAAGCTTTTGACAAACCCCAACTACCCCACAAAGGCTCAATAGACTCAAAGAATCACAAGGAATGTGAGAGAGCATGAATTGCAGATTCTAAAGTAAAAGGGAAACAAGATAATGCAGGGAATGGAGGAGAATTATATTTACAAAAGACAGAGTGCTAGAAGTTATTTCATTTATTGAAAAAAGAAAAGAATGCTACCAAAAGAAAACACTTGGAACAACAACAACAAAAAGTCTTGGGGATTAAAAGTACGATTGTAGTTTCACAAAGTATGTGTATATATCCACACACAGCATGTATGAATAATGACTACAAATCAATAACATAAAGAAAAACAATCTAATAAGAAATAGACACCAGACACTGCATAAAAAGTCATAGATAAATGACCAATGAGTACATGAAAAAGTGCTCAACATCATCCATGATCAGAAAATTACAAATAGAAGCCAACAAAAGATACCAGTATACACTTTCCAAAATGGCTAAAATTAAAACTATTGAGGACACTAATTGTCGGTGAGGATGTGGGGCATGTGTCATACACGGTTGGTCGTAGTGAGCAATGGCATAGCCATTTCGGAAAAAGTTCCGGCAGCTTCTGAAAGAACTAAACATCCATCCACCCTACGACCCAGAGTTTTCACTCCTAGGTATTTGTCCAATAGAAACAAACAAACAAACAAAATTCAGTGTTCACAAAGTGTGCAAAAACATTCATACCAGCTTTATTCATAACATACAAAAACTGGGAGCAACGCAGGTGTTCATTAACAGAAAGAATAAACAAAAGGTGGTATCATCAAATAATGGGATACTCCTTTTGAACAAAAAGGAATGCATGACTGATCCATGCAGCAACATGAACAAGTCTCAAAAACGTCATGCTGAAATAAAGCAGCCAGACACAAAGGAGAACCTGTTGTTGTTAGGTGCTGTTGGGTCGGGGTTCCAACTCAGAGTAAACCTGTGTACAATAGAAGGAAACACTGCCCGGTCCTGCACCATCCTCACAGTTATTGTTATGCCTGAGCCCGTTGTCGTAGCCACTTTGTCAATCCATCTAGATGAGGGTCTTCCTCTGTTTCACCGACCCTCTACCAAGCATGCTGTACAGTAAAATCTGTGAAAGCTAGAACCTGTGTGAGGCGGAAATGTGTCAGGGAAGGAAATCTCAAATATTTTGCACTTAAATAAGTGATAGGTACATCATCCTGAGACCAGAAGAACTAGTTGGTGCCCGGCCACAATCGATAACTGCCCTGACAGGGAGCACAATAGAGAACCCCTGAGGGAGCAGGAGATCAGTGGGATGCAGACCCCAAATTCTCACAAAAATACCAGACTTAATGGTCTGACTGTGACTAGAGGAATCCCAGCAGTCATGGTCTCCAAACCTTCTGTTGGCACAGGACAGGAACCATTCCCAAAGACAATTCATCAGACATGAAAAGGACTGGACAGTGGGTAGGAGAGAGATGCTGATGAAGAGTGAGCTAATTATATCAGGTGGGCACTTGAGACGGTGTTGGCATCTCCTGTCTGGAGGGGGGATGGGAGGATAGAGAGAGTTGGAAGCTGGCAAAATTGTCACGAAAGGAGAGACTGGAAGGGCTGACTCATTAGGGGGAGAGCAAGTGGGAGTAAGGAGTAAGATGTATATAAACTTATATGTGACAGACTGACTTGATTTGTAAACGTTCACTTGAAGCTCAATAAAAGTTAATAAAAAAAAAAAAAAATGACACCGTGTGAGGGTGTAAAGGTTTTGACAACAGAAAAAGAATAAATAAATAACAAGTGATAGGAAAGTCATGAGACCGCACCCTGTCGAAGGCAGAAAATTTGCGAGACCCGGAAAAACAAGGCAGTCCTGTTGAGTTCTGGCTTTCACAGTTTTCACCGAATGATTTATTTTATATAGAATGTGCCATACTAGTGTACGGTGGAAAAAAATCAGCACTGTGGTTGCTCTGGGGCGTGGGCAGGGAGTGACTGGGAAGGGACGTGAGGAATTTTCTCAGGTGTGGGAATGTTCTGTATGTTGATGGTATGTCTGGTTACACAAGTGTATACATTGATTGAAACTCATCAAATGGTACACTTAAGATCTGTGCATTTCATTAAGTGTAAAATGTACCCCAAAAGAAGAAAAAGGATCCATAAAAAAATATAAAACAAAAATGATTGCCAGAATAAAAAATCATCAAAAAACAATTTGAAAGAATGTCCCGGAACTGAAGGATAAGAATTTCCAGGTTGAAAGGGCCCTCTTGGTGGACTGCACGTGGGTGTAAAGACACCAGCGAGGACTTTCACTGAGGAATTTTAGAACAGTGGAGATCAGAGCTAGTGATAATTATGCCCATTTTACAGACATGGGAACTGGGAGTCACTGAGACAAAATGACTTCTAAAGGTCTCAAAGCCAAGCCTTCTGGTTCCATGTCCCAAGTCATACATCTCAGGGGTTGAGGGTTGTCATGGATTGAATTGTGTCCTGCAAAAATATGTGTCTATTTGGTTAGGCCATGATTCCCAGTATTGTGTGGTTGTCCTCCATTTTTTGATTTTCCTGTATGTTATAATCACAATCTCCACCTGTGGTTAAAAGAGGATTAGGGTGGGATGTAACACCCTTGCTCAGGTCACATACCTGATCCAAAGTAAAGGAACTTTCCCTGGGGTGTGGCCTGCACCACCTTTTATCTTACAAGAGATAAAAGGAAAAGGAAGCAAGTACAGAGTTGGGGACCTCATACCACCAAGAAAGCAGTGCTGGGAGTGTGTCCTTTGGACTCGGGGTTCCTGTGCAGAGAAACTCCCAGACCAAGGGAAAATTGATGACAAGGACCTTCCTCCAGAACTGACAGAGAAAGCCTTCCCCTGAAGCTGGCACCCTGAATTTGGGTTTGTAGCCTACCAGACTGTGAGATAATAATTTCCTCTTTGTTAAAGCCATCCACTTGTGGTATTTCTGTTATACTAGCACTAGATGTCTAAAACAGGGGTCTTCCTAGACCCTTGTCCCTATGCTAATGGCCGCCAGTGCCCCTGTAATTCACATCTACCATATATCCACTAGAGGATCCCTGGTGGTGAAGTGGTTAAAACACTTGGCTGCTAACCGAGAGGTCGGTGGTTCTAACCCACCTGCCGCTTGTGAGAGAAAGATGTGGCAGTATTCTTCTGTAAAGATGTACAGCCATGAAAACACTATGGGGTAGTTCTACTCTGTCCTATAGGGTCACTGTGAGTTGGAATAGACTTAATGGCAGTGAGTTTGGTTTTTGGTTGGGTTATATCTCTGCTGAACTAAACTCTCCACCATGGGTTTCTTCCACTGCCTTCTATTTCTTTTCCTTCATGGATGTTAAGGCCCTTTCACCAGGCAAGAATTGGTCATGTGTAAAGTCTGGGCTGCAGGGTACTGGGGAGGAGTAGGAGGGAAGGATGAGGGACGAGAAGCAGAAAGAAATGGAGCTGCTTCACACTTGTGAACTGGCCAACAGACCTTCCTCCTAAATGGAGTCAAGTGACTCAGTGGAATACCTTTGTGGGATATGTCAGCTGCTCCATCCCCAGATCTCTACAAGCCCTATAGTTTGAGACCCACTGCCTTAGTTTCTGTGTCAGGGGACAGAAGTGGGGTCAGGGGACAGAAGTAGGATCAGTAGCACTATGTGAAACACAGAATCCCTTCAGGGACAACACATCTCTCCACTGTTAGCTGGACATTTTAGGCATGCTAATAGCCTGGGAGGTAACTTCCTTGCTTAGGTTTTTAGCTAATCCCTCACCCAACTTCACCCCCTCCACAAGGCCAGTTACTCTTTAAAGCATGATCCTGGAAATTAATATCCTATCAAATTGCCAGGGACTCTTCATTTAAAGCAGCCGGCACCTCAGTCCCCAGTGGCTGGGCGCATCCCCGAAGAACCACAGCCAGGCTTGCCAAAGAGTGTGATGTGCTCCATGGCATGTGGGCTATAATCATTGCCAACATTGGAGTGTTATGATGCAGAATTGACACTAAAATAATAAGTATATGCAATAAAGGCCATCCCACAATCATTATCTTACACACACCATAGCCTACACTTTGAGAAGCAATTTTCATGCTACGTACCTCCTGGTAGCTGGAGAATCGGCAGTATAACATGTGAGAAGATGAAAAGGAAATAGGGTCAGATACATGGTGCACCTGATGTGAGGCTCTCAAATAGACTAGCCAGAGGTGTCTGCCTAGGTCACCACCATTCGAGCTCACAGTAATGCCATCGAGTGGATCGCCGTGAGTCAGAATCCACTCAACAACAACTAACAACAGAGAAAGGAAACTGAAGACCGAAGAAGTTAAATAAAGTGCCTGTCATCTTAGCTGAGCTATGATTTGAATCTGACACTATGGCTCACATTCTTTCCAGTCTGCAAAAGTTCCAAAACTTTTTTTGGGAACTTTTGGAGACTCATACCTCAACTGAATTCTTAAGCTAAATTACTAGTTGTAAACTTGATTTCAGTAGAGCCCACCATTTCTATAGCATTTACTACATACCAGATACCGTGTCAGTGCTTGTGTACTATAGCTTGACTCTGTGACATCCATATTGTTATTATTCCCATTTCCTAGTTGAGGCAACTGAGGCACAGAGAATCTGGATAGTTGGCCCAAGGTCCTGAAGCTAGTGATAGATCCCCAGTTGGAACCCAGGCAGTCTGGCTCCTGTGCACTCCATAAGACTGTTCAGTAAATTGGAATCTGGTATAGCATCTCCCACCCCCACTGCTTTCCTGCCAATGTGGCCCCAGATCCGAAGGGATCCTTTCAGGATTACAAATCTGCTTGCCTCCACCCTTGCTGCTTCCTGATCTAAGGTACAGACTACATATATATAAACGTAGTTGTATTCATTCCCGTCTTAGTACTTAAACCAAACCCATTGCCGTCAAGTCAATTCCGACTCATAGCGATCCTACAGGACAGAGTATAACTGCCCCATAGAGTTTCCAAGGAAAGCCTGGTGGATTCAAACTGCCAACCTTTTGGTTAGTAGACATAGCCCTTAACCACTACGCCACCAGGGTTTCCATCTTAGTACCTAGCGCTGCTATAACAGAACTACCATAAGAGGGTAGCTTTAATAAACAGAAATTTATTTTCTCACAGTTTAGGAGGTTAGAGGTCTGAATTCAAGGCACTGGCTCTAGAGGATGGTTTTCTCTCTCTATTGGCTCTGGGGCAAGGCCTTTGCCTTTCTTCAGCTTCTGTTCTTCAGTTCCTTGGCAATCTCCAGGTTATGTGGCATCTATCTGCCTTCATCTTTGCTTCCTTGCTTAGTCTGCTATTTTATATCTCAGAAGAAATTGACTTAAAACACACCCTACGCTAATACTGCCTTACTGACGTAACAAAGAAAGCCCATTCCCCAAAGGGATTATAACCACAGGTGTAGGGGTTAGGATTTACAACAGATATTTTTAGGGGACACAAATCAATCCAAAACAGTTCCTTATTGCTACTGCAGCAAATTACCAAAAACTTGGTGGCTTAAACAATACAAATTTAGTATCTTACACTTCTAATGTCAGAAGTCTACGCAGGTCTCATTGGGCTAAAATCAATGTCAGCAGGGCCACATTCCTTCTGGAGGGGAGAGTCTGCTTCCTTGGCCTTTCCAGCTTCTAGGGGTTACCTTTATTCTTTGGCTCATGGCCTCCTTCCTCCATCTTCAAAGCCAACAGTGTTGCACCTTTCTGAACCCTTAGTGTTCCTGTCTTTCTTTCCGACCACAACCAGGAAAGATTCTCCATTTTTGAGGACCTATGTGATCAGATTGGCCCCATGTGGGTAATCCAGGATAATGATCCCCTCTCAAGGTCCGTATCTTTAAGCACATCTTCACAGTGCATTTTGTCATGTTAGGTAACATTCGTAGGTTCCAGAGATTAGGCTGTGGGCATCTTTGGGGGTAATCATTCTGCTGACCACAGTAGCCAGAACCAAGGACAGTAATGGGCATGGGAATCACTGATGTTAATTTTGGATTAAGGTAGCTGTCACAGGCCCTAGATGTGAAAACCCACCCATTAATAATGATGCCTTTTATGTTCATTGATTCAACAAATATTTTAATACCAGTCCCACAGGGCTTATTTTTATCACTACTATAATTTAACACTATTGTTTGATGACTAAGGCTCACCTGACTCAAGCCATGGTCTTTTCACTCCATCAAATGCATACGAAAACTGGACAATGAAAAAGGAAGATCAAAGAATAATTGACATATTTGAAGTGTGGCGTTGGCAAAGAATATTGGATATGGACTGCCAGAAGAATGAACAAATCTGTCTTAGAGGAAGTACAGCCAGAATGCTCCTTAGAAGCAAGGATACTGAAACTTCATCTTGCTTGCTTAGGTTACATCATCAGGAAAGACCAATTTCCTAATACCCTAGAAAAGGGCATTACACTTGGTAGAGGGTCAGTGAAAACAAGGGAAATGCTCCGTGACATGGATTGACACAATAGCTTCAAACAATGGCTCAAACATCCAGCAATTGCAAAGATGACACAGAACCAGGCAACGTTTCATTCTGTTATACATAGGTCGCCATGAGTTGGAGTCGACTGGAGGCAACCAACAACAACAACGGCATTTCTATCACCATATTAACTAGTGTCTACATCAATGCAAAATTTTCACATTCATTAATTGATTGGATTAAACAAGGCCATAGATGTAGAAGAACTTGGTCAACTCTAAGTTTCTATGTGAATGTGTTGTATTTTTAGGCAAATATCCTACACTTCTGTTTGTTTGCCAACCTTGTTCCCCCATAAGGTATTTTCGTAAATGCACTATGCTAATTGTTTACATTATTTGCATAAAATTGGGGTAGTGATGAGAAGCTTACCAATGGAGTGGTAAGAACAAGTCCTGGGTCAGTAGATACTCATGGACATGTGTGTCGCTGCATGGAATTCAACCCTTTTGCTATTAGTTAAATGGAATAGAAGGATCTGAAAGTAATTTAAGCTTAAGAAAAGTTGATGGTTTTATTGGTTTCCAGATGTACAAAGCTACTGAAGATTCTTGAAGAACGTATTACTGAGGAGGGAATTTTAGCCAAAGTACAGCGTCATGGATGAGCCAAATGGTTGGTGGGGAGAGTTCCTCACTCTGGGACAGGAATAGAGATCTTGGGCAGCTCTGCAGCCATAAGCATGATTGCTTCGCAACACACACCAGAACACAGAGGACAAGGTCTGGTGTGGAATTTTCTAAGGACTGTCTTTTGGAGTAAAAAGATGAGGAAGAAATAAAGAGAGAATAAGCAAGTTGGCCAGATTTTATCACCCTGGCCAGTAGTGGTTTGATAGGAAGAACAGAAGCCTCTTCTCCCAGACTATGCACACATAACTGGGTCTCAACATCGGGAGCCTCAGTATTCCCACCTGTAAAATGAGCAAAGTTGACTCCAGGGGATCTAAGGCTGTTGTATGCCAAATACATGTCACTAGCTGTCAATAATAAGCACCTGGAGAGAAGCTGGCTTTCTGCTCCTCTATCCACTGACTCGACAGATTCATATCCCTGAGTCAACAGGTGAGGTTTCATAATTTAGGTAAGTGCTTCCCTGATCTTATGCTCTGTGACTCTCCTGGGACATGCAGATTCCAATTCAGCACATCTGGGGTTCTGCACTTTCAGGAAGTCTCTGAGGGATGCTAATAGTGCTGGTTGGTAGGCCCCGCCTTGAGTCATGAGAGTTGCATTCTTCTGGAGGCTGCAGGTCTGCCATGCACCCAATTTTCTCTCCTGATCCCTCTGATGTCACATCTCCTTATGTCACAGAGGCTAAGTCAGCCAGGCTGTGGCAGGTGGACTTGTATTATCCATGAAAAGAGGAAGACCCTCAAGGAGACGGAGTGACACATTGACTGCAACAATGGGCTCAAGCATAGCAGCGATTGTGAGGATGGTGCAGGACCTGGCAGTGTTTCGTTCTGTTGTACGTAGGGTCACTGTGAGTGCGAACTGACTAGACAACACCTAAAAACAACTTTTAGTTGCTCATGATAAGAACAAAGTGAGAATTAGCCCAAACAAAAAGGCTCTTATTTCAAGGAAAGACAAAGGGGTAGCTGGGGAAGGCTGGAAACAGAGATTCATTCAAAGCCTTCTGTCTCAAGCCTCTCCCTCTTGGCTCTCCCTGAATCAGGTGTCAGGGAAGCAAGCAGCTCCAGGCTTATGCTCCTCCTGCTCCAGGTGAAAATCATGAGGAAGGTTCCTAATCAGCCAGCTTGGGTCATGGGTATGGACCGACCATTGAGGAAGAGGGAGGGAGTTCTAGATTAATCCCTGCAGCCAAAAGGCAGCTCCCATTCTGATCACAAGGCTGGGGCTCAGTCATAATTGGGCCCTCAGAGAAGAAATGTGGCAGGAATGTGATTCCAGGGAGAATTCTCGTGTGCCTGGCTGTCCCCCATGTTGTGTCCATTACAAACTCCAAGACTAGTACCCAGGAGCTGTGTGTCTGTGTGTGGAAGGCTGGAGATTCTGGGCACAGGGTCCTGCAGACTCCTTCCATTTCCCCTGGAATGAAAAATGTTCTCGTTCATCTGTTCCTCAGTGAAGTGGGCAATAGGGCCCATTCTTCCCAGCAGCAGGGCTGCGCATGTGCAGTTCGTAGGTTGCCTCAGTCAGTTCTGACCTGCCTTGTTGTCTGGTATAATCATTAACAGCATCGGCTTTCACCCTCCCAGTGATTCCAGTTTGGATGGTAAGTTTGCAGTCTCCCCTCCTAACTACTAGGAAGAAGCAGTGCTTAACCCAAAGGTCAGCAGTTCAAACCTACCAGCCGTTCACAAGAGAAAGGTGTGGCAGACTGCTTCAGTAAAGCTTACAGAATGGAAACCCTATGGGGAAACTCTGCTCTGTCCTACAGGGTCGCTATAAGTCAGAATCTACTCAACAGCAACAAGGTAATGAGGAGCTGCTAGGCTTCAGCTTCTCAGAAAGTAACTCCACTGAGAAGTCTTGAAAAGAGCTAGGCTTTGGAGTCAGTCCATCAGAGCTCACCTCATGTTCTGTGAGATCCTGGAACAGCCCTCCACTCTCACTGAGTCTCAGTCTTTCCCTCTGAAAAATGGTCTCCTGGTAGGATTGAATGAGAAAGCTACGTTCCACATTTAGCCTGGTATCAGGCACAAGAGTGGTACCTCCTTTCTATTTTGCAGGCACTCCAATTCTGACCAAATCTCCAGTCACCACGCTGGAACTCTGACAAACCTGGGGAAGCTCACCCTGGTATATGTTCGTCCTCCCACTATGTCAGCTCTGCGGATAGATGACTCTAGTCCTCAGGGCTCCATCAAGTTGATGCCTTTCACAAGCACTAACATTCCCATTTAAAATCAGAAACAACTTGACCGTCTCTGTTGTTGCTACTACAAATCCTATTGGATTCACATCAAATGGGACAAATTTCACCTGTGAGAACTTCATCAGGTCTGTATCCCATTCAGAGATCCATGGCGGAAAATGGATTTCGAAATTGTGTACACTGCATATGGGGAGGAATATTTTAAAACCTGAATGCAAAACCCGAAATTGGCATGGAGCGAATAAACCCTACTGACCCATATCGGTGAATGCTATCAACTCCTCTCCCACCCAAGGCTGAAGTAGACTTGCCTATCAGACGGATCACTTCGTGTAGTCTCGTACATTACAACGGAGAGGCAAAATCAGGCTCCCTTCTTGCTATTGTTCCTGGTATCTTCTCTCCATGGACTTCTCACACTACAGCCAACAAATGGGGTGATGGAGATTTGTAAATCATTACGAACCTATGAATCATCCATCTGCAATTTAGAAATTGTTAAATTATAGAAAAAAAGAGCATCTTTTTTATATTTACAAATTGTGAAATGCTGGGTGCCATCGGATTATGTTTATAACGGGTAATGAAACATACCTCTGATTCAAACTTACAGGCAGTCTTCTCGTAGTCAGAGTGGTCCATAGGCCTTTGGCAACATCACCAGAGGCCATCTTGCAGCACGTCGCCTTACAGCCATACCTTTTACATTCTGCAATGCTGCTGATTCTCACTTTTATTCAGAGTTATCATGTTGTCAGTTTCGTAGTCTAACTGCTAAGACTTAGTAGCAGCCAACAACAGCAACAGCGTGTATCGTACCCACTGCCGTCAAGTCGATTCCGACTCACAGAGACCCTATAGGACAGAGCAGAACTGCCCTGTAGAGTTTCCAAGGAGCGCCTGGTGGATTCGAACTGCTGACCTTTTGGTTAATAGCTGTAGTGCTTAACCACTACGCCACCAGGGTTTCTGCATGTATCATACACACGTACATAGTTACACATGTATATGCATTCTTATATATATACAAATGTATGTGTGCATGTGTATGTGTGTATATGTGTTCATATACAGACATATATACATGACTATATGTATATAATTTTTATATATGTATATAATTAATCCAAAGAAACTGTATCAAATTATCTGTATTTTATGAATTAGTAATGTTTGTTTCAGAGAGAATAAGTAATTACTCGAATATAGGGTTTATGGATTTTATTGTGATATAGGAAAATATTAAAAAGTTTGGCAATGGATTACTCTCTACAGCTAGGTAGATATAGATTAAATGTTTGTATGTATACAGGCAGTCCCCACGTTACTGATGCGCAACTTACAGACAACTCGTACTTAGAACAGACTGCTGTAAATCCAATAATATTAGAAGTTATAGTTAAATCCAATGGTTTGTAACAACAAATGCACACACTACTTTGTGATGCTCATAAAAATACTACGTGGTTTGGAAGTGTTTCTTAAGTGTTTCATATGCCTAGAAAGGTAAAATATATACTATATACTAAGAAAAAACCTTTAATTAACTGACTTTAAATGAGAACTGTATGTACCTACTCTGACTTACCTACAAATCCGACTTAAAGGCAGACTTAGGGATGGATCTTGTTAGTAACCCGGGAACTGCCTGTATATAACTCATTTACATTTTACAAACACCTCTACATACATGTAGATATAGATATGGATATGAATTCAGGTGATAGAAAGCAGTCATCTTAACTTTTCCTTGAGGTGTATGCTATGCACACATACGGAGACGTGCTCATATACATTTTCACAAACCAAAGGCATCCATGTACCCTCACCCATCTCAGGAAACCTTTCAACACCAGTCCTTCAGGAGCCCTCTTCAGGGTTCCCTCAATCCCTACCCACCCACCACTCAACGGCTAACTGCTATCCTGACTTCTAGCGGCCTAGAGAAGTTGTGGCTGTTGTTGAGCTTCCTGTAGATGGAATCGTACAGCTTGTACTCTTTGGCCTGGTTCCCTTTACTCAATATTTTGTCTGTGAGATTCAACTTCATCACGCCTTTTTCCTGGAGCATTCAATCGAGCTCACCTGTAAGTGAGCTTCTCAATTTCCTGGGGCAGCATACTAGCCTCTTGGTTTATATTCATCCCCTGGCATTTCATGAAACTAAAACAGCACATAGATATTATGGGGTATGAGTTAAACAAGGCCAAGGTTTATGTCCACGGCAGATCAAACACTAGTTGTGTGACCTTGACCCTTCACTGCTCTGTGACTGAATCTCTGGTGACTTAGCGGGGTTTCTTTCCTTTATACACTTGATCTTTAACTGCTCTGTGCCCAAATCCCTGGTGACTTCGCAGGGCTTCCTTCTCTCCGTTATACACCTTGACCCTTCACTGCTCTGTGCCCAGATCCCTGGTGACTTAGCACAGCTTCTCTCCATTATACACCTTGATATGGAATTTCTGGATTTGGTGTCTCATAGGAAGGGATAAGGAAAATCTCCCCAAGACCATAAATGTTTATTTTGCCTAGTTATCCCCTTTTGACCTTAGAGACTTATTTAAGCCTTTTTAGTTACTTGTTTGGAGTCCCTGGGTAGTGCAAACGGTTAATGTACTTATCTCCTAACCAGGTTGTTGAAGGTATGAATTCTCCCAGAGGCACCTCAGAAGAAAGGCCTGGCAATCTACTCCATAAAAAATAGCCATTAAAAACCCTGTGGAGCACAGTTTTACTCTGTCACAGCTGGGGTCACCATGACACAGAATCAACTTGCAACAGGTTTGAGTTTTTGTTGTTGTTGTTACTTGTTAACATTGCTGTTCAATGTGCCTCTGTCAATTTAAGAACTCATTCTGGCAAGTTCCTTCCCTGGTCTAGTGGGTAACATCCATGCTGGTCATCCTACTGCTGGCACCTCTCCTGCCAAGGTCATCTCCTCAGAGTGGACAGTGACCACAAGAGTGATCTTTGTAAAATCAGACCTCACTCTGATGTTCTCCTCTAGAATGTTCTCCATCAGCTCTTACTTGCTTGTTGGAGGTTGTTGTTATTGTGTGTCATCAAGTCAATTCCAACTCATAGCAACCATATAGGACAGGGTAGAACTGCCCCACAGGGTTTCCTAGGCTGTAATCTTTATGGAAGCAGACTGCCACATCTTTCTCCCCCAGAGCAGCTGGAGGGTTCTAACAACTGATCTTTTGGTTAGCAGCCAAACACTTAACCATTGCACCACGTTAAAAGCCCTTTAAAATTTGGCCCAACCTACCTTTAGGGCCACATATGCAAACATGCCTCAAACAAACTCAGAGGACAGACCACAGACCCAGCCTCGCCTGTGCCTCTGTGACACAGCTCTGCTGAGAGCTTCTCCTCTTTCATCTCAGCTACCCCACGTATCTGAAAACAATGACTCCAGGAGGGCCAAATCCAGCCCACCAACTGTTTGCATGGCCCATGAGCTAAGGATGGTTTTCACATTTTTAAATGACTAAAAAAATATTTCGTGGAACATGCAACTATATGAAACTCAAATTTCAGTCTTCATCAATAAAGTTTTATTGGAACATAGCCATGCCCATTCACGTTTGTGTTGTTGAAGGCTATTTTCACACAACAGTATTGTTGAGTGGTTTCAACAGACCTAGTGACTGGCAAAGCAAAAATTTCTTACCAGCTGGCCCCTCACAGAAAGCTTGCTGACCTGTGATGCAGCTATATTCAAATAGTACTGCATACAAATTTCTACCTTCCATGTTGAGATTATATACATTCTAATATAGAGAGCAGCTAGCGAAAGAACGTGCTTCCCACAGTAAAAGCGCTACTTAACTTTGTATCTCTGCCAACTATGTAGAGCTCGACACACAGTAGGATATAAAGATGTGTTTGTTAAATTGACTTGGCTGGCTTGGTTCACGTTTTAAGTCAATGGCTAGTAAATTTAACTAACCCAGACCCAACCACCCAACCAAAACCCAGTGCCCTCGAGTCGATTCCGATTAACTAAGGGGCAGTTAATGTGTCTGCCCAGAGTTGCTATGCAGATTTCAGTTTTACTGATGCAGTAACTGTAATACAAAATGGGAGTCATTTCAGAATGTAGTTATGATTAGCTATTGAGTGATAGTACTCGGTATTCTTGTGTTAGGAAGGAATACCAAGTTCCTGACAATAAAAGACGAAAAAAGGCATGAGCTCTCTGGCCCCGAGAAGCTTACCCTCTGAGTGGGAAGACAGGAACTAACGGATCACTGCCATGTGTTTTAGTTAGGCATCTGAACTTTTCAGAGAGAGAGAGAGGTGTGGGCAGAGAGAAAGAGACAGACAGCAGTAAAGAGAGCAAGAACGTGCTTTCTTTTTGGTAGGTAGACGAGGATGCAGCATATTTCAGAGGCGGAGAGGAATTTCGAGATCAAGAAACCCGGTTTCCCTCTTTGCCTGCTCCCAAGCAAATTGTTTGACTTTATTAATCTCAATTTTCACGTTTAGAAAATGGGCTTGAGGGTGAAATTGCTCAAGCTCTTAAGTCCCTTTCAGCTCTAATTCTTTGGATATTTTTTTTTAATTTAATACTTTTTTTCAGCTTTCTGAGAGAGAATTTTTTAACCAATGGTACTTAAGCATTTTGCCTTTTTGTTTGTTTTAATATGTATGCATTTGTCTGCTCTGAAGGCATTATTCAGAGGCTCATTATCATAAAACCCAAGGGAGACTCCTCCATTTTGAAAAGTACTAGGATACATAAAACAAGAGACCCTCCATATCGACGAGAAGATAAGGCTGCATTTTGAAGTTCATTTTTTTAGTTACCAAATCACTTCAAACTGTTTCCAAATGTAATAGGAACAATATGGTGTGATTCTTGATGTTGGCTTCTACAATTAGTGTGTTATTAATTAAACTCTTGAGTAATATAATAACGTGATGGTGAAAGCTCCTCTTTGCATTTAAAGTGCGTGCAAACTGTGGCTCCAATTATAAATAAACTCTACTGCCATGGGCTTAAAACTGCAAACTTAATTATTCAGAGCAAATTGTTCAATAGATGCTCTATTCTGGAAAAATTCACACTGAGTATTCTAGTGAGTTCAGTATGGATGGGTGTCTAAAGTAGAGTTCCATAGACTAGGCCCCCATTCCATCCTCCCCACCATCTCCCTCTGATTCAGACTGAAAAATCCCAGTGGGTTCTCCCAGCCTGTAGCTTCACTCCGTCCAAACCATCACCCTCCCACTCCAAGCTACAGGAGTAAAATTTCCACACTACACATGATTCGAGAATCCCTTCCAACCTTTAAATAACTCCAATGATTTCCATAGCTTTCCTTTTTTCTTTTCGTTTTCCAAAAGTTATCACTTTATTTTTTAGTTTTGTATTCTTCATTACAGAAATAATACACGGACATGGCAGAAAACTTGGAAAATAAGTAACCTCTATTGTTAGAATAGGTTCTTGGGTGGTACAAATGGTTTGTGCTGGACTGCAACTCAAAGGTTGGCAGTTTGAACTCACATAGCGATGCTGTGACAAAGGCCTGGCAATCTGCCTCCATAAAGATTACAGCCAAGAAAACCCCTCGGAGCAAGTCCACTCTGTCACACATGGGGTTGCCATGAGTCAGAATCAACTTGGCAGCAACTTTTTTTTTTTTTTTTTTAATTGTGATTGTTGTTGGGTGCCTTCAAGTCAATTCCAACCCATAGCGACCCCATGCTGTGCTTGGAAGGAACTCTGATGGAACAAACTGCCAAGTGTTTGGCAGCCAACGAAAGGCCTGTGGTTCAAACCCACCAGTCTCCTTGTGGGAGCTAAGATCTGGAGATCTACTCCCTAAAAGATTACAGCCTAGGAAACCTGAAGGGACAGTTCTACTCTGTCGTATAGAGTCCCTATGAATCTGAATCTACTCCACAGCACACAATGACAACAATCTTCAGATTTCTGTAACTTTCAAAATGAAGTTGGAACCCTTATAGCTTCTTTTATTAGTCCCTCCAAAGATGTACACCCACCCTAGCCTGGTTTCTTGACAACTTTTCCCACATTCACACTTTTCTCCCCTACATGGAACCCATCAACACTCCCTCAAGGAGCAAAACTGTTATGTTCTCCAGTCCTTTGTGCACACAATTCTTTTTTCCCGGAACGCCATTCCCTCTGGTAAATTCCTGTTTGTCCTGCAATATACAACACTGCTATTTTTATACCCAACCCAACTATTTTTATTCCAGTAACATACAAATAATACAAAACTTACCATTTCAGCCATTTTAAAATGTCTAATACAGTGGCATCTGGTTCATTCATATTGTCATGCAACCTTCACCATTATCTAGCTCCAGTATATTTTTATTACCCCAAAAGGAAACTCCATACTCATTAAACAGTCACATGAAGTTCTCACTGTCCTTAACCTCCCCCAGACCCTGGCAACCACTAATCTATTTTGTGTCTGTATGGATTTGCCTGTCATGTATTGTTCATATAAATGGAATCATACAGTCTGCAGACTTTGAGTCTGGTTTATTTCATGTAGCATAATGTTTTCAAGGTGCATCCATGTTGCAGCATATATTGGCACTTCATTCCTTTTCTATGGCTGAGTAAAAGTCCATGTATGGATATACCATATTTTGTTTATCCATTCATCAATTGATGGACACTTGAGTTTTTTCCACCTTTTGGCTAATGTGGATAATATTGCAATCAACATCCATGTACAAGTTTGTGTCTGAACAACACTGCTCATTTTGCAGTTCAGTGCTGGAAAGAGGGTGTTTCCTCCAGGCAAGGCTTGAGCCAGAGTATTGAAAGGCACTTGGAGAGCAGCAAGCCATTGAACTTCCAGGATAATGTCAGAGGAGGACTCAAGAAGCCCGGGCTAAAGTAGCTATTTGTAACACTGGACAATTTCAGAAATCCAGTTCCTTCCCCAAACTAATTGATTTTTAGCCCTGTAATTGCTTCCCTGCAGAGAATGACTTTATTCCTAAGAAAACGTTGTTATAAGCATCTGAGGTACCCATAAGCCTCTGCTAAAAGGGCCATCGAGGGCAACAGATACCATCAGTGAAATGGATTGACACGATAGCTGCAACAATAGACTCAGACATGCTGGCAATTGTGAGAATGATGCAGAAGAGTGCAATGTTTTGTTCTGTTATGCATAAGGTCACCAAGAGTCGAAGTTGACTAGATGGTGGCTATCTATCAACATCTACACTTTGAAGACGTGTTCTTCCTTTCAGGGTACTCTTCCCACCTCACCCACATCATGTCTGGTGAGGGTCTTTCTGGACCCAGAAGTCTGAAGAAGCTGAGTTGAGCTCTCTGCTGGACCCCTGGAAGTCCTGCTCTGAAGCCCATGATCCACATTGCTTCCTTTGTATGTCTGTCTATGTATTTACATCCATTGTCCATATATCACGGCAGGTACTGTTACTTTAAAGCTACGCTCGCTGCAATTAAAATGCCTGTGAGATAAGATCAGAAGCTGAAGATACCAGCTGAAAGGCAGTCAAAATATTTTAATAATGTAGGCATGCTTCACATTTTCATTTGGTTTGACTTTGCATGCTTTATTATCTATCTGAATGGGACAAATGAAGATGCAATAAACTTCAGAGGTCTGATCAGCTTGAGCATAATATCTTCAATCTTATGGAGGGTAAGACTTTCTTGTTCTTCTTGGAGCTTTTGAACAAGCGGATTATTAGACAACTCCGGATTTAGGGGTGGAAGGCTTGGGTCTGCTTTCACTTCTGACCTTAATGTGTGTGCCATTGAAAAGTCACCTTTCTGCTCTATTTTCCTTTTCTGTCAAATGTGGATAACATCCTGCCATGCCCACATCTCAGCAGTCTCTGTAGGCCTCAGTGATTGTATCTCAGAACTTGGAAGTACCCAGAGAAGAAAACCCGAGCTCGGCATTCCAAGTGTTCCAGAACCTGGCCCCGACCCACTTTCCTAAGGGAATGTCAGTGGAGTCTTCTTCTCATTTTGGCTTTTCCAAAGGAAGTCTTTGCTGGAACCTGCACATCTGCCTTCTGAGTTCTTCCCCTCCTACCTCAGTATGTTCAAATCTGGCTTGTCTTACAAAGCTCCCAAATCCACCTTGTCCCTATAGCCTTTTCAAATTATATTGGATGGTTGTGATTTCTCCTCTCTCTCTCCACTGCATACCCCCTTAATACAACTTACTTCATTACACTAATACTACTTACTTCATCCCACTGATACAACTTAATTCATTACACTGATACAAGTTAATTCATTATACTGATACACACTTGGATCTCTTGGCAGGGTCAAATGGCTGTAACAATATCCAAACACTTTCAGCTTCTATGCTTGTCTCTTCATGAATGATAACGGTGTTCTTACCACCACTAGACTACAGAGCACCCTCAGAGTGGCACTGCCCTAAAGAATGGCTGAGAATTGGGAAGAGCAGCCCATTTCTGCAGGCAGAGGGGATAGAGCACATCAGTTCAATACGATTTAATCCATTATAAACATGTGCGCGAGCGCACACACACACACACATATAAATAATAAGTGTATATATACACATGTGTGGAGCCCTGGTAGCGCAGGGGTTAAGAGTTCAGCTACTAACCAAAAGGTCAGCAGTTCGAATCCACCAGCACTCCTTGGAAACCTTCTGGGGTAGTTCTAACGTGTTGTATAGGTTCTGATGTAATGCCATTCATAACAGTAAATGCTTCTTGTGTCAGCTGGCAAAGCTCTCTCATACCCGTTACAATGATCCTTCTAATCCTTCCACAGTAGGTGAGATATGAATGAGCTTTGGCCCCGTTTCTCTGGTAAGGAAACTGAGTGCTGAGAAGCTGATTGAGCTGCCCAGGGCCCACAGCCCGTCACTCCAGACCGGGCCGTCTCAGTCTAATATCTGGACTCCAAACTCTATTTATCGAGTGAACGGAGACAGACCTTCCATTTCCAAATGTGAAAATATTTTTTTTCTCCTTTTCTTTGTGTGAGTGAGCAAGCTGTCATTTTAGCAGGAGCCAGCAAAGCAAATAGTTTTGTGAAACTCTTTCCATAAAGAATTTATGAAGATGAAGACTCTGAGGACCAAGCATCTGTTCTGGAGTCAGGAGGAAGGAAGGAAGGCGCAGGCTGCCCCTTCTCCCCTGCTCGCTCTGTATTTACCCTAAATTTGACCTCCAGCTAGAAGCCACCTGCTTGGGGAAAGAGCAAGAGACTTTCTCCTCTACCTTTCATGCCCCTTTCCCTTTAAGCAACCAGACCACACAGTTTGGATTGCCTGCCACCTCCTTGTGAAACCCAGAGCTGGCTGGTGAGTCCGAGCTTGAGCTGAAGTGCCCTTCTGCTCAGAGGCTCCCTAGAACCCAGGCCTTAATGGGGCAGGTGACATGCACATGGAGACCCACTCTTTTAAATAAACCCACTGAACCAGTAAGTGTTGCTTCTGCCACAGATGCTTCACACAGGAAGTGAAGTGCCAAAGGGGAGTTTAATTAAATGCTAACAATTCCCAGACCCCAGAGTTGACAGTCAGAGGCTGGAGGTGAGAATCCCCACTGTGAGGCCCTGTGTAAACCTTGTGCTGTGCGGTGGAGGCCCAGGGTAGCTAGGTCCTGCTATGAACAGGTGCTAAGAGTTCCCAGGCCTGTCGCTGCCAGGGAGGAAGTGTGGGAGGAAGACTCCCCAGCTTTGGAGAGTCATTCATTCCACTCCACTGGTGAAAGATTCCTTTATGTCCCAGAACAGACCCTCCTCATACTCTGCTTTGTGCCATGTGCTGAGGTCAGCGTGTGAGGTAGAGTCCAGCAGACACAGGGTTTCTGGGATTCATTCATTCAACATTTATTAGAAATGACTATGTCACCAGCACTGTGCCCAGAACATCTTACCACAGGTTACTGGTACACAGTCTAGATGGTAAGATCTGTCAGCTGCAGTGTTACTAAAACATGAGGTCAGGGTGGTCCAACTCTGCACACATGGGTTCCCTGGGAGTCAAAATCAATTCAATGGCAACCAACAACAACAGCCAGTGATGGAATGCTAGGAAAAAAATACAACAGGGAAAGGGATTTTAAAACTTGAGGTCAAACTGGTATGGTATGGACCCTAATCCAACATGACGGGTATCCTTATGAAAAGAGACAGAGGGACACAGATGCAGAGGGAAGATGGCCAAGTAGAGATGGAAGCAGAGATTGGATGATGCTTCTACAGGCCAAGGAGTGCCTGGGACACTAGAACCTGGAGGAAGGAAGAAAGGATCTTCAGAAAGCCTAGGACCACTGGAAGCTGGAAGAGGCAAGGAAGATCTTCCTCTAGACCCTTCAGAGAGACCATGACCCTGCCAACACCTTGATTTTGGACTTCTGGTCTCCAGAGCTGCAAGCTCTCTAGTTAGTGGTATGGCCGCCATAGGAAGAAATATAGCCACATTCACCAAGGAAAAGGCAGGAGAAGGAGAAAAATGTTATCAAGGATAAGAGTTAGGAAACTTTGAAATGGGGACTTCCTAAAAAACTGTCACCTCTGTGACCCCCTGCAAAGATGAAACAAGGATTATAGGTGAAAAAAATCTCACCCACCACAACAGATTTGGAGCTAAGATGTAGCGCTGGGTTTGATTCTGGGAAACAGCTTTTTGAATAAGCTCCATAGACACACTCCAGGACCTTCTGTGTGTATCTAATTTCCATACTCTTGTGGATTTCTAGCTAGTCCAAGTTGGCAGCCAAGAAATGCAAATTTTGCTGTGTGCTTGCTATTTAATACCTAGTCTTGTTTCCAGCTGTGTTCTGCGGACCTGTGAAAATTGAGCAGAATTCCAGTCGTGTAGGCAAGGAAAAAGCCCCCAGCTTGGCCATATCTCCAGTGTGCACGTAAGAGCAATGGAATGAGAACTGGAAGACCCAAGCTTGACACTCCATTCTGTCACTTAGTAGCTCCGTGAACTTGAGCCATCAACTTATCTTCTTCAAACCCCAACTTCTTAATTTACCAGAGGAACAAATCTACCAGGGCTCTCATAAGGATTAAGTGAGTCAAAGCCTGTGAAAGCCAGGTTTCCGTGCTTCCATGGCATTTCTTCTCTAAATACAGTTAAGCTCTCTTCTGACTTTCCTCTTGATCTTGTGCATGCTTCTTGGGATTCTATTTGTGCACTTACCGCAGAAATTACTGCTTCCTGAGATCACCTGAGCAGGCAGTGCAGAGAGGAATAGAAGTCTCCATCCACTGGAAGTTCCTGGTCTAGTGTGGGAAACAGGTGTGAATGCTGATGTTTTCAACACAAGGGCTGAAAGCTGTAAAAGTGAAGGACAGAGACTAGAAAAACCAAGACTAGGGGGCCATTCCTTGTGCCCTAGAAAGTTAGAGAAGTTGTCCTAGACCTAGAGAGTGACAGCTGTGTGAGTAGAATGTGCCAGCCTGAGAAATGAATATATGGACAGAAAGGTGTAGCACAGAGAAAGGAATAGGTTGTCTTGGAATTGTCACAAGGAGGTGGCACTTGAGTTAGGTCTTGAAGGGTGAAGGGGCTTTGCATCGGGAGGCGAAACAGTGCATTTATATCTGAAGCTTGAATGTAAGTTGTCATAACCATTGAGTGGTCCAAATCACAGAGGGTTGAGAAGCGCACCAAGAAGCTTAGATTTCTTTCTAAAGAGAATTGATGGCTGAGTCTCTGGGTGGTGCAAATGCTAAGGCGCTCAACTACTAACAAAAGTTAGCAGTTCAGACCCACCCAGAGGCATTTCAAAAGAAAGACCTGGCGAACAACTTTCAAAAGATCATAGCCTTGAAAATCCTATGGAGCGGTTCTACCGCACATACCTGGGGTCATCGTGAATTGGAATCAGCTTGATGGCAACAGGTTTGTTTGGTTTTTTGTTTTGTTTTATTTTATTTATTTATTTTTTCCCAAGAAGAATGAAGGAAAATAACACGTGCTTTACGTAGACAACTTGGACTCACTGTGAAAGAACCAATGGAGCTTTGTGGTCACTGAGTCGAGAAGACCAGGGGAGAGATGATGACGTTTGAACCTATGGCATAATATCCAGTAACAAGGAACCTGCATTCACGTAGACCTCTACAACATGGCTATAAACTTGTTTTTTCTTGCTCTGCACGCTAGAATCTTGTCTCTAAATTTTGGTGTAGCAGAAACTTTGGTCAGCTTACCCAAAGTCACTGCACTTTTGCTTTACTGTCTAGTCCAAATTTGTTCAGGTAAGTTGTTCTTCCCCATGAAAATCATGGAAACTGCATTCCTCTGACTGGTGATTGGTGAGGTGGAGGCACGTGACCCAAAGTCGGCCAATGAGTGGTGAAAGGAAACCCTCTTGGTATTTTCCTTTATTAAAAGAGACACAAAGAGGAGATAACCCTTACTGTTAGGTCTCAGGCAGCCGTCCTGAAGTTTGAGGGAAGTTGGTGGGAGGATAAGGTCTACATGTTAAGAAAGGAAACAGAACTTGGGTCTTTGGTGACTTTGGTCTGTGTGGTGTTAATCTACCTGGAGCCTCCTTTCACCACTGGGTTTCCTGTTGTGTGACGTCATATATTGTTCATGCCATTGGGATTGGGGTTTCTGTTAGTTACTGATGAAA
Organism: Elephas maximus indicus; assembly: GCF_024166365.1. Lineage (NCBI taxonomy): Eukaryota > Metazoa > Chordata > Mammalia > Proboscidea > Elephantidae > Elephas > Elephas maximus. The sequence continues at coordinate 115,262,272 of NC_064828.1, read as the reverse complement.
ACATCCTAAATGATACGGTCAGGTCAAAGCTGCCTGGTCCAGGGAGCTATACTTGGCACTATTGAGGAGTTATTAACCTGATACTCTGCAAACACAACAAAAGGAGGATTTGAGAATGACTCCTCCCTCATTGTTTATGAGAACTTTGAGTGATTACTGAATATGCTGGTGCTGAACTTGTCCAATGTCACTGTCTTAGTCATCTAGTGCTGCTATAACAGAAATACCACAAGTAGATGGCTTTTAACAAAGGTAAATTTATTCTCTCACAGTCTAGTGGGCTACAAGTCCAAATTCAGGGCTTCAGCTCCAGGGGAAGGATTTCTCTTTCTGTTGGCTCTAAGGGAAGGTCCTTCTCATCAATCTTCTTCTGGACTAGGGGTTTCTACATGCAGAAACCCCAGGTCCAAAGGACAAACCCTGCTTTTGGTGCTTCTTTCTTGGTGGTATGAGGTCCTCCCTTCTCTCTGCTTACTCCTCGCTTTTATATCTCAAAAGAGATTGGCTTAAGACACAATCTAATCTTGTATATCTCATCAACATAACTGCCACTAATCCATCTCATTGACATCATAGTGATAGTGTTTACAACACAAAGAAAAATTACATCAGATGACAAAATGGTGGACAATCACACAATACTGGGAATCATAGCCTAGCCAAATTGATACACATATTTTGGGGGGACACATTTCAACCCATTACAGTCACTCTCCATTTTCTCTCCTAAAATGACACATGTTTCCAGGGAATTGTGTCTGTGCTGGCCACTCTGGCTTCTCTATTGTTTTCTGAGTCAGTCCTGTCCCTGTACCTCCGAGCTGGGCTCAAAGGCAAATTTTGCTTCAGTGCCTTTATTTACTAGGCCACACTCTTGACTTAACACTTGTTCAAAATGCAGTCTTTAGTAAAATGTATTTCTACAGACAACTTTGCTTTTCTTCCTCATCCTCTGCAAATGGTTGGCTCCCTGCTTGACTTATTGATGACAGGTGCTGTGACAGCTCACCACTTGTCGCTCCAGCCTCAGTGTCCAGGTGTCTCAGGGACCTCTTGTCCAAAGGATGCACTCCCCTCCTTGTTGTGCATTCTTGGTGGTAGGAGGTTACTCTGTCTCTCTGCTCACTTCTCTTCTTTGTATCTCAAAAGAGATTGACTTAAGACAAACCTAATCTTACAGATTAACTCCTGTCTTATTAACATAACTGCCTCTAATCCTGCCTCATTAATGTCATAGAGGTAGGATTTACAGCACATAGGATAATCACATCATATCACAAAATGATGGACAGTCACACAATACTGGGAATCATGGCCTAGCCAAGTTGACACATATTTGGGGGGACACAAATCAATCCATGACACTACCCTACAAGGGATAAAAGCAAGGAGAGAAGGATCCGACTACAACCAAGAAAGAAGAGCCAGGAGCAGAGTGCATCCTTTGGACCCAGAGCCCCTACTCTGAGAACCTCCTAGACCCAGGGGAATACTGATTCCAAGACTCATGGAAATCTCCAAGGAGCACCAGACCCACAGATGTTGAAAGCAGACAAGGACCTTCCCCCCAGAACTGAGAGGGAGAGAAAGCCTTCCCCAATATTTGACACCCTGAGTTTGAACTTCTAGCCTACTAGACTGGGGGATAATACATTTCTGTTTGTTAAAGCCACCCACGTATAGTATCTCTGTTATAGCAGTACTAGATGACTAAGATGGCAACTAACAACCACACAGAACAGCCTGGGTAACAACGTTGATGTCATCATCTGTGTCCCTACCCACTCACGCTCTGCCTTGACCACTGTAACACAGGAGCAACTTGGACACATGGTGTTCAGTCATTCTGTGGCCAAAGTTACGTGGGCTACACAGCACCATGAGTGAGAGTGTCAACATCCATTGCATGTGGACATGGCTTCTTGCACTTGCTGAGGGTATTACATGAGTAGCAGGGAGGAATAGTGCTACAATTAAATAAACATGAGAGGTATCATCATGATCCACCACTTACTGAGCCACAGAGAGGTTGAACATCTTACCCAAGATTGCACAGTTGGGATGTGGCTTAGCCCTGTGCAAGTATTTCCTGGATACACATTTGATGATTGGACAAGAGAACGCAGGAGCAACAGGCAGTGAAGATGGAGAGAGAGCAATGAGGGAAGCCATTGTAGCCAGGAGCTGACCTTTGAGTGTAAAACTCCAGGAGAAGGGAAAGTCCCAGGAGTTTGCTTCTAAGTGGTTGCTGGGATTTCTGGGCTTTCATGAGACGGAGACCCATTTTATGCAGAACTGGAGTGCTTAGAGACCTTGGAGGCACATGCACCCTCTGAATACAAATGGAGCAGAAGAACTAATGTTTTAAAATGCCCACTGTGTGTCAGACACATGATGGGGGCTTTCTGTGCTCATTTCTCTCTGCTTTAGTGAGCTGCCCCCACTTTTTTTTTTCCAAGAGACAGGGACACAGAGGGGTCATGAGTGTTGTTCCAAGTGTCATAGCCATGGAAGCACAGAGAAAGTCTTGAGCAGAGGCCACTCTGATGCAGGGTGTGACTTGTCCCCACTGGCCCAGTCCCACATTGAGAAGGTAGTTCCCACAGCCCAGGTCCTGCACACAGCTGCCTAACTACGTTGCATCCAGGGGGACTGCTGCCAAGGGCATCCCACCCCCAGAGAAAGATTTTGGGTCCCCTTGGGGAATGCCGGAGCCCTGAATCCATCCTGGGTGTGGCCATCTTCTCTGGGGTATGGCTACATTATGCTCACCTTCCCCATCTTGACCTTCCTGGTCTCCAGGGGTTGCATGCATGGGAAGGATCAAGGCAAGCTTAACATCAAGAGCCGATAAGCATCTATGTTGTTGCTAGGTGACGTAGAGTCAGTTCCGACTCATAGTGACCCTATGTATAACGGAACCAAACATTGCCCGGTCCCGCACCACCCTCATGTGAGCAATTGGTGGTCTGTTCCACAGTCGGCCCCTGGCCTTGTTCTGACTGATGATATTAAGCTTTTCCATCCTCTTTCCACAGATGTAGTTGATTTGATTCCTGTATATGCCATCTGGTGAGGTCCACGTGTGTAAGTCACCCTTTATGTTGTCGAAAAATTAGATATTTGCAATGAAGAAGTCATTGGTCTTACAAAATTCTGCCATGCAATCTCTGGCATCGTTTCTATCACCAAAGCCGTATTTTCCAACTACCAACCCTTCTTCTTTGTTTCCAAGTTTTGCTTTCCAGTCTTCAGTAATTATCAATGCATCTTGAGTGCACGTTTAAGCATCTATGGAGGGTGAGAAAGCCATGACTACTGGGGCCAGGGTTCCTCACCCGGTGCCCTCTGCAATCCTCTCTCTGTATACAGGTCCCGGATAAAGAGAAGGCTGCATTCAGATTCTCTCTCCTCTTCCCCTCTCATTTGATTTCTCTTTCTCCCTTTCTTGTCGTCCATCTTTACCTTGGCACATGTAGGTTCTTGATTTTTTTTTCTCTCCACTTTTTTCTAATCTATAATCACCTTTCATGTTTGCAAAATATGGTAGACATTGAGAGAGAAAAACACTGGTGACTTCTCTCTGCCACTTGGCAGAGAGATGGATAGATAGATTATTATTAGCCACTGAGTTAGTTCTAATTTATGGTAACTCCACGTGAAACAGAATGAAATGTTGCCCAGTCCCTTCCACCTTCATAATCATTGGCACATTTAAATCTAGTTGGACAATATTCTGTTATGATCCATAGGGCCTTCATTGGTTAACTTTTGGAAGCAGATCTCCAATGCTTTCTTCCTTGTCTATCTTATTCTAGAAGCTCCATTACCACCATGGAGACTCTGCTGTTATTTGAAATACCAGTGACATAGCTTCCAGCATCACAGCAACACACAAACTACCACAGAATGACAAACCTGTAGATGGGTGGTGGAGACAGACAGGTATGCATGCATAGATCCGTATATGAATAAATATGTATTGTAGAATTGGGGACACTGGTATCTCACTGAAGTCTGTCTTTGTTCCTCACCGTGCAATCTACCCCAATCCCATAACACTTCATCAACATGAAATTCTCTGGGGATGCACCTCTCTGGGGCCAGGGAAAGGATAACTTCCCAGGTCTTTTATTTTTTATCTTTTTTTAAGACTGAGATCAACACTGCTGGTGGCACCAAAAGAAACCACTGCCACCAGTTGAAAAGTTAATTATGGATTGGCCTTGAAATAAGGCATGTTTTATTGGAAGTTAAGGGATAATAAAAACAGCTGGAGGGAGAAAGCCACGGAACTGCTGTGACGAAGCCATCATGTTCTACTTAAAGTCAACATTCCTTTCAGTTTAGTTTCTTTAAGGCCCAAGTCTGCTGCGGAAAAGTCGTTGTCCCTTTCATGTGGGACAAAAGAGGATTAGGAAAGGGAATTTTCTTAAATCTGTGCATTGAAATGCAGCTTATGGGAGCCTAAAGAAAGCATGTTTTGCTTTTTCTTACAGTGGGTTCCTCTTAATTGTGACTTTCAGAAACCTCTTCTGTAGCCATCCTAACCATTCATTAACTAACTTCATTTTTGTATGATGAAAAAAGAGCCTCTCTCACTGAACATACGGCAATTATCAGAAGGTCTCTGCAAGTTTTTTTTTTAAGTGAGAGGAGAGTCCTCTTGATGGAATAATGTTTGAGTTATACAACCTAAAATATATAAGAATACACACACACACACATACATAAATGCTCTGTACTAGATGAAAAGTTTTTTTACAAGTAAGAATTTTACTAGCTTATACACTGAGGGGCAAAAGGCCTTATGATTTTTGACACTTAGGACTAATGTTAGCAGATTTAAATTCTAACCATTTCACCATAATAATCCCTGAGAACTCTTACTCTCTATGGATCAGACATTGTGGTAAACATAGATGAAAGATGGATGGATAGGTGGGTGGGTGGATGGATGGATGGATGGATGGATGGTTGGGTGGGTGGATGGATGGATGGATGGATGGATGGATGGATGGATGGATGGATGGATGGATGGATGGATGGATGGATGGATGGATGGATGGATGGATGGATGGATGGATGGATGGATGGATGGATGGATGGATGGATGGATGGATGGATGGATGGATGGATGGATGGATGGATGGATGGATGGATGGATGGATGGATGGATGGATGGTTGGATGGATGGGCGAATGTATGGATGACATATAGATAGATATAGAGTGGTAGAGTAGTAAAGATAGACAAATTAGAAATATTTAGGTATCATAGTTCATATTATTATGAATGGGAGACTCATTTTGTTAACTAAAGTAACACCAGTTACCACCGAGTTGATCCAGGTCATAATGACCCTAAAATAATAAAACTAAGATTGGCGGGGCACTTTCTAAGTGCCAGGTTCTATCCTAGCACTTTGCATCTAGTATCTCAGTTAATACTCACATTACCCTTAAGAGACACACACTGTTAATACCTCCACTTTAGAGATGAAGGCTCTGTGAAGAAAGGGAAAATACATGGTCCATGCTCACCTAGATAGTAACTGCTTAACTTGAAAGTTCACATAATGAAATACCAGCTGGAACTTACAAAGGCCTCAGGAACCCCTGCTTGGTCCCTTCAGCTGCCCAGAGCCCCAAAGGGGCAGACACTGAAATGAGTGGAGACAAAGCAGGATTAGAACACCCCTTTCATGTTTGAGACATATATTCATCTACCCCTTGGATAAACTAGAAAACACAGGCTAACGGGTATAGACAGAACTGTTTCAGTGGCTTTAAAGAAGTGAAATTTCTGTATGTAAAGACTTCCTAGACCAGGCTCAGAAAACTATAGCCCCTGGGCCAAATCCAGCCCCCAGCTTATTTGTATAAATAATACTTTATTGAGACACAGCCAAGTCCACTCATTTATGTATTTTCGATGGCTGCTCTCATACCTGTGAAAAAAAAAAGCTGGCCTGGGAAGCTGAAAGTATTTACTATCTGGCTCTTTCCAGAAAAAAAAATTGCCATTCCTTGAACAGGGACAATTACCCAGGTAGGTGTCTCAGGTAGGTGGACACCTTTATGTGTCAAGTTCTGAAGGGACATTGAACCTGGCTCGTCTGCCCAATAAATAAAATATTACAGGCCTTTCCAGTCAAAGGCACAGAGTACAAGAGAGAGAAAAACAATAATAAAAGGCAATCCCAGTGGATTTATCTTTTTAAGCCCTGCAGCAAGCTGACTGCATCTAAAGAACTTCTCTTAGGTGAGCTATGGGAATGTTGAGAAGGTAACACAGCCGAGTTGACACAGAAGCCTAAGTGGATGCGAGGGGCTGAGGTCTGTCAGGGGTTCATGTTGGAATACACAGTCTCCACTGGGCAGGTGGTACCAGGGGAGGCCGTATCTCACTGCAGGCTGCTCTGAACTTGCCCGCACTCTCTGGTTCCTCGAGTCCCACTTAGAGTTGATGAGGACAAGAGGATTCCCCGTTACAGAAGGGTTTGCAATTGAAATATGATCAATGCATTATTCATGACAAGACCAGTTCTGGGACAGTCTTTATTTACTCTTGAGCAGTCTGAAGGTTCTTACAGGAAAGAGAAAGGAGAAGAAAACAAGGGAAGGACAGGGAATAGTGAACAGAAGAAAGAGAGACAGAAGCCCACTGACAGAAAGAGAAAGAGTGGGAAAGAAAAGAGAGAGGCTTGCTTTTTCTTTCTTTTTTTTTTTTTTTTTTTTGATGTGTTTGCCTTCACAACTTTGAAGTCCTTGCTAATTCCATCTGTCCACAACAGAGCCATCAATGGCTAGAAAGAGCATTTCCATATGTGCAAATTAGCATCCAGCCTGCCTTAATCTTTGCAGTGGTCCTCTGAAGTCGATGGGGCCTCGCTGCCAAATCCACTCATGGCACCCAAAGAGAGGAGACCTTGGCTCAGCTGCTGCAGGGCTGGTCTACTCTCCAACTCCTAATAGCTCCATCTCCTATATTATTTCTGTGCTGTTCTAATAGTGTCACCTGCTCAACTTCCAGGAAACACCAGCCCCAGCAGCACCACTGCCCTAATGAAGGGTCACTCCCCTGCAGCCCATGCTCTGGCTTTCCATGACGACAAGACCTGGTGCACTGAGGCCATGATCACCCTGCCCCAGACCTGGTGCACTGATGCCATGGTCACCCTCTCTCAGACCTGGTGCAATGACCCCTGGTGTCTGCTCTGAGCTGGTCTTGAGAACCTGAGGGAGCTGTGCAGCCAGTTCAGCCAGTATCTCCTGCTCCTTGACCTGTTCTGAGACTGTCGTAGTTTCCTATGGTTGCTGTAACATGAAAACCACGAGTGGGCAGTATAGAGAATAGGAAGGTATTTTCCCACAGGTTTGGAGGCTAAACGTCCAAACCAGGGTCTTGGACGTGTCTATTTCTTCCTTGTCTGTAGCCCTAGGTGTTCCTGGATTCCTTGGCTTATAGATGATCCCTGCATGGTGTCTGTCTTCTCCCTGGTGTGAATCTTTGTGTCTATTCTGCTCTTTTTATAACTCAGAGGTGATTAGGTTTAGGATTCACCCTACACTGGCATGGCCTCATTAACATAACACAAGAAAAACCTCTATTTCCAAACAGGGTCATATTTATAGGTACAGGGGTTAGGATTTCAACATATAATTTGAGGGATACAGTTCAAACGATAACAGCCTGTTTCTTCCCTATCAGTTTCTGTCTTGTTCCTGACTTGTGACTTGATTTATTCATTCATTGACTCAATAAATCCAAAAACCAACCCACCGCCATTGAGTGAATTCTGACTTATATCAACCCTATGGGACAGAGTAGAACTGCCCCATAGGTTTTCGAAGGAGCAGCTGGTGAGTTTGAACCACTAGCCTTTTGGTTAGTAACTGAGCTCTTAACCACTGTGCCATGAGGTTTCCTTTGACCCAATATATTTTTATTGAATTTCTTTGAGGTACACTAAAGAACAGAAAATAAACATCAGCCTCTTTCTCATGAAGCTTCTACTCTCGTGGAAACAGTACATAGAGAACAATTGGAGGGTTGGCAGGCATCGCAAACCAGATGTGTTGGGAGCTCAGAGCGGAGTGTTTAAAAGGAGTCTCCTTCAGAGTGTGATTTGGGTTTCCGAGCCCTGGTGGCCCAATGGTTAAGCACTTGACTGCTAATCAGAAGATCGGGGGTTTGAACCCACCAGCCAGTCCATGGCAGAAAGATGTGGCAGTCTGCTTCCATAAAGATTTAGAGCCTTGGAAATCTTGTGGGACGGTTCTACACTGTCCCATAGGGTTGCTATGAGTCAGAATTGACTCAAAGGCAGTGGGTTGTACCTCTGGTTGTAATTCCCCCTGGGAATGGGTTTTCTTTGTTATGTTAAGAGGTCATATCAGTGTAGGCTGTGTTTTAAACTGATCACCTTTGAGATATAAGAAAAGCAGTTTAGGATAGAGGAGCAGGCAGAGATGGGAGAAGATAGATGCCAAGCCATGTGAAGACCACCAGGGAGCCAAGGAACAAGGACTTTCTCCCAGAGCTGACAGAGACAGCAAGCCTTCTCCCAGAGCCTGTGTCCTGCATTTAGACTCCTAGCCGCCTAAACAGTAAGAAAATAAACTTCTGTTCATTAAAGCCACCTACTTGTTGTTTTTCTGTTACAGCAGCACTACATAATTAATACAGTCCTCCCACATTTCTTATTTTTCCTTATCCTTTTCATTCCACCTGCATACGAGAGTGTGAGAATCAAGACAAATGAATTAATAAAAGATTGACCCTCTCTAATGCCTCTTGGGAAACCCTGGTGGTGTAGTGGTTAAGTGCTACAGCTGTTAACCAAGAGGTGGGCAGTTTGAATCCGCCAGGCGTTCCTTGGAAACTCTACAGGGCAGTTGTACTCTGTCCTGTAGGGTCACTATGAGTCAAAATTGACTCGATGGCAGTGGGTTTGGTTTTGGGTAATACCTCTTGAGGAAGAAGGCGGTCTCATGTTCTAGAGTGACACTCATCAGGAGGTCCATGCAGTGTGTATCCTGGTCTCCAAATTCAGGAAATTTGGGGGCTGCAGATCAGCTGTCTTCCTGGAGAGTCCACCTTCTCCTAATGCCATCTTCAGCCTCACCTACATCTTCAGTCATCAGATGAGACACAACTGATGAACTTCTGTTAGGGCTATGATGGACCTGAGCACTCCCTTCTGCTTGCACACCAACATGAAGCCCCCTCACCTCTATCTGCATGACCCCAGATTCCCTGGCAAGAGTCTCTATGCCTGCTATGGGGACCTTCTTCAGAGGATGATCTAGAGGATCCCAGGATTCCATAATGTACAGAGTAGAAATGGGGGACCTTTCCATAGTGCATCATCTTCCTCTCCAACCCCATGTTAATGTTACTGAAGAGAAGAGCAAATCCCAAAGAGCCGGATGCCAGGAGACCAGCCCCTTCGTCTCAGAGACTTGGACACTGCTCAGTGCATCAGCTCTATTCTAAAGGTCCCCATGACAGCCTTGGGGGTAACAGCAGAACATGTGGGTACAGAAGAGCAACCTCAGACCTGCGGACGGTCGTCACAGGAAAGGATGGTCACGCTTATCCTAGCTGCACTGATACAAAGCCTTAGCAACTGTCTTAGTTACGATTTGTTGTGTGCTGACGAGTCTATTGTGACTCTTGTGGTTAGGTGCTGTCGAGTCACTTCCAACTCATAGCGACCCTATGCACAACAGAGCAAAACACTACCTGGTCCTGTACCATCCTCATAATCGTTGTTATGCTTCAGCCCATTGTTGCAGGCACTGCATCAGTCCATCTTGTTGAGGGTCTTCCTCTTTTTTGCTGACCCTCTGCTTTACCAAGCATGATGTCCTTCTTCAGGGATTGGTCCTTCCTGATAATGTGTCCAAAGTATGAGTCAAAGTGTTGCCATCCTTTATTCTAAGGAACATTCTGGCTGTACTTCTTCCAAGACAGATTTGTTCGTTCTTTTGGTAGTCCATGATATATTCAACTTTCTTCACCAACACCATAATTCAAAGGCATCAATGACTCATAGTGACGCTATAGGACAGAATACAACTTCCACATAGGGTTTTTTAGGTGGCAATCTTTATGGTAGCAGATCCCCAAGTCTCTTCTCTTGTAGAGTCACTACTGGGTCCCAATTGCCCACCTTTCAGTTAGCTGCTGAGTTCTTAACCATTGCACACAGTTAAGCACTAGACTACTAGCTGAAAGGCTGGGCTCCGTCTTAGTTACTGAGTGGTGGTATAATAGAAATACCACAAGAGGTGGGTTTAATGAAAAGAAATTTATTCTCTCACTGTTCAGGATGCTAAAGCCCAAATCCAGGGCACCAGCTCTAGGGAAAGACTCTCTGTCCACTCTGGGGAAAAAAAATTTTTGTCTCTTTCAACTTGTGTTCCTCAGTTCCTTGGTGATCTCTATGTAACATCTATCTTTCCCCATTTATGCTGGCTTGTCCCTGACTGGAGCCTTAGTGGCACAGTGGTTAAGAGCTAGGATGCTAACCAAAAGGTTGGCAGTTCAAATCTACCAGCCACTCCTTTGAAACCTCATGGGGCAGTTCTACTTTCTCCTGTTAGAATAGATTCGATAGCAATGGGTTTGTGATTTGTCTCCGACCTAATAGGCTCTGTTTGTATTTCAAAGAAGATTAGGTTTAAGACAATTCCTACATTCTTATGGTCTCAATAACACAACAAAGAAAACTGTATTCCCAAATGGGATCATATCCTCAGGTACTTAGGTATAGGGGTTAGGATTTACAACATGTGTGTTTGGGGGACTCTGTTTAATCCAGTAATAAACCAAAAAATAAAATAAAAACAAAAACCAGTTGGTGTAGAGTGGATTCCAACACATGGTGACCTCATGTGTATCTGAGTAGAACTGTGCTCCACAGGGTTTTCAACACCTGATTTTTTGGAAGTAGATCACCAGGCACCTCTGTTAATCACTTGCACTGCTTAGGCACCCCTGCATGGATGGGAAACCAAGGGGAGAGAGACTGGGGTTCAGGGCTGTCCAAATATGAAGCTAGTTGTCTCAGGGCAAAGGTCAAATAGTTACTGTTGTTACAACAATAGCTATGACAAGATATCTTGAAATTGTGAGGCACTTTACAAACCACCTCACCCTTTTCCACACAGTATCTAATTTGATCCTGACACCATCTCCACAAGGCAGGGACTGGCTTTTACCCGCCATTTACAAAGGCAAAGACTGCGGCTGTGTGGGGGTCAGAAAACCCTGCAAGCTCTCAAGACTGATAATGAACCACGCCCAAGGCAAATGAACTTGGTGAAATTTAGGATGCTTCCCATTGTAGCTAACAAAATCTAACTCCTAGTCTAATCCTTTGAGCTTCAAATTCCTCACGATCATAAACCCCCCACAACAGCAGTTCAGGAAAAGGGTGGATTCAGGAAAAGGATGACTCTGTACAAGGTTCCAGCTACGTGCGGGGGCTCCAACCACAGCAAAGGAAGGTTCCTCCCAAAGGCTAAGCCTGTGGCTCCCAGGTAAACTGATGGGCGGTGATCACCCAGCCAGCTCTCAGCCACGCTGGGATTGAAGCGCTGCACATGTGATCTCCAACCTATTGTTTTCTCTGCATCACACCAAGTGATTGATGATGCATGTAATTCCCTCTGCCGTAGTGTTTCCTTCTGTTGTATACAGGGTCACTATGAGTTGGAACCGACTTGACAGCACCTAAGAACAACGACAGAGTGTTCTTGGAGGCCCAGTGGTGCAGAGGTTAAGAGCTTGGATGCTAACCAAAAGGTTGGCAGTTCAAATCCACCAGCTACTCCTTGGAAACCCTATGAGGCAGTTCTATTCTGTCCTATAAGGTTTCTTTGGGTCAGAATCAACTCGGTGGCAATGGGTTGGGTTTTGGTTTTTTGGTATAGTGGTCTTAGAGTTCCTCGGTGTTGTAAAAGGTTAAGCACTCAACTAGTAGCCAAAAGTTTGGAGGTTCAAACTCACCCAGAGGCGCCTCAGAAGACAGGCCTAGCAATCTGCTTCTGAGAGGTCACAACAATGAAAACCCTGTGGAGCACAGTCCTACTCTGCTCACAGGGGGTCACCACGAGCCAGCGTTGACTCGATGGCAACTAACATCAGCAGAGTGTTCTTGTCTGCTTGCCATGAATCTTAATAAATATTTAATCAACAGTTGGAAAAATAGATTTGGGCAAACATCCTAAACTCCAATCAACTTCCATTTTGTCTGTGAATCCCTCGATCCCTTACTCCAAGTTTCCTGAAAACACTGCCACCTTGCAATTTTTAAGATGATCTGTGATTCATAATACCTTTTCTCTACCCTTGAGTAGACTATGAAATTAGACTTTGAGGGCAAAACCTATGTTTTATGCATTGCAAACATCCATGGCACATTGCAGATGCCAGGCAAAGCTTGAATAAATGAATGAATAAAACATATGGACGAACCTTGTTAGAAACTGCCTGCCTCGGACTGTCCAGATTCTATTTCCCCCACCCGCCCACAACACTTCACCACTTGGCCCATGGGAGGGAGATACCATACCTGGTGGCCTCGCAGCTCAGATCCTGGTTGCTTGCTGTGGTCTGCCTAGTTTTTAATCCGGACTTGTCTGGTGGTGCCAATAGTAAAACCACAGCCTCTTGAGCGCGGCAGACTCCATATGCTAGCCCCCTAGTCTGCTAAATCACTAGCCAGCCTAGATTTGAAACATTTCTAAAGTGTTATACAATGTTGCAACAATGTTTTTGCAAACAAAGGCTGAGTTACCGGAAGCCATTTTCGACCTATCAGCATCTTACTGAAAGAGGAGCCTTGATGGTGGCATTGGTGGAATAGGTGACATAGTGAAAAGAAAGAAAGAAATCACAGTCACAGCTTAGCAAGAAAACACCTGCTTTGCAAGTGGGGAAGAGTGGTAAGGGGCTGAGGGTGGAGTGTGACTGGGGAGGGACCAAGGAACGCGGGTGGAAAATGGTTTAAATTCAAGTTGCTGAAAGCAGATCAGTGTAAAGTAAGCTTCCACTCTTAGGTCATAAGGGCATGGTGCAAAGTATGATTTAGGGACTAGAATGGGAAGGAAATTCGGCATCCTAGCTCACACTCAAACTTCATCCACATGGAAATAAGACCTACCACTTCATGCTTTTGAGAAAGGGAAGTGACAGCCTCATTCTAGTCTGTGCCTGTTAGACCCCACTTGGATTTTTATAATTAGTTCTCAGCACTGGACTTCACACAGGAATTATGGGAGAGAAGGTGTCTGGGTGGCACCTCAGAAGACAGGTGTGGTGATCTGCTTCTGAAAGGTCACAGCCTTGAAAACCCTGTGGAGAGTTCTACTCTGCACACATGGGGTCACCCTGATTGGGAATCCATTTGATGGCAACTAACAACAACAATGTACTTGTGGGGAGCAGGTGGGAGGGGTGAGTTTGACTGAGATGCAGACGGGATCCAAAATCAAGGCATAAAAAGAGAAATGTAGAGAAATTGTCAAGGTCAATTGGAAAAGAAAATGCTGACTATTGAGGGTAGGGACTGCCTTCAAAGAGCTGAAGAACTACAACGGGGAGCCTGAATGGTTTTCACAAAAGTCCTAGCAGTCCTGTTAGGCCCTCGGTTGTTGGTTTTTGCATTGATAGGTGGCTAGATAAGAGAATTGAGAGCATGTGGAAAGACAGGTGAGGGAGAATACCTGGGGTCCTTGGGAAGGAGAATCACAGAGGATGCTCTTGCCTTGTGGGAAGAAAGAACATCCCAAAAGACTGAGCTTTGAAGAGAGACACTGACTACCTTAGAAGGCGATGAGTTCTCTGTCACTGGGGATGTTTACGCACAAAACAGCAAGTCCACTGGTCAGAAATGCAGAACCAAGGATGCAGCTGTTGATCAAGTGACAGTGATTCAACTAGGTGAGCTTGTTGTAAGTTAGGATGCTTTTCATTGTAGCTAACAAAATCTACCTCAAAGGGCAAGAAAGGCATGTGTGAGCTCCCCAACAGGAAGTTTAGGATCAGGAAAGCTCCTGAAGTAGTGCATTTGTAGCTCAGTAATGTCTGTACAAGGAGCCTTGATGGCACAATGGTTAAGCTCTGCTGCTAACCAAAAGACCTGGTGATCTGCTCCCATGATTATAGCCTAGGCAACACTATGGGGCAATTCTACTCTATCCTATAGGCTCACCATGAGTTGAAATTGACTAAATGGCACACAAAACCAACAACAAATATCTGTACATATTCTCCTGGGGACAACAGTGCTCATAGTCCCAAGATTGCTGTCATAGTTCTAAGTATTGCAGTAAGACACAAAGACAGTGGGATCACCAAGGCTGTCATGTCCTAAGGGCCCCAGACTGCCTTCCCTGAAGAACATGTGGAAAAAAATGAAATTGCCATTAGATTAACAAAGAATAAGGGCGTGGGGAGGACGGTCATTGTGTTAGGCAACCAACAGACTCTGTTACATTATTTTAAGGCCCCTTCTTCATCTGAGATTTTAATTTAGGCTTCCATGAATTTTTTTTTTTTAAAAACAGATCATTGCATACACAGTGTAATAGTGCAAAGACATACGTATGACTCTCATTGATATCTCATCGTTCTTGAGTTCACCAGTTCTTTGCAGGTTCACAGGTAAAAGAAATTCAGGCACACATGTGTTTGTGTGTGCATGTGAATTTTTTCTATAAGAATGGGACCATGCAATGCATGTAATTGTATATCTCTGAGTCAAGTTTTTTTTTTTTTTACTTATCAATAGGTTTGTTGTTGTTGCTGTGTGCTGTCAAGCCGAGTTGATTCTGACTCATAGTGACCGTATAGGATAGTATAGAGCTGCCCCATGGGTTTTCCTAGGCTGTAATCCTTATGGAAGCAGACTGCCACATCTTTCTCCTATGGAGCAGCTGATGAGTTTGAGCCTCCAACCTTTCAGTTAGCAGCTGAGTGCTTAATCGTTGCACCACCAAGTCTCCTTTATCAACAGGTAGAACATTCCATATCATTGGGGTATATGTGTGTTTGTGTGTGTGTGTGTGTGTGTTCTATCATGTATTGCCTTTATTCTTTTTAAGGCCTGTCTACTATTCTGTTTTAAAGGGCTGTTACTATCCCACTGTATAAATGTAACAGTTATTTAAACACTTTTCTATTAATGAACATTTAAATTATTTACTTTTTTTTTTGATTCTTCAGAAAATGCTACAGTAACTATCTCAAATACATATGTCTTCACACATATTTCACAAGAAAATCACTGTGGCTTTTTAGTGTTTGAAAGAGACTGCTGAATACCCTCCAGTAAGGGGATGTGATTGACAGTCCCATTGGGCATGAACTACTGGATGGCGCTCTCCACACTCTGCCCCAGCTGGCCTTTGATGGGGCTGTTTGAGCTTCACCAGTCTGAGAGATGAAAGACTATATCTCATAACTGCTGTGGGTGGAGCTGGTGTGGACGAAGCTTGCGTATTTTCATATGCTTAAAAGCCTTTGTAGGTCCTTCTCTATCAACTGCTTGTTCTCATCCTTTGCCCTTTGTTTCCCCTGAATTCACTGGAAATCTTTAGGTGACTAACTACTGAAATGTTTGACCAAGCCTCTTTCTTCCACATCTTAGATCATGAATTAATCTGGAAAATGTGCCAGTATGAGAAAACACACAACTCTCTTCTTTTCTGTGGACACAGTGGGTCACTCACAGACATGGTCTCTGGGGCTATCTTCTGCTCCCCAGCTGACCATCTCCATTTAATGCAGGTACAGTGGGTAGCTTCCCTCCTGGTTGTGATGGCTAATGAACAAGAGAAGACATACAATAGCCCTTTGCAAACCAGAAAGCTCAATGTGCATTTTGAGGCTAAAAGTTGGTCTTTTGTCACAGGCTGCAGAATGGGGCAGCGCTGGGTCCTTTTTCTTGATTCCATTTCTTCTGGGCTGGTCGGTTGTCCCCCAGATGTTCTGCAGAACCCGCAGCAGAGGCCTTGAGTAAGGGGCAGCAGATCCCATCTCTGGGCCCTGCTGACTTATGGGAGGGCTTTGAGCCAGCCTCACTCCATCTTGCCCTAGCCCACCTACTGCTCTTTCGTCTCTGAGGTTGACTCCCAGAACCTGAGCCTCTCAGGACCCCTGTCCATTGGCCTGGAAGCTTTTCAGGGTCTCCTGTGACCTGAGCATCCTGGATTCCTAGCGGGCAGAGGTGAGCTCTGAGCAGCGTGCTTGTAAATCTTCTCCCCAGCTTTCCCCATTTCAGGACTTATGAATTATTAACGGCCCTATGTTTGTGATGCCGGGCTCTCTGTTTCTTCCAAATTAAATTACTGAGGGATATATTTGATTATAAACATACTTAGTAAATGTTTTCATTGTTGCTTTCTGTAGCTTCCTTTGTACTAAAGTGTTATAATGTCAAAAAGTCAACCGCAAACATCTACAGCCGGCCGTGGAAAACCATTTGAAGCAAATGCTGGGCAAATTAAGTAATCAGAAATGAAAACCACTTTAGGACACTGGTGAATATAATTTGTCATCTCTCAGGAAAAAAAAAAGGGCGGGGTGGGGAGCTTCTTCCAGCAGACGAGCTCCTCTGGAAAGCGAGCTAGAACTGACCTAGGAAACCTGGATCCAGGGTCTACACTGTTCCCTCTTTCTGTGTGTGTCACCTTGAATCAGGCAAGCTCTCTCTGTGGCTCACTTTCCCCATCTGCAAAGTGGGAGTAAAAAGTCTGCCCTGCCTACTCCATAAAGGCTCTAAGGAAAGCAGATTTATAAGCTGCAAATTACCTCCAGATGTGAATACCAATTATTGTTTTAACTAAAATAAACTAAAAAAGCTGCAAAGATACGGTTGACCAAACATTTCATGAACAATGAATATGGGCTATGCGGCCCTGAGTCCAAGGCTTCCGTGGGTGCCTTAGATGGATAGTACAGGCAGTCCCCAGGTTATGAACACCTGACTTCCGTACAACCCGCAACTGCAAACCAACCCCCGTAAAGCCTATTATATTAAAAATTCAGGGTACCTACAAAGGTTGGTAGAAACAAACGGGTGCTCCTTTGGGATGCATATGGGAGGATTAGTGTTATTATTATTAGTGTATTGTGTTAAAGATGTTTTAGAGTACCTGGAAGTGTTTCTTTAATTTTTTATGCATCGAAAGGCACAGTATAAACTACATACTAAGACAAGCATTTGACTAACTGGCATCAGATAAGAATTGTACCTTACCATTACGACTTAAGTACCAATTCAACTTAGAGACAAATTTAGGAAGGGAACTTGTTTGTAATCCGAGGGCTGCCTCTGTGTGGTCCCTGTCTTCTAGGAGCTCACAATCTGCTGCAGAAGCAGACACACAAGACAAGAGTTGCGGTTCAATTGGGCAAGTCTGGCTCTATAGGAACAAACCAAACACTGTCATTGTTAATGAAGACATCACGCTAATAATGCTGCCGACAGGGGAGGGAGGGGCACAGGTCTGTTTGCAGACTTGATAGTGAAGAAAAGAAGAAAAAGTAGGATCAGAAAGATGGCGAGGGGCATTCTGAGTGGAGAAGGAAGGTCTAGAATTGCAGGAAGCAGGAGTGGCATTTGCAGGAGTTCCAGGGCAGAAGAGAAGGCTGTGAGATGAAGACCTGTCAGCAGTGGAGTTTATGGCTGGAGGCAAAATCAGCTGTGGGCCACCAAGGGCCTTACATGCCATCATGATAAAGAGTTTGGATTCTCTTCTACAGCCAGTGGACACCGCTGGAATACTTATTAAGTGACACATTGTCATCACAGTTCTGTCTTTTGGAAAGATAACTCGATGACTACCAATGCAGTGGAGAGAATGGACTTGGAGCCAGCGAGATCTGAGTTTAACTCCAGTAGTTCTGTGATCTTGATGGAGCCCTTAACTGCTCTGTGTCTCATTTCCTTCATCTGTGAAATGGGGAAAAGCGTGTTCGCCTCTCTGCATTGCTGGAAGTATAAAGGAAAGCGCGTCTGTAAAATTTCTAGCCCCGTGCCTCACACCAAGCTATTAGTTTGGGGTTTCTCTGAGAAGCTAACGTTTTCTTCTGCCATGCCCTCAATAGCAAGAAGCAAACTCCTATCTCTTGCCAGACTTCTCTGAGTGTTTCCATCTCTATTAGTTTCTGTCTTCCTTTCCGTGTGGAAATTCTGACCTTTTTATTCCCCACTAAATGTAGGAGAAAACAACATAAGAGCAAGCGGGCCACAACTGTGTGACCACGCATAAACCACATCTGTTTCCTCAGCCTCAGTTTCCCCAGATATAAAATAAGAGATTTGGGATAGATTAATCCTGAAGGTCCATCTATCTTTGATAGCCTCTCATGATAGCAAATGAACATGTGGGAAGCAGAGCCTGTTTAATGGGACCAGGGGCCAGGGGCCCTTCTAAGACCATAGCATGACAAACGGCATTTAATACAGGCTACAAAGGCACCAGATGTAGTCTTTAATGAAAAGAAAATGGTGTCTCCATATCATTACAAATTAACTCCATCTATCTGCACAGCCTGTGGCTCTGAAGTCATAGTTTGAAATTCAGTGACACTTATGGTTAACACATGCTGTTTAGCTTTTTGCTTTTCTTTCCCATTAAATATTGACTGAGCACCTATTTATGCCAAGACGCATCCTAATCCCTGTGGACACTGGGGTGAAAGGGGTTATCTTTTAAGGCAAGTTAGCTTTCTTTCCTAGCCTGATCGCAGCCCCTGGAGAGTAGAGGTTGTATTTTATCAACCTCTGTTGATGGGGTACCTCTATGGGGTCTGTTTGCAGTAATACACTCAATAACATCATTGTCGATGATGGCGGTGCTGGCGGTGGAGGTGCTGGTTGCGGTGATGGCGGGGGTTAGGGCTTGCGATTGTGGCATTGCTGGTTGTCGGCAATCCATGGTGTTCCTCAGCTAGTAGCCACACTACTCCAGCCTTTGCATTTGCTGCCCCATGGACTATTTTTCCTATGTGTGTGTCCCTCCAAATCTCTAATTCTCCTAAATCTCTTGGATTTAGGGCTGACAATAATCTAGTATGACCTGATCTTAACTTGATTGCATCTGAAAAGACTCTATTCCAAAATAAGGTCATATTAATAGATAACTGAGGTTAAAACGTCAACATATCTTTTTGGGAGACATTATTCAATATAGGAAGAAAGACCTGGCAATCTAATTCTGCAAATTAGCCAGTGAAAATCCTATGGATCACAACAGAACAAAGTCAAATATAGTGCTGGAAGAGCTCTGCAGGTTGGACAACACTCAAAATACACAGTGACTGACTATAATAATGGATCAAGGTCACCAATGATCATAAAGATGGTACAGGACTGGGCAACATTTCATTCTGCAGTACATGAGGTCTTTATGCTTTAGAGCCAACTTGACAGCAACTAATAACAGCAATAAAATTCAGTCCACAATGCACCTGAAGAGCCACCTTAACGTGCAGATCCTGACCTCCACTGACCTTCCAAACTAATCCCCCCAGGAGGGCACAAGAAACTACGCTTTCAAACTACCGTGATTCTTACACATACTGACATTTGAGGACCTGCCTTCTGCACAATTATGAGCCATCCAAGGCCACTGGTGCGTAGAATCTCAGAGTGGGCAGTACTTTATAGGAATTCAGCTAAGGCCCATTTAAACTGCAGAGCTATCTTCCAGAGGTCTTCCTGGACTGTATGCTAAGAAACATGACCTTGGGGTTAAAATCCAGGTTTAAACGTTCTTTAATTCTCCTACCAACCTAATGAAGTAGGAATTCTGATTTCCCTTTTACACATAGATAAACCTGGGCTCAATGTTACATGATCTACTAAACCTCATAAAAGGAAGATCTAAGGTCAAATCCATAAGCTTACAGTTACAGCTCTTATCCACATACTTAGCAACTCTTGGCAGGGACTGGCCTCAATGTCCATTCCAGGGCCATTTTCTAGATTGAAGAAATTGAGGCTCAGAGAGTTGAGATGACTTTCAAAGGCCACACAGCAAGTTGGCAGCAGACACAAAAGTAAGGCCCATATCTTCTTAGTCTTGCCTTATGTTCCTTGACTCCTCACGGCTTCTGCTTCTTGGACTTTCACCACCAAGTGGAGCCCAGGGCTTCCTGTGAGTAAGGTGATTGGCATTGGTCTGGGGGAGTCTTTTATCTTCTTACCACTTGTCTTAATTTCCTAGTGCTGCCATAACAAAACACCATGAAGTGGGTGGCTTTAAGAAACGGAAATGCGTTGTCTCCCAGTTCTGGAGGCTAGAAGGTTGAGTTCAGGGCACTGGCAAGGCCTTGCTCTCTCTGTTGGCTCTAGGGGAAGGCCCTTCCTTCCTTGTCTCCTCCAGCTTCTGGTAGGCCTGGGTGTTTCTTGGCACCCCTGGGCTTGACGACATATTCTCAGGTACTGTCTGCCCCCTTTCCTCCATGTCTGTTCTCACCTTTTATAAGACACCACTCAGAAGGGATCAGGACTAGAACCTGTCCTGCTGTGGTACAACTTAATTGATAATATCTTTAAGAAAAGACTCCATTTCCCCAAACAAGGTCACATTCACAGGTACAGAGTTAGGACTTCAGCATATCTTTTTTTTGGGGGGGGGAGGCATAATTTAATCCATCACACCATTCCTTTCTGGCTGTGTAGCTACAGCCCTGGTGACAAGCAGAAACTGATTACCATTGGCCCCTCTTCAAAGTTGCAGAGAGCAAGAAAAAGAACCATGCATTATAAAGCTACCACCATTCTTCCCTTTGACTTGGTGACTGAGGTTTCAGGATGAGAGAACAGATCTCAGACCAAATTTCTCTAAGTGGACATGGCTAACTATATACCCTGTGTATACCCATAAAATGGGTCACTTAAAGATGACTTTGGTTGGCATTGGGAATTCTGAAGGTAGAAACCAAGCGACAGCATACTTTAATTACAAGTGAAGAAAGCTTTTAAAAAAGAAAAGAAAAATCTAAGTTGAAATTTGATCCTTCCAGGCATCCAAATGAAAAAGGAAAAAAGCTTAGTGAGTGTGTGGCTTCATCAAACCCATTAATGCTGTTCAACTTCTGCTTATAGTGTGTGAGAATCCACCTACTAAACTATTAGGTAAATAGTGCATGTTTTCAATTTGGTTAAATATAGCCATTCAGCTCCTACAACCAATCAGGCTGTCGGGGAAACATGAAGCATTTTAATAAACCAAATGTTTAGCCAAATACAGCAAAATCCCGTAACAACTTTTTTTTTTTTTTTTCCTGGGGCTGGGAAATGAAAATGCGTTAAGCGGGAACTATCATGTGTGTGACCACCCGACCATGTCTTAAAAAGATAAATGTTACATGTGGGGAAAAGATTATAAGTGCTATAACTAAATGTGGATGCCTTCGTGGGGGGCCTTTAGAGGAGATAGGAGTAGGAAACCTTTGTGGGTGAGTGAGGGGGGTGACAGTGACACAGGGAGGGTGCAAACCCACAGTTCCCTCTATGCCTGTGAGTTTCCTTTCTTCTTTTCTTTTCTTTCTCTCTTTCTTTCTTTCCTTCCTGCCTCCCTCCCTCCCTCTCTCTCTCCCTCCTTCCTTCCTTCTTCCTTCTTTCCTTCCTTCATCCCTCCTTTCTTCTCTCCCTCCCTTCCTTCCTTCTTCCTTCCTTCATCCCTCCTTTCTTCCCTCCCTCCCTTCCTTCCTTCTTCCTTCTTTCCTTCCTTCATCTCTCCTTTCTTCCCTCCCTCCCTCCCTTCCTTCCTCCCTCCCTCCCTTCCTTCCTTCCTTCCTTCCTTCCTTCCTTCCTTCCTTCCTTCCTTCCTTCCTTCCTTCCTTCCTTCCTTCCTTCCTTCCTTCCTTCCTTCCTTCCTTCCTTCCTTCCTTCCTTCCTTCCTTCCCTCCTTCCTTCCTTCCTTCCTCCTTCTTTCCTTCCTTCCTCCCTCCTTTCTTCCCACCCTCCTTTCCTTTCTTCCTTCTTTCTGTCCTTTTTTCTTTCTCTTTTAATAGACTATATTTTAGACAATTTTTAGGTTTACAGAAAAACCACACAGAAAATATGCAGAGTTCCCATGCACCCCTCTCCCTGCCCACATGCAATTTCCCCTATTATTGACATCATGCCTTCAAGCAGTACATTGCTTACAACTTGATGAACCGATATTGATACATTATTTTTAACTAAATCCCATACCTTAAAGGGGAATTTACTCTGTGTCGTAAATTTCCATGGATTTTGGCAAACACATGATGCCATGTGTCCACCACTACCGTATCGCGCAGAATAGTTCTACTGCCCTACAAACACCCTGTGCTCCACCTGTTCATCCCTCCACCCTCTCCCAGAACCCCTAGCAACCACTGATCTTTTCACTGTCTCTATAATTTTACCTACTCTAGAATGTCCTATAGCTGGAATTATGTGTTATGTAGCTTTTTCGGACTGACTTCTTGCACTTAGCAATATGCATTGAATGTTCCTGCATGTGTCTTTGAAGTTTTGTAGCTCATTTCTTTTTATGCTGAGTACTACTCCATTGTTTGGGTTACCACAGTTTGTTTATCCACTCACCTACTGAAGGGCAGGAAATCTTGGTGGGGTAGTAGTTAAGAGCTCAGCTGCTAACCAAAAGGTGGACAGTTCAAATCTACCAGGTCCTCCTTGGAAACAGAGGCAGTTCTACTCTGTCCTATAGGGTTACTAGGAGTACAAATTGACTCAATGGCAATGAGTTTGTTTTTTTTTTGTTTTTATCGAAGGACATGTTGGTTGCTTCTAATTTTTGGCAATTATGTAGATATGTTTTTTCAGTTAACTTGAGTAAATAACTAGGAGTGTGATTGCTGGGTCATACAGTAGGCCTTTGTCTAGTTTTGTAAGAAACTGACGGATGGTCTTCCACAGTGGCTGCACCATCTTGCACTCCACCAGGAACAAATGAGAGTTCCTGTTGCTCCATGTCCTTGCCAGCATTCTTTGTTGTCAGTGCTTTGGATTTTCACCATTCTAACAGGTGTATTAGAGGACTTGAAGTACTTACTAATAAAGATCAAAGACCACAGCCTTCAGTATGGATTGCACCTCAACATAAAGAAAACAAAAATCCTCACAAGTGGACCAATGAGCACCATCATGATAAATGGAGAAAAGATTGAAGTTGTTAAGGATTTCATTTTACTTGCATCCACAATCAAGAGCCATGGAAGCAGCAGTCAAGAAATCAAAAGATGCATTGCATTGGGTAAATCTGCTGCAAAGGACTTCTTCAAAGCATTGAAGAGCAAAGATGTCACCCTGAAGACTAAGGTGTGCCTGACCCAAGCCATGGTATTTTCAATCTCATCATATGCATGTGAAAGCTGGGCAATAAATAAGGAAGACTGAAGAAGAATTGACACCTTTGAATTGTGGTGTTGGTGAAGAATATTGAATATACCATGGACTGCCAAAAGAACAAACAAATCTGTCTTGGAAGAAGTACAGCCAGAATGCTCCTTAGAGGCAAGGATGGTGAGATTGTGTCTTATATACTTTGGGCATGTTGTTCAGGAGGTATCAGTCCCTGGAGAAAGACATCATGCTTGGCAGAGTACAGGGTCAGCGGAAAAGAGGAAGACCCTCAATGAGACAGATTGACACAGTGTCTGCAACAATGAGCTCAAGCATAACAATGATTGTAAGGATGGTGCAGGACAGGGCAGTGTTTCGTTCTGCTGTGCCTAGGGTCACTATGGGTCAGAACTGACTTGATGGCACCTAACAACGATAGCAACAACAGGTGTGTAATGGATCTCATCTTTGTTTATTTGCAATACACTTCTGTTTGCTTATGAGCATTTTAACCATCACTATGGTTCAAGAAGAAATTCAAGACAGTCGAAGTGAGTGGTGTGATGAGGCAGGAGGTGGCCAGTGGCCTGGAATCCAGTGACCCTCCTGCCGCTATACCGTCCTGTCACATCAGAGAAGTCATTTGATATCCCTGGGTCTCTCCTTTGCCTCATAAATTGCCATTGCTAATTGCCATCAAGTTGTCTCCAACTTGGCGACTCCATGTACAACAGAACACCATCTTCACAATTGTTGGTATGCTCAAGTCCATTGTTGCAGCCATTTTGTATTTTGAGCACCTTCCAACCTAGAGGCTTATCTTTCAGCACTCTATCAGACAGCATTCTGGTGTGATCCATAGGGTTTTCATTGGCTAATTTTCAGAAGTAGATGGCCACGCCTTTCTTCCCAGTCTTTCTTAGTCTGGAAGTTCATCTGAACACTGTCCACTATGTGTGACTCTACTGGTATTTTAAATACTGATGGCATAGATTACAGAATCACAGCAACACACGAGGTACCACAGTATGGCAAACTGACAGATGGCCTCATATAAAAAAAAAAAAAAAAAATTTTTTTGGCGGGGGGATTTAAAATACTCCAGATTCTGAAAACAGGCATTTGTGTTTAAGCTCACTTGATTCTGTCCCCCAGTGACAGTTACTGCTTCCAATAATATTATCAACATTTGTACTGCAGTGTTTGCTAATCAGTACAAGGAAGCTACAAATCAGTTTCCATGGGTGAAAGGGGTGGTGTCCAAATACTGTGACTGGCTAGAGAGATAGCAGAGACACCAGTACCCAGGCACATGTAAGGTCTGTGAGTTTGGAAAATGCAGCATGCTCCCACTGGTACATCACCAGTGGGCTTCATGGACTGCAGGTCCTTTTGGTCCTGGTCCCCACTTCACAAACCCTGGAATGGCTGATGCCAGGATCATACACCACTGTGCCTGCCTCAGAATAAACCTCTACCCACACGGTA